>NW_020954569.1:2971214-3053815 GCF_900497805.2 Vombatus ursinus | reverse complement strand
GATGGATGGATGGATGGATGGATGGATGGATGGATGGATGGATGGATAGGTAGGTAGGTAGATAGATAGATAAAACAGCCATTTCACTGTTTGTTTTTGTTTAATAATTTCTCTCCAATTGTCATACAACATCTACCCCTAGCCAAACCTTTCCCCGATGGTTCCTGGGAAGTAATTTTTGGAAGGTACTCCTACCATAAGGGAGTCCTGCCTCATTAGGAGGTGGAATTGGCTTAACAAAAGCCAGAAGCTTATTCTCTTCTGTCCTGGGGCTTAATGATTTCAGTAGCCAATTGAATATGCAGAGGGTGCTCTGTCTGCTTCCTGACAGTACATCACAAAGCATGAGAGTGAGAGGGGGAAAAGGGAGCCTTCAAATCAGGCAGCCTGATTTGATGGAAACCTTTTTCCACTGGGAGAGCAGGGAAGAGAGGCTGAGATATGACAGCAGGGGAAATGTGTCACTTTCTCATTTTATTAATAAATACCTACAGAAAAGAAAGAAATTAAGCTGGGTGTGCACAAAGCATTAGTTTCCAACTATACAATATTGCTTGGATCCAAATATTCTTTTGTTCTTTTCAGTCCCCCATGGAACAGCACCCATCCACCCACCAGTCTCTCTTACCTCCCAAAGTTTTTTTTCTTTGACAAGAATTAAGTGCCTACAATATACACAGCACTGTGCTAGATAGAAAGACAAAAATGAAACATTTCCTACCTTCAAGGAGCTTATATTCTTTTGATAGAATCCTACCAATCTGAGGAATCAGCAGAGGCTTTCAATAGGACAGGAGGCTGCATCTGAGATAAGCCTTCCATGAAATAAGGATTCTAAGAAGCAGAGGTGAGGAAGGACTGTTTTCCAGGCATGTGTAGTGGAAAATGGGTTGCCTGTGCAAAGAAGGCATGGAGAAAGTAATGCAAATGGCCAGTTCTGGAAAGCCAGTTTGCTTGGAATATAAAATGCATAAAGAGAAGCAACGTAAACTAAACCTGGTAAGTTAGTCTGGAGCCAGATGGTGAAAGGCTTTAAATGCCAAAGCTTAGAGACTTGTATTTTATTCTAGAGACAATAAGAAGCTACTGGAGACTATTGAGCAAGGAAATAATACAGTCATATCTGAGCTGATGAAAGATAATTCCATTAGCTGTGTGTAGGATAGCCTGGAGAGGGCAGAGACTAGGAAAAGGGAGACAATTAGGAAGCCAATTCAATAACCCAGCCAAGAGGGTCTGAACTGGGATGCTGGCCACATGAAAGGAAAGATAGAGATCTATGGGAAAGATTGTCTGGCAAGACTGGAGGTCAGAGGAGTCATGTGTGCTAGATATATAGACTTGATTATCATGTAAATAGAGATGATAATTGAACCCACAAGAGCTGATGAGATCTAGCACCAAGAGGGAGGTGCTAGACAGAAGAAAGAATGGCCCACATTAGAGTCTTAGGGGACTGTCAGCTACCATTAGGGGCCAAGACATAGATGATGAAGGAACAAAGGATTGTTGTTTGTTTCCAAACAGGACTGAAAGAGCCAAGATGGGAAGGTGAGGCAAGAAAAGACATCCTTTTCCTTCCCCAAAAGAAAAGATGCTTAGACAAGGTTGGGTTGAGATAAAGAAACTACTTAAGAAGCTTTCTAGAAAATTCCTTCAAAACTGCAATAGTAAGCCTTTTAAAATGATTGGAGGAAAAGTGGATTATCTAATTTTTACTTTTATCCTATAAAGTAGAACTAGTACCAAATTTCTGTTGCCATTTTTTTTCTGTGCAGAATCATTTAGTCTTTGTTATATTTTGGGCATTTCCAATCTTTCTCATTCCAACATACAGTAATGCCAGGAATACATGTGACTCCTCTTCTCTCTCTCCCAGATGTTTAAGGATGAAGCCCTAGGTGATTTGAATAACTCCTCCTGGCTACTCCAAGGAAAGCTACTAAGAGATATAGTACTGCTTGAGCACTGGGAGAGAAATGATATCAAACTGTGAAAAGTCACTTTGTACCAATATGGATTTGGGGAGAAAGACCTATTTGTGAGATAGGAGTTCATGGACTTTGGGAAATGACTTGTTTATATCCATAGTACAAAAAAGCATTTCAGAAAGAGAGATAACTGGAGCTGCATTTTTGAATAGCTCCACAGTCAGGAATTCTAGAGTTGAGAAGATGGCATCTGGGGAAAGGGAATGATGACCTTCTGCCGGGAGTTGAGGACTGTAGGAGGCAAAAAAAAAAGCACCCCACTGGGAAGCTGTGATAGAGGGCAATGCCTAGTTAGACAAGCTTGAGAACTAACAACACAAGCCATTGAAAAGGACCACAACCAAGAGTAGTGAGTGGTAATATTGGCTGAAAATTACCAGAGGCAAAACTTGATGAAAAATAACATTCTGCAGACACTATAAAACCATCAAGGATCAGATGCCAGGGTAACCCTTGATGGAGCCTTACCCAAGGCTATACAGTAAGTTATTGTAGCTTTGTAGATCATTGGGGAAGGGTTGCTCATTGTTGGATATTATTGTTTTCTGTGGGCTTTGAGATGTATTTTCCCATTGATTGACCCATAAATAAACTTATCTATCCTTTCAGCCTTATGATCCCATGGGCTTGTAAGATGTGTTGATAACTACACCTTTGGGCATATTTTGGGGTGGGATGGGAGGGGGAGAGATGTCAGATGTGGAAGTTCTGAATTATCTGCATCGGGGCAGGGAGGCAGAAAAGTAAGAAGTCCTCCAAATTGTACCCCGGCCCATGGTGCCAGGAGGGAGCCTCTGACACAAGGATTACAAATGCATAGGCACAATCTAAAATTCCATTTGCTATGCTTTGAAATGAACAAGAATATGCTTTACAGCTTGTCAAAAACAGAAAAGGACCCTGCTGGAATTCATTCCTCCTTTATTCCCACCCGTCCCATTAAGGAAGAAGATTCTTGAGTAATAGGAAAGATCAAAAGAATATCAATAAGCCAGTCCCAAAATGAGCCTGTAAATGGTCTGAGTGATGTTTGAGCTTAAAAATCACTATTAGTACAGACAGAAATGCTTGTCAAGTCATATGCCAAAAAAATTATGTATTTCTTGGTGGTATCAGAGAGTTTTGTAGGTCATGCTCTAGCATTGCTTTTCCCAAGCTAATTTGGCCAAAGAACACTTTGGGGCTTAAAATATATTGACAGAACCCATAAATTCTGGTCCAGAGGATCTGGAGGTATAAAATATCTTCCCTGCACCCACCAGAATAAAAAGGGGCAGGGAAATTGTGAATTAAAATCAAAAAGTGGTAGGTTAATTTTATATCGAAAAATTGCACATTAATGAATATTTTGGTACTTTACACAAATAATTATAATTTAATATTTGAGAGGAGAAAATATCACAAACATGCAATGTTTTTGAAAGAACCTCTCTCTACCTTTGCAATGACTGTTTGGAAAGCTTTTTGCTTGTGAAGATGCAAATACAGGTAGTGACCTAGAATGGCAGGCTTCATTGTATGATTAAGATTACTTCCCTCTCCACCATCACCATTTTCCAGATCTATTCCCTAATATTTGTAATCCGCATTTGAGCAGAGGCTGCACTCAATTTCAGTGCAGACACCAAAGAATACAATTACTCATCTTTCTCCATAGCACTCCAGTATAATGAGGGCTCTCAGAGTTTATCCTTGATGAAACAAAACATGGACACATGTATAATAAGCTGTGTATAGGAGAGTTGTATGGTGTGAAATGAACACTCAGTTGTTGTTGTTCAGTTGTGTCCAACTCTTCATAACCCCATTTGGGGTTTTCTTGGCAAAGATACTGGCTGCAGGGGTTTGCCATTTCCTTCTCCAACTCATTTTTTACAGATGAGAAAACTAAGGCAAATAGGGTTAAGTGATTTGCCCAGGGTCATACAGCTAGTGAGTGTCTGAGGCCAGATTTGAACTCAGGTGTTTCTAACTTTAGAAACTCAATCCACTGCACTATATAGTTATCCAAGTACTCCGTTAAGGATTTACTATTAGCCATCTGGCTGACTGGCTATATTGACCTCTCTCAGCCATTGTTTTTTCATCTGTGAAATGGGGATTAGGTAAAATTTATATTCCCTTTGATTCCTAAAAATCTGTATTTCACTCAACATACTATTTTAGCAGTAATGATGACATGCCACTCTGATTTTTTAATCATTTTCAAAATTCAACATTTATTGGGAACATACAGTGGATAGAGGGGCTGGATTTGGAGTCAAGACCTGAGTGTTTGAACACTTGCTAGCTATGTCACCCTGATTAAGTTATTCAATCTCCCTCAGCTTCAGGTTTGTCATCTATAAAATGGGGATAATAATAGCACTTATACCCCCATTGGGTTGTTATAAGCATTAATTGAGATTACATATGTAAAGGGCTTTGCAAACCTTAAAGCACTATAAAAATGCTAGTTGTTATGATAGTAAAAGCCATTATGTCAGTAATTAGCATACAAAGATTGAGAGCAGGGGTCCCTAATATGGGGTCCATAAACTTTGTTTTGTTTTTTAATATATTGATAGTTACATTGCAATATAATTTATTTCCTTTGTAATCCTATGTATTTTATCTTATAAAAACTCAAAAACTTTATTCTAAGAGGGGGTCAGTGGGCTCCACCAGACTGCTTAAAGGACACCCCCGTGACACAAGAAAGGTTAAGAATGTCTGATATAGATGAGCAAGCAGTAGATTGAGAATAAGAGGATCTGGTGCCACCAAGAAAAACCGTGACCATTGACCATGACATTGAAACACTGGAAAAGTAATCATTTCATAAAACTGATGTGTAAAGGATGTCAGGGTATCTTTTGAAATGTCACGATCCAGTGGGAAACCCTCCTGAATGCACAGCCAAAGAACCTGGGTTCAAATCCAGACTTTGTCACTTGCTACCCCTGTGGACCTTGAACAAGTTCTCTGACCACTCAGCCTCAGTTGTCTCACTTGTAGAATGGGAGGTGTGGCGGGTTTGGACAGGAGGACCTCTGAAGTTTCTTCTAGCTATAAATTTATCATCCTAAGAGAGTCCTTTCCCTCAATTAGAGGAAGCTAGATGACCCAGTGGTTAGAGCACTGGGCCAAGAGTCAGGAAGACTTTCAATCCGGCTTTAGGCACTTACTAGTTGAGTGACCCTGGGCAAGTCACAACATCTGTCTGCCTCAGTTTCCTCATCTGTAAAACAGGGGTGATAATAGCACCTACCTAACAGGTCTGTTGTAAGGATCAAATGAGGTAATAATTATAAAGTATAGCACAGCACCTGGCACATAGTAGGCACTTAATAAATGCTTGCTTCTTTCCTTCCTTTGATTCTTCTTCTCTTCCTTGCATTTTTCTTCCTTTCCTTCCTTCCATTTTTCTTTCTTTCCTTCCATCCTTCCTTCCTCCTTTCTATCCTTTCCATTGTTCTTTCCTTCCTTCTATCCATATTTCTAGCCTTCCATTCTTTTTTCTTCCTTTCACCCTTCTTTCCTTCCTTCCTTCTTTCCTCCTTTCCTTCTCTCTTTCCTTCCTCCTATCCTCCTTGCTTTCCATCCTTCCATTTTTCCTTCCTCCCTTTCTCCCTGCCTTCCTCAATTAGCTAATATCAAGGTTAATACTAATGCTACTAATAGCTCCCCCTGATTAGTACCTTACTATGTGCAGAGTGCTTTCCTCACCGTGGAGCAATCTTCACCCTGATCCTGGTCAACTTCTGGGCCCTGCAAGGGATGAGACACTTCCTGAGCAGAATTCTAAGAGAACGGAGTATGAGCCACAGCTCAGCATGTACTTTGCTCCTGCTCTGCTCCTTCCTTCCCACTCCTTTACCCCTACCTGGCATTTACTCTGGCCATCTTCCTGCTGTAGGTTTGAGCTTTACTCTTTCCTCTCCATTGAGCTCTTCAGCTCCTGCCACAAGGCCTTGTAATAATATTAGTAATAATAATAGCCAATATTTAAATAATGCCTACTATACTGCACTGTGCCAAGCACTTTGATCCTCACAACAGCCCTGGGAGGTAGGTGCTATTATTATCCCCATTTTTATAGATGAGGAAACTGAGGCAAATAGAGGTCAAGTAACTTGCCCAAGGTCACAAAGCTAGTAAATGTCTGAGGCTGGATTTGAACTTGGAAAGATGAGTCTTTCCAACTCTAGGCCCAGTGCTCTATCCACTGTACCACCTAGTGGCCCTTATACTGCTAATTGTCAAGATTTCTCCACATTTAGGTGCCTCTAGAACCACAACAATGCACTCATTTTCCTACCATGCCATGGTACAAATACTTTCAGAACCACCTCCTTCCACCTTTTACTCTTGAGAACAGGAATCAAATCAAGACTATAATTCCTTAAAAAGTCTTTTCAACCACTTGCTCTATGACTCCACTCACCAACGCTGTGACTTCTAGGATGACGTAATTTCTCCACGACCACCACTCCCCACCATGTGTTATCTTCCCTATGAGAAAGTAAGCTACCTGAGGGCAGCTCACATGCATTTTATTATTTGTATTCACATCTCTTAGCACAACTCTGCACATATGCCTTAATAAATGCTTATTCATCCACTCATTCATTCATTCATACACACCTTCATTTGGCCTATGACATCAATAGGGATATAAAAGGAAGGAAGATTAAGAAGAATAAATGTTGGGGGGCGGCGGGTTATCCAGAGCAATCCAATTCAAGTACTTATCATGTAGTGGAAAGAGCACTAGATTTGGAGTCTGAAAACATGGATTCAAATGCTACCTCTTCCACTTAACTATGTGACCTTGGGCAAGTCATTTAACCTTGCTGGTCCTCAGTTTGTTCATTTGTAAAATGAGAAGGAATGGACTAGACTCTGCAAGAGTTCTTAACCTGACAGTCATGAATTTGTAGGTTTTTAAAAATATTTTCACAAAATTGTATTTGTATTGATATAATTATAATTGTATTCTATATAATAATATTTCAATATAATTCATTTTCTTGTAATCCTATTTGTTTTATTTTATATGCATTTAAAAAACATTATTCTGAGAAGGTACTAGTAGGCTTCCCCAATAGAGCAAGTGTCACCAGACAGACCAAGGGGTCCATGAACCAAAAGCAGTTAAGAACCACTGGACTAGAGGATCTTTAAGGTCATCTGCCTCGATGATCCATTAAAACAAAAGGAATCAATCAAAATAATATGTATTTTTTTTTTAAAAAAAGAATGAAAGACAAAAGAAAATAAAGGCGTGACTGTGATTTGACTGAGTGGTAAGTGACCCCTGACTAATGTAAGCAAGCCTGGGTAGGGCAGTCAAGAAGTTCTTACACAGGTCAGAGATGTGAAGGGGACACAAGGTGACAAGCATTGGCACTAGAAGGGACAGTAGCAAGAGAACATGTTGGAAGCAAAAGGAAATCCAAGGCTGAGAAAATAGCAAAGTTCCCAAGGTTTCTAAAACACAGGTGACATCTGAGGTTCAAGCTTCAGTGGTTCATTCAGTACCAGCTAAGCCACAAGATTTCTTAGAGTGGTATCTTAATTTCTCCTACCCTCCAGACTTACATGGCAGCTGGGTTTTGTGCCTCACCTTCAGACTCGTGTGAAATATCTTCAGCTAACAATCTGTCAGTGGCACCTTCACTACAAGGAAGCTATACCTCAATTGTTAGTCTTCTGGGTGATAATATAGCACCTACTATGTGCCAGGCACCTTACTAAGCACTTTTTTATTTTTACAAATTTGTTTCATTTGATCCTCACAATAACCCTGAAAAGTAGGTGCTATTATTATCCCCATTTTACAGGTAAAGAAACTGAAGCAAATAGACGTTGAAGGACTTGTCCAGGGTCACACAGCTAGTAAATGTCTGAGGTCACTTCAAATTTAGTGACTCCAGCATTCTATCTATCATACCACCAGCCATAGACATGCATAATGAAGATATGTTTGACATACTTATTACATCTACAGAAGACAAGAACTTACACAGGATAGCTAATGTGGTATATGACAGAGTCCATGTCCTCAAAAGTCTCAACAAGTTGCAATGATCATCTAAGCCAAAAGAGGTAGAGCCAAGAGAGTATGGAGCAGGAAGAAGTACAGCAAGACTCTGAACTCTGAATTTTCTAGATCATATTCAGAGATCATAGAGGGAATCTATTTAGACAAAAGGCTTTTATGAAGTGTGACATTTTCCTCGACTGAATTAGGAGAGATTGACCAGGCTCTTGATGGCATCATCGTCATTATCGTCGTCATCATCATTGTCATCATTATCATCATCATCACCATCATCATCATCATTATCATCATCATCACAGCTAACCCTTTTATACACTTACTGTGCACCAGGAATTTTACAATTACAATCTCATTTTATTCCCCACAACAGCCTTGGGAGGAAGGTGCTCTTGTTATCTCCATTTTACAGATGAAAACCAAAGATTAAGTGACTTACCCAGGGTCATAAAACTTGTAAATATCTGAGGCTGAATTTGAATGCAGGTCTTCCTGAGTCTGGGCCCAGTGTTCTATCCACGGTGCCACCTGACTGCCCCTTAAAATACTAAGCTTGACAGCTCTGTAATTGAGTCCAAGTAGGAGCCAAAATTCAAGCAAGAACCTAGACCCTTGAGAGGGAATCTTCCAAGAGAAAGTGAATTTTCTCTTTCCCTACCTTCATAGGCTATGGCCCTCTGAAGCAGAATTGCTCCACCAACAAGAAGTAGCATATCCAACAGAGGATAGAGACTCACTTCAAACAAAGAGGCAGACACCAAGAGGTGACCACTCTGGAAAGGATGTTCAAAGAGTAAAATTCCTGGAAGAAAAGAAGAGATCCCACAATGATTCGAAGGAGAACTAGCCCCAGCAATTGAGAGTGAAGCTCTGGAAAGAATATGATTCTGGGAACCCAGATATAATGTGTATAATTGTGGAAGAGTGTGCCACAGGTTTAAAGAGCAAAATTTTGTAGCTATTGTACTTATTTTACCATCTCAATAAATGTCTTTATTTTTGGTTAATTATATCTCCTAGGTGACAATGCAATTTAATAGGACCAAGTGTAAAGTCTTGTGGAAAACAAGTAGGAATTTCAGTGGAATAAAAGTTCAACACATGAACTCGATGCAGGAGATCTTTACAGGTAGAAGGGACTTCAGAGGTCATTTAGTTCTACCCCATCATTAATAGAGGTTCAGTGACTTATCCAGGGTCATACAGGTAGTAAGCATGAGGGATGAAATTGGAATCCAGGTCCTGCATTGCTTGGGCCAGTACTTTTTTTTAATTAAATTTTATTTTTTTCAATGACCAAGTATTTGTTTTTTCTCCCTCTAACCTCCCCCCAACCCCAAAATAAAATCCTTGAAACAAATATGCATGGTAAACAAAACAAATTCCCACATAGGGCATGTCCTAATATTTATGACTCATTCTGCATATGAGTTCATCACCCGTCAGAAGGTATGTAGCATTCTTCATCAAGGGCCCTCTGACATCACAATTGATCCTTGCATTGATCAGAGTTCTTATGTCTTTCAAACTTGTTTATTTTTTATAGTGTTGATGTTATAGTATAAACTGTTCTCCTCATCCTGCTTGCTTCACTGTGAATCACTTCATAAAAGTTTTCCCAAGTTTCTCCGTCTCTTGATATCTTACAGCAAAATTGTATTCTACCATATTCATAAACCATAATTTGTTCATCCATTCCCTCATTAAATGAATACTTTATTAGTTTCCAGTTTGCCACCAAAAAAAAAAAGCTGATACACACACACACACACACACACACTACCTTTTCCTCTTTCTTTGTTGTCCTTGGGGTATTGGCCTAATTGTGGTGTTGCTGGGCCAAAAGGTATGTGTGAATAGTTTATTACCATTGGGGGCATAATTCCAAATTGCTTTCTAGAATGGCTGCACTAACTCACGCTCTATCAACAGCATATCCATGTACCTGTTTTCCCATAAGCCCTCTCACATTTGTCATTTTCTTTTTTTTTGTCAACTCTGCCAATCTGATGGGTATAAGGTGGAACCTCAGATTTGCACTAATTTGCATTTCTCTATGAATGATTTGGAACATTCTTTCACATGGCTGTAGACAGCTTAGATTTCTTCCCTTGAGAACTGTCTTTTGAACATTTATCACTTGTGGAACTGGCAGAGCCAAAATTGTTGCCTCTCTACCATGCTATCTCTCATGTGAGTTCATAACCAAAAAGATAACACGATTGCATTCTTCATGAATAAGAAACAAAAATGAAGCAGGCAGTCTCACTGTATTCTGAAGTAGCCAGACCCCACTCAGAGAATAAGATCAGTTCTAGATGTCACATTTTAAGAGATGATTTCATTTTTAATAGTACTTTTTCTAATTATATGAAACAATAATTTTTGACATTTATTTTTACAAAATCTTGAGTTTCAAATTTTTCTCCCTCCCTTCCTCCCCTCCCTCTTCCTAAAAGGGTAAGAAATTTGATATAGGTTATATATCTGCAATCATGAAATATTTCATATTAGTCATGTTATGAAAGAAGAAACAGACCAAAAGGAAACAATCACGAAAAAAAAAATAAAGTGAAAATAATATGCTTTGATTGGCATTAACAGTTCATCACAGGGGCAACTAGGTGGCGCAGTGGATAGAGCAGGGGCCCTGGAGTCAGAAGGACCTGAGTTCAAATCTGGCCTCAGACAAATAACACTTTCTAGTTGTGTAACTCTGGGCAAGTCACTTAACCCCAATGGCCTCACTCAAAAAAAAAAAAAAAGAGAGAGAGAGAGAGAGAGAGAGTCTCTGGATGTGGATAGCATTTTCCATCATGAGTCTTTTGTAATTATGTAATTATGTTGCTGAGAAGAGTGAAATCGTTCATAGTTGATCATCACACAATGTTGCTGTTACTGTGTACAATGTTCTCCTGGTTCTGCTTATTTAACTTTGCATAAGTTCATTTAAGTCTTTCGAGGTTTTTTTGAAATCTGCCTGCTCATTATGTATTATTGTTCAAAAGCATTAGGAGGTGATTTCATAAGCCAGAATTCATCTGGAGCTGGGCAATTAGAATGGTCAAAGTACTCAAATGCATATCTTTGGATCAGATGAAGGAACTAGGGGTGTTTAAAATGCAGAAGAACTTAATGAGGACATAATAGCTACCTTCAAGTCCTTGAAAGGGTTGTCTATCACATGGGAGAGGAATCAGATCCATTCTGCTTGATCCCGAAAGGTCAAGAAGGACCAATTAGAGCTCTCTACAAGTGAAATGGACTGCCTTGAGGAAGAGCAACTTCCCTGTCACTAGAAATCTTCAACTGGCAGTGGGATGATCATTCCATGGGGATATGGTAGATGGGCTTCATGCTTCAGGTCAGTTCCTACACTAAGATGCTATCTATGATTATTTGAGCACAGCAGAGAATTAGGAAGGTCACCATTAGAGGAAGGTAAATCTATTGAAACAATCTAAGATGTTGGTGATAGGGAATAATGGGTGAATAATAATAGCTGGTGTTAATCTAACTCTTCAAGTTCTGCAGAATGTTTTACATGCTTGTTTAATGCTCACAACATTGGAAATTGGAATATTGGAAATTGATACAAGAGATATTATCATCATTCTTTTACAGATGAGGAAACAGACTAAGAGAACAAGTGACTTTCTTATGGTCACACAACTAATAAGTGGGATTTGAACCTGTGTCTCAATTGGCACCAATTTTAGTGCACTTTCCATTATACTGTACTGTCTCTTCAAGTGATGTGGTAGAAACACTACTTCTAGGACTGAGAAGGTGGTAAAATGTAGGGAGTGAGAAAGGAGGATTAAAAAATAATACAACACAAAAAATAAAAAAAGGTTTAAATGCTAAGTGATTGGGGGAAATGTGCATGGCATTAACAGAAAAAAGGAACTTTAAATGTGTTAGAGATATGAATTTGTATTGGATATATGGAATTAGAAGTGTCTTGAAGACATCCAAGTGGAAATATCTTGCAGGGGAAGAGGGTAGCACAGATTTGGAGTCAGGGGACCTAGATTCAAATTCAACCACTTCCATCAGTCTGACATTGGGCAAGAAAATTAAGCTCTTCAGGTCTCTGTTTCCTTTCATAGGACCCTTTTGAGCTATAAAACTGGGATTTCAAGATGTATATCTTGAGTTCATGGAAGATGTGACTAGAAATATATATTTGGAATTAATCTACATAGAAGTGATAACTGAGGTAAGGGAGCAGATGAGGTCATCCAGAGAGTAAAGAAAAGAGGCTCAAAGACAGAACCTTGAGAGGTACTTCCAATTCAGGTGTTGGGAAAAGGAAAGGGTGCCAACAAAGCAGACAAAGAATGTTGGAAACAATGAGGCTGTACTGTCAAGGAAGGAGAGGCTAATCAATGCCTCACCAGTATCATATGTGGGAGAGATACTGCCACTGGACAATGTGTTAGACCTAGAACCAAACAAGAGAAAAGCATGCCAGATCACCTCTGAGGAACTGCACTTTTCTTTTAATGACCTTAAGTTTCTCCCTGGAAAAAAGACCTATCTTTTTAATACTAATTATAATATTCTTCTGGTGATGCTTTACTGCTGCAAGTTGTAGAATGTTAGATTCTCTGAAGAGCTAAAACTGGTCATCACCCAAAGGACAACGGAAAAGAACATGGCAGCCAAGAGCAGGCTACCACAAACTTCAAACCCAGGAATATGCAGGAGAAGCAGTGTAAAAGGATGCCAGCAGAGAAATGCATGACCAGAAAAAAAAGGGTCACTCACACCACAAAAGCAAGGGATAACAGATGAGGCATATGGTGTGCCCCATTCTGTTTACATTCAATGTCAAGTTGAATCAAAGAAGGTCCCTAGATCCCTGATAGGTAGGCACCCTGTGGACAATTTATCAGAGGATATTGAATAGAATCAAAACCATGGTGAGGCATGGATGGTTTACACTGTAGACATTTAAAAGTTAAAAAAAAAAGTGTGAACTGGGGTGGTAAGAGGGACAGAAGAGATTGGGAGGGATGAGGGAAGGGTTGTTATGTTTTGTTCAGAAGTGATAAGGTCAGCATGTTTTTAAACAGAGAAGAAAGAGCCACAGAGAAAAAGAGATTGAAAATATAAAAAAGAAAGATGATTGATGTACCAAAGTCCCAGGGAAATCAGGGAAAAATGAAGTCAAAAGGTTCAGAAGGTTGCCTTAGGGATACCTCCACCCCACATCCTCTGAAAATAGTAGAGAAAATGGGTAAAGATAGAAAGAAGTTTTTAAATATAAATGAAGGGAATCAATTGCATTCATATTCCATGCCTTAAGTCCTCTCAGTAAAATAGAAGAGGAGGTTTGAGAGTAAGACAGAACCTGTGTGGAGATGAAGGATTGAGGCTAGTGAAAAGGTTTGGAACACTTGCTGCAATAACCATGAGAGGGAGTTCATAAAAGATGAATAAAATAAAAATAAAATAAAATAAAATCTGTGTAGCAGGAACAGCCCAGCTGAGGTTAAAAGCATCTAGATGTTAATAAGACAGGAGCATACATTTTTTTTTAGAAACAGCAGGAAAATGGAATGAGAATATTCCATTTGATGCAATTGTTTTCAGTGCCTATAATCTTAATGGCTAAGCTCTGTTACCCAAAATGGTTTAAGAAAAAAGAAAGTTATTTCCATATTATACATTTGCTGCCTTGCTATAATCACTTCTGACATTAAATTCAAGCTCCTATGCTTTATGTAAATTATAATTATTGAGCAGATATTAAACAATGATCCAGGGCATTTGTTTTCATTTCCTTAAGTGTCTAAGTCAGGGTGATAGGATGGAGATCTAGAACTAAAATTTAAGATGTTCATTTAGTATTTTTGAAGTGTAATTATTGAGTCTTATTAGCTTTTTAAAAATACATTCTCCTAACATTCCTAACCAGTATTTGATCAATCAATTAACAAGCATTTAGAGGCAGCTAGGTGGATGCATTGGGCAGCTAGTCAGTTCAGTGGACAGAATGATTGGCCTGGAGTTAGGAAGCCTCATTTCCCTGAATTCAAATCTGGACTCAGACACTGACTAGCTGTGTGACCTTGGACAAGTCACTTAACCCTGTTTACTTCACTTTCCTCATCTGTAAAATGAGCTGAAGGAAATGTCAAACCACTCTAGTATCTTTGCCAAGAACACCCAAACAGGGTCACAAGAGGTGGACACAACTGAAATGACTGAACAACAACAACTGAAAGTGAATACATAACACTGGGGGTGGAGTCAGGAAGACCTAAATTCAAATTCTGATTCTGATAATTACTAACATTGTGACCCTGGGTAAATTAATCTAAAATAACTGAAGCTCTGGGCTTTAGTTTCTTCATCTGTAAAATAAACAGTTTAAACTCAAAGTCCTCTAAGCCCCCTTCAGCTCTAGATCCATGATCCTGTGATAATCTGTGAAGTGCCTACTATATACCAGGCATTGTGCTAGATGCTGAAGATAAAAAACCCAAAAAAATTCAGCCTTTTACCACCATCATCATCATAATTTCCCTCTTGACAGGGACAAATCAGAGACAGTGTAGTCAGTGTACAAAAAGATACAGACCCCAAAGCAAGATGAACCCCAAACTTAAGGAAAAGGACAGAAAGGAAATGATAAGAAACCATGGATAGGATTAGCTGTTCCTAAGAAACAATCCCAGAAGAAGTCAGTGCTGCAGTGCAGGTTGGAGATAACTTAATAGTGAAAATAAGGTACCTCTGAATATTTCACTAAGAAGCAGCCAAGCTAAAAATGTAATTAATGAAAAGTAATCTATAAACTTGTGATTTGTGTATTAGAGTGATGGAGTGCAAATGAAACTTTCCCATGGAATCTAGGGAGAGGAGAATTAAAGAATGAGGATTTGTCTAATTCTTTGGCATTGTATTTCAGAAAAGGAGTGGGGTGGGGGCCTCTGGTTCTAGACAACAAGTTTTGCTTCAATAGTTCAGCAGTCATTTAATGATCACACTGTGTTAGAGCTGGAAGGACTCTTAGAGATCTAGTCCTTCCTCCCCACTCTACCATTTGCATTTTACAGATGAGGATTCTGAGAGGCTACAAAGCTGGTTAGAAGTAGAGTTGAGAATAGAACCCAGGTGGCCTGATTGGTTGAGCTTTCTACTACATAGAGACATGCAGAGACCCCAAATAACAAGTCTCAGGGTACAGAGACTTGACAGAAAGAGAAGATGGTGGGGAGGGAGGGGAGAAGTACTGAGATCAAGGGAAAAACAGAAGGAGGGAGGAACAGAGAGGGAGGGAGAGAGAGAAGAAGGGAGAAAGAGAGAGAGGGAGGGAGGGAGGAGGAGGAGGAAAGGAGAAGGAAAGGAGAGAGAGAAGGGAGGAAGAGAGGGAGGGAAAGGGGGACTTACTGAGAACATTCTGGGGAGAAAAATATTGACTATATGTGGCATTCTTTGGAACAGAAAACAATTTCTGAAAGGTTTTTGGCAAAAGAATGACTCCAGTATGAGGACAATAAAGATAATATGAAAAATTTCTATCTTTTAGCCAAGCTGTCAAAAGAAGAAAACAAGAAGAAATCCTCCATACTTCCCAAGTAGTTTATGTCACAGTGCCTCTTTATATGCTAGTTATAGATCCAAATGTGGGGTGATGGTAGAAAGAATAATGGATTTGTCATGCAAAGCTCTCTGCTTAAATCTTGGCTCTTTGCTTGCTGTGGAAGCAAACACAAAACTGGGAACAAATGAAGTGCCCAACCATTGGGAACAAATTGGTATGTGGATGTAATAGAGTATTATTGTACCACAGTTGAAGTACAAATTAGAAAAATTCAGAGAAACATGAGAAGAATTGTGTGAACTGAGGCAGAGAGCCAGGAGAACAGTATATCTACAGTGGCTATAATAATGTAAATGAATGGGACAGGGAAGGAGACTGGACCTGTGATTTCACTGGTATTCTCTCTAAGATTATCTCATTTTATCCTGGCTATCTCTTGTTTGTACATAGTTATTTGTATAATGTCTCCCCATTACACCATGAACTCCTTGAGAGTAGGGATTGATTTTTGTTTGTTTGTTTTTTTTGCCTTTCTTTGTATCTCTAGTGCTTCAGCACTAAGCCTGGCACATAGTAGGTGCTTAACAAATGCCTGTTGGATTGATTTAGCTTGGTATAAGGAACTCCCAGTGAGAAAGTTTCCTCTACCAATGCAGGTTGGCACTTTTTCTGCAACTTATAGTCTTAGAGAGTTGCCTAGAGCCCTGAGACATTAAATGATTTGCCAGAGTCACTCAGCCAGTATGTGACTGAGGTGGGACCTGAACCCATATCTTCCCTGCTTCCTAGAATGGTTGTCTAGCCACTACACAAACAAAATGGAAGCAACATTAAAAGGCCATCGAACTCTGACAACCTGAGGTTCCCAACTCTAGAGACATCAAAATATAGTGAAAAGAGAAGTGGCACTGAAGTCAGAAGACCTGGCTTCAAAGCTCGCTTCTGTCCCTTACCTATGTGACCTTGGGGAAGTCTTTTTTCATTTGTAAAATCAAGGGGTTAGACCAAATAGCCTCTAAGGTCTATATCTATGTTCTATGGTCCCCTCACTAATAGGGATTCATGATAGCTTCATTAATCATAGTCTCAGCTCAGCACAATGGGATGCATTTATCTTTTAAATGCTAAAAAATCAACAGTGAAAATACATAATCATTTCTTGCATTTTCTCTTTTGAATGCCTTCACCTACAGTATCTCATTTGATGATCGAAAACTTTCTTATCAAACAAACCATTTAGGGTGAAGATCAGTGTTCATGACAATGTAAGGAATATAGCTGTTCAACACCTCCAAAGTCAACTTAAAGCCTAATCATGACTGGCACCACATGAGGAATATTAGTCACAAATTCCAATATGCCTAATTTTAGCATGTGGCAGGAATAAACACACCTGAGTTGGTAGAGACCAAAGTTAAAACCAGGATGCCAAAGACAAGGTGAGAGACTTTGCTCAGATATAAGACAGATTGACTCAATCTCTTCCACAGGAAATATGAAAAATTAAAGGAGATTCACTCAAAGGAAGTTGAGAGCCAAAGGCATAATGAAGAGTCAGAAATGAAACACAGCCTGGATTGTGACTGGCTTGTATATGGCCATAAAGCTGTAAAACAGAGCACATTTTATAGCTGTACTTATTCCAGGATTTAGCAGAATTGCAAACCAGTATTGACAGTGAAATAAGTGCATATGAAATTTTAAGCCTGTCTCCTGTATTTCCTGTCCCATCTGAGGACAAGATGGAAGCCATTTAAAGAGTTTGTGCTTCTCAGATGGGAATGGATTCCTTTAGTATACTTAAACCAAGATGAAATGTTTGAAGACAACAGAGTATGAAGAAAAAACTAAGAAAATGCTCCAGGTTTTTTCACTTCAAAAAGAATGGAAGTTTGCTTGCCAAACAGATTTAGAGAGGGTCTGTTGTCACTGCTCCCTTCATTCAGTGTTGACTAATTAAAACCTGAGCTGCTTTTCTTGAGGTCTTCAATCACTCAGGCAGTAGTTTCTACTACTGGGCTCTGACTCAGAAAAGCAACAAGAAGTAGGGGGGAGGGAAGGAGAGGGGGAGAGAGAAGGGGAGGGAGAGAGAGGGAGAGAGAGAGAGAAAGAGAGAGGAGAGAGGAGGAAGGGAGGGAGAGGGAGAGAGAGAGAAAGAGAGAGAAAGAGAGAGAAAGAGAGAGAGAGAGAGAGAGAGAGAGAGAGAGAGAGAGAGAGAGAGAGAGAGGAAAGACAGACAAACAGAATCAAATCCATGCAATTAGCCCACAAACACCACCACCAAGGTAAAGGAGTCCTTTTCTCAATCCTCTTTTACTGCACTTTCATCACATCTCTCATGCTTTTCTTTTATGCCTTCCCTTTTCCCTTTAAAGCAGACTTTGTGCTTGGGGTTCGGGAGAGTGCCAAAGAAAGGAGGAAAATAGAGAAGGGATCATGACAAGTGCAAGATTCAAGGGCTTCCTGCTCACTGCAGCTTCACAATTGAAGGGGCCTTAATGAGGCTTTAAGACATCAGGTGTTGCAGTGGTTATTTTTACAGCTAAAAAAAATCTTAATTGTAAGAGTCTTCTAAGGTCAATGGAGTGTCCTTGAAAAGCTCTTCTTGCTACAAGGAAAATTATAGAGGGGGAAAAAGGGAAAACAACATTTCAGACTTCCACAAGTAAGTTTGTCTGTTTTTGTAAGCAACCTAGACCATGAAAGTGATAAGCCCACATATTTAGAGATTCAAGATTATCTTCTAGTCCTCCTTACCCTCATCATTTTATAGATGAGGAAATGGAGGCCCAGGGAGCTTAAGTAACTTACCCAAGGTCACACACTGACAATGATGTATCACAGCTGGGATTCACACTAGGCGTTCCTGCTCTTTCCTCACCACCACACTGCCTCTGATGCCTTCAGCATCCACTCCTCCATCCCTTGCAACATGGATTATATCTCCACAACTCTCACAAATAGACACGTACCTTTCAAAGATTACCAGTCCAAATTCAGTGGTCTTCCTTCTGTCTTTATCCTCCTCAGCCTATTGACCATAGGGAGTAGGCAGCTTGTTAAAGAGATTAGAACCATGGTCTTTGAGACTAGGGACTTCAATTGATCTCCCATCTCAGACACTTACTAGGAGTTCGATCATAAACAAGTCACTTAGCCAGTCAGATCCTTTCCTCATCTGTAAAATGGGAATGCAGCCTCCCTCCAATAATGCAACTCACAAGCTATCCATGCCCACCTGTCCTGTGGGACTCCTGTTTGTGTCCTTCCACCATAAGGAGCCTTCCTCCCAAAACTTCTGGGAATTTTCCATGTGTTGTCTTGATATCACATGGATACCCAATTGAGTACAAAGGCTGTTTATCCACTACTCCATAATTTTATTCCCTGTAATGTCTTTTCTTCTGGGCATCTGCTTCCCTAATGCCATCCTTCACACCACTTCTCCTGCAAAATTCCCTGTTTCATGTGATGCAGCCTGCTCTTGTTCACCATGTGTCTCCCATTGTCCTTTGACTGATGCTCAACTTCAAAAGATAAGTCTTTGTTCCATAAAGATGCTTAAGGTCATTTAAAAAAAAATAAAGTGTTCAAGTCCCCAAATGAAATCCAGTCTATTCCTCTCCTATTCAATTCAGGGCCTAGCTCATTTTCCAACTGCAATGTCTCTCATGTATTTATTACAGATAAAAGATGTTGTTGACTGGTGTCTCCTTCTTGAATAGTACAGCCTCACTATTCTCCTCAACATCCTTTCTTTATCTCCCTGAATGGTTCCTTTTCCCAATGCCTAATTAGAAGTGTCTCTCCAGGTTATCTTCGGTCCTTTTTTCTTTACTCTCTATGCAATCTCATCTACTCTCTGACATCCAGTTCTTACCTCCAAGATTAATCTCAAATCTTTATCTCCAGTCACATCTTCCATGAATTCATAAACACATATCTTGAGATTGCATATTTAGAGTAGGTAAAGATCTTAAAGTGCAATTCCCTCATTTCATAAGTGAAGAAACTGAGAGCCAGAGACATTAATTTACTTGCCTAAGTTCACACTGATTGAAGAGGTCTAATGTGAATCCAAGTCCTCTGACTACAAATCCATGCTTTCCCCTACCACCTGCTAGATATTTACATTTGGATGTCCTGCTGGAAAATCATGTTCAACAATTCCTCAACTAAACTTCCCTTTTTTTAAGTATCAATTTTCCTGATTCTGTTAATGGTGCTACCGTTTCTCCAGTCACCTGGGTTTCATCATTGTCATTTTTGAATACTCTCTCTTCTTTACCCCCTATATCTTATCAGTTGCCAGGTCTTATTAATACAGCTTCCAAGATATTCTTTGAAGATGATCATAGAATCATGAAATCATGGTTTTCCTCAAGTCTCTACCAATTCCAATTCATCCTCCACTCATCTGCCAAAGTGTTTTTTCTTCAAGAGTAGATCTGCAAGGTTACCCTTCTACTCAATAAACTCCAGTGGCTCAAATATAAAGTCTTCTGAGGGTTTTTAAACTCTTCACAACTTGAACTCTTCCTATCTGTTTATTCTTCTAAAACTTTTCTCCCTTCCATGATATAGCTTCTCTGGCCCTCCTTTCTATCTCTTGCCCAGCATATAACACTCCATCTACCCTCTCCATTCCTTTGCACTGAGTGGCCCCCATGGTTGGAGTGTTCTCCTAGGTCATTTCTACCTCTTAGTTCCCTGGCTCAGGGAACTAAGTTCCCTTGAAGTTCCCTTCAAGACTCAGTTCAACTCATATTCCACCTTCTGCAAGAGATTTTTTTCCAAACCACACACACACACACACACAAACATTCTGTTAATGTCTTCCCCTCTGAGATTACCTTTCATCTACTCTGTATATATGTTGTACGTCCCTAATTGTTTCAATACTCTATCTCCCATCAGAATGTTAGATCCTTGAGGGCAGCAACCCCTTTCTTGCTTTTCTTTGTATCCTCAGTGCTTAGCAGAGTGTTTAATACATAGTAAGTGCTTAATAAATGTTTGCTGACTAACTGACTGGAACGTAGAGAGATTAAATGACTATGCAACCTGAGTTGCAGACAAAATAAGTAGCAGAGATAGGTTTTAAATCCAGGTCCTTTGACTTCAAACCTAGCACTCATTCTACTATATTATCCAGGGATCTCCTAGAATCATTTATAAATTCAAAGGTCACACAAGCTAGTTATGCCTGGAAGATCTATCTACCAAGCTAGAAAGGCTTTGAGTACAGTCCTGATGAAAGAAAGTATGCACTCCTTGAGGACACTTCTAGCTAAGTTCGAAGACAATCATCACCCCTGCTGGCAACTAGGTGATGAATGAGAGTGAAAGAAGGGAGAAGGATAGTTACCTATGAAACAAAAATACAAAGTCATGGTAGCAAAGTGATGGAAAAAGAAGCAGAGATACTGAGAATCACCCCCAAATTTTGTACAATTTCTAGAACACTGGGGCCCCAGTATAAGCAACATCCATGATATATCTATCCCTATCTCAGTGGACTTAAAGCATCATTGTGTCATTGTAAATAATGACAGAGTTATAGAGATTTAAATCATTATAGAGGTTCTTTTATCTTTGTTTTTATGATAGTTTTATGATATTATGATATTCAGTTGGTCATATCTGAGTCCTTGGTCATGAATGCAACCCCCAATGATTACCTTGTTCCTATGGAAACAAATAATCTTTTGCAACAGAGTGGCTTCAGCCTCACGTAATATTAACAACAGTTGCCAGCTATAGCTTCCCAAGCACCTCTACTTTTACAACAACCCAATGAGGTAGTGCACATATATTAGCTCCATTTTACAGAAGATGAAGCTAAAGTCCAGAGAGATAACAAGATCTGCCCAAGAATGCCTTACTCCATTACACTAAGCTCCTCTCATCTCAGCAGCAAATAAGAACCACAGTTTCTTCAAGACAGCAAAAATGAGTATGCATGTGCTTAGTATATAAAGGTGGTTGTTATGGTTAAGCAGGTTGGGCTGCTAAGCTGGATTTCCTTAGAACTTATTACTTAATTTGAATGGCAAAGCTAAACACAGGTAAAGCAATTTCCTAAAGGCTGGACTAAAGCATCATTTCAGATCAGCCATGGGACCCCCTTTAATGGAATAATAACTACAGAATGAAGAAAAGACCATATGAACCCAAACTCCATAGTTTTACAATCAGGACACTTCTCCTGAAGCCTAGAGCTCTGAGTTACAAGTTTATTACTATGCTATTTGAAATTATAAATGATGGAATAGAATATATTCAATATAAACCAATCAACAAACATTAATTAGGAGTCTACCATGAACCAGGCTCTATGCAAGGCACCGGGGAATAACAAATGCAAATGTGTTTCTGTCCTCAAGAAAAGTACAGTCAGCATTGTACGTGATAAAGTATACCACAAGAATAAAATATAAATTCTTCTTTTTGGCATATTCACAACCTGACCCCAACTTATTTTTCCCAGTCTTGTTATCCATTACTTCCCTTCCTGAGCTCTACAATCCAGCCAAACTTCATTATTCTCATTTCTCACATGACATTCTCCAGAGGTGGAGAATCTGTAGCCTCAAGGCCACACATGACTCTCTAGGTCCTCAGGTGTGGCCCTTTGACTGAATCCAAACTTCACAGAACAAATCCCCTTCATAAAAGAATTTGCTCTATAAAATTTGAACTTAGTCAAAAATCCACACCCCAGGACTTAGAAGGCCACATGTGGCCTCAAGGCTACAGGTTCCTCACCCCTGTTCCATTTCCTATCTCCATGGCTTTCCACTAGACATTTTCCCCTATGCCAGGGATCTGTTCCCTCTTCACTTCTAACTAATCTCTCCTTTTATGTTTTTAAAATGTTTTTTATTAATTTGTTTTTAGTTTTTAACATTCACTTCCATAAGTTTTTGAGTTTTAAATTTTCTCCCATTTCTTCCCCTCCCCTTTGCCCAAGATGGCATGCAATCTGATATAGATAGGCTCTACATATACATTCCTATTAAACGTATTTTTACATTAGTCATGTTGTAAAGAAGAATTAGAACCAATAGGAGGAACCACAAGAAAGAAGAAACAAAACAGAAGAAAAAAATAGCAAATAGTATGCTTCGATCTGCTTTCAAACTCCATAGTTCTTTCTCTGGATAGCATTTTCCGTCATGAGACTTTTGGAGCTGTCTTAGATCCTTGCATTACTGAGAAGAGCTAAGTCTATCAAAGCTAGTCATCGCACAATGTGGCTGTTTCTGTGCACAATGTTCTCCTGGTTCTGCTCATTTCACTCAGGAACAGACCATACAAGTCTTTCCAGGTTTTTCTGAAGTCTGCTTGCTCATCATTTCTTACAGCACAATAGTATTCTATTGCATTCATATACCACAACTTGTTCATCCATTCCTCAATTGATGGGCATCCCCTTCAGTTCCACAGAAAGAGCTGCTATAAATATTTTTGTGCACGTGGATCCTTTTCCCATTTTTATGATCTCTTTGGGACACAGCCCTTGAAGTGGTATTGCTGGATCAAAGGATATACATATTTTTATATTCATTTGGGTATAGTTCCAAATTGCTTTCCAAAATGGTTGAATCAGTTTACAACTCTACTAACAATGTATTAATGTTCCAATTTTCCCACATCTTCTCCAGCATTTATCATTGTCCTGTTTTGTCATGTTAGCCAATCTGATAGGTGTGATGTAGTATCTCAAAGTTGTTCTGATTTGCATTTCTCTAATCAATAGTGATTTAGAACATTTTTTCATATGACTATAGTTTTAATGTCTTCATCTGAAAATTGCATATTCATATCATTTGAACTAATCTCTCCCTTTCTTCAAAACTCAACCCAAACAACACCTTCTACACAGAGCCCTTCCTGATTGGAACACTGTGGGAACTGAACACCTAGGGGCCCTCACTCCCTAAACTACCTTATATTTAACTATCTGTATTTATTTTGCATTTATTGTGTATATATTAATTCTCTATAGACAATTATGTATTTAAGTCTCCCTCCACATTGTACTTCATACAAGTATGAAGCCTTGTAAGCAGGCATGATTTTATTTTTTATCGTCATATCCCTAGCATGTGGCAAAGGGTATGCCACATAGAAGGCACTTAATACATACTTGTTGACTGATTAGTTGATTGGATGTGGAGTCACAGTTGTTGTTTAGTCATTTCAGTTGTGTCCAATTCTTTGTGACCCCATTTAGGGTTTTCTTGGCAATGATACTGGAGTGGTTTGCCATTTCCTTCTCCAGCTCATTTTACAGAAAAGGAAACTGAGGTAAACAGGGTTAAGAGATTTGCCCAGGGTCACAAAGCAAGTAAGCATCTCAGGCTGAATTCGAACTCAGGTCTTCCTGACTCCAAGCCCAGCATTCTATCCACTGTGCCACCTAGTTGTCCAGAGTCAAAGTAGCTGGGTTCAGATCTTAACTTTGCCACTTACTAACTAGGTAACCTTAGCAAACCTCTGTGGTGCTCAATTTTCTTATCAATAATAACAAGGGATTGGATTAGATGATCTCAAAGGTCTGATTTCCAGCTCCAACTCTGATCTGTTTCAAAGCCTTGTTTCCTCAATACACAATTCCAAGAACAGAACCTCTCAACATCTATCCAATGGTCTGCCCATGCTGAATCTTTGCCCAATCTGTTCCCAAAAGCCAGTCTGATCATTTACTCAAGTCATAGTTGAAGGTGAAAATAATTCTGAAATATGCATCCACATATGACCCACGTTTCCATAACAGCCCCCTTCAAGATCCCTTTCTGTTTGTAAAACCCTTTGAAAACATACTGTAAATGAAGATTCATCATGAGCACCTGATAAGGGAATTAGCTTAATCTCAGTGATAAGATTCAGCATTGGTTAGTGACTTTCCTGAAATTACAAAATTAGTAAGTGGTAAAGCTAAGAATCCAGCTCAAGTGTTTGAACTGTTTCCTTGCACTTGCCATAAGAAAAAAAAAACTTTCTTCTTGGAAAAGAGCTACGGTAGACATTCAGGCTGAAGATGAAAGAGTTTTACATTGTGAAAATAATTTTTTAATAGTTGCAAATGACATATCCTAATAAAAAGAAATTTTTATGAACATTCATTTGCTAAAATATTTGCCTATGTTTCCCATTACTATATCCTTTTACAGTTGAAATTATTTTTCTGTGCAATATTTTGTTTATTAAAAACAGTTCCCCTATTCCCCCCATTTATGAGCTTATTTCATTCACTTTAAAGATTTATTTTCAGGCTAGTAGTTTGGTTTTCAAAACACTTTTGCTCCCTTACAAACAATACTGTAAGTGGTGACCAGCCCACAGAAATCTATTTAACCCTGCTATTGAACTACATAGTCTAACATGAATTCTGCATCCTGGGTCATATGGCAGAGGTAAGAGGAGGAGGAAGAAAGTAGCCTCGCAATACTCTACCCAGGCCTTCTCCATCCCCTAAGATATCCACACTCCAAAATTATCCAGCCCTTTTACGATATCATGATATTTAGTTGGTCATATCTGAGTAAAAATTTCTATTACGTTGGCATACCTGTTCCTGATGAACATGACAAAACTAATCCATAGGAAGGTCAGAAAGATTGATGACCTTTAATATTCCATTTAAATCCATAAAAGAGAAAACTTATTAAAACTAAATTTATTTCTAAGGGATGAAATTTCAGGTTGGGAAGAAGGGGGAGGAGTCTGGGCATAGGACTTTATCAGTGTAGGGAATTCAGGATGCTGCAACTTGTAGGAGCATTGCCAGATCTACATTCTCCTCTCTGAAGGGAAAATGACTTGTCCAAAGTCCTATAGTTAGTATATGTCAGAGGTAGGCCTTGAATGTAGGCCTTCCTGATTCCAGTGCTGGTCCTCTATCCACTGTGCCATGCTGCTGGGTCTTCTGGCTACAAAATAAAAATGAAATGTAATGCACCACGCAGTGTAGGGAGACATATCTGGACTGAGGAAAAACCACTGGACAGGCCAGTCCTACCCCACCATCATCAGCTACAATGCAATGTCCCAGTCTTTTACAGCAAGTCTCTATGACAAGCTGGCTTCTTCTAATTCTGAAAACTTCATTTTTTTTTCCTCAAAGCACCATATTTTTTCTCTCTGGCTTGCACAACAGTGGTGGCAGGGAAGCCAGCAGTTCAGAAAGGTGGGGGAGGGTCAGAGTAGCAGGGTTGGCAATGCTTTATATATAGTCTTTTACATGTCAGGGATTTTCTGTGCTCCAAAGAAATGACTAGTTATAGAATCAAACTGCTTGCTGGTCTGTGTCTTGAAAAAACTGGTGAAGATGGTTTGGTCTCTCACTATAATTTGTATCTTTTTTTTTTAATTCTAAAAGAAAATGGGCAGAAAAAGCATAGAAGGAGAGATCTTTTTTCCCCAAAATCCAAGGGACTGGAGGGCCGCAGTCATCCAGCAAATGCTGAGGCACAGCATTTATTGTAATGGATTAACTAGTACTTAGGAAGGGAAAAGCCCTATGCTATTCAACTATGTTTTTCTTTAAAGAGTATTTTTTATTGGGTGGTATTCCATCAAGTTAGATTAATTAACGTTGATTTGATCGATGATCTACAGACTCACATAGTCAATCCAAAGATAACATAGGCTTGTGTCATTGATCCAGCGAGCCTTAACATTTTGGCAACCAAGTGGTAAAATGATTTATTTCCACAGTAAAATAAGACGATACTATTGATCTAAAGAAACGACATTTCAGTCATTGCTATGTAGTGGAGGCTCTTAACGATTATTAAATCAGCTGTTCATTGGCTAACACATCACAAATGGAAATAGTGCCCACAAATCAAACAGCTGAACTGGAAAGTCAAAGTCTGTGATAAAGCTAGGAATCAAACTTGAAAATCAGAAATAGAATTTCATCCTAGAAGAGTTTTCTTATTGAAATATAAAATGTGAAGTACTGTTACTTTTAAAGTTAAGTGATTACATAAATCATTTTTGACAGCTGACCATGACATTGCAACATTCTATTGAGCTTTTCACTAATGGGAAACTAAATTACATTAATATCTGTGCATTCTTTTAAAAACTTTAGAAAAATGAGTTGTTCCACAGAATTTAGAACTGGGAATGGCCTTGGGAACCAGGTAATATCTTCATTTGAGGCCCAGAATGGTTAAGTGAACTGCACAAAGTCATACAAATAGCAACCAATCTAGGACTTCAAAACAGGTCTCCCCTGTCTCCCAATCTAGTGCTGAACTGGAAAATGTACCAGGCTTCACATTGCTAAGTGAAATGTTTGTGAGAGTGCCAAGTGCCAAATTATTGTCATTATCATTATCATCAAAATACATTTCCTAAATACCTATTTGCTCATATAGCTATGCAAAACACTGTATTAAGCAATTGAGCCTCATATAGCTTGGTACCTTCACACAAGGGTATGGATGTAGACTTCCCCTTAAAAACATAGATAACCTGAAAACCTCTGCTTTTGTGGCATTATGTAGCATGACCTTTTAAAGATATTACTCTTCAGATAAGATATTGAATTTTTTTACTTTTCTTTTTATCTACAATAGCCATCGTGGCAAAAATTTTCAAAACAGAAAAAGGATAACTCATGTCCTAACACTCCTATCACTACAAACATTCATGGGACTTAATTTGCCAGGCCCAATTTCTACCTGGTTTGCCTGTGTAGGTCTTTTTCTGTCATCTTCACCACTATGAGACATTTAAGCACATTTAGCAGCTAAAAAGGAAATTACAGATCCTTTACTACTTAAACATATTTTGTTCACCCACTCAAAAAGGCCTAATTTTCAACAGGATCATTTCCAACATTAGCTACATTCATTGTCTAATGTTAAATATTCAACAGAAGTAGAAAACAGGAAACTCCTTATGCTCTACTCTCAAGTGAGAATAGTCATTTACTAAATCATAGGAAATGATTTAGGAAAGATGTATTAGGAAAGATATAATCAGAGAATCATTTTCATGTGGGCAATTTCTGGTATTTTAGCTAGCCCTGAATGGTAAATCTCAGTCAGTCCCTTGGGTTATGCAGCTAATGCTGGATGTTAGTCCATTGTTGCACAACAAACGTAGGCTTTACTTATCTGTACAAAGAGCAATGGGATGAAGTATTGGTGCGGCATTTTGTCATATCATGTAAAACTATAATGTGAAAATTTGTCAATATCCTATGCCCATGGTTAGGATGGAAGTGTCAGGAGAGGGTGGAGTTAAGATGGCGGAGTAAGGACTAGCAATTTTGCCTTAGTTCCTTTACATCCTCCCCAACAATGACCAATCAAGACTCCAAACCAGACCAAAGTCCGATCAAGAAAGACAAGAAAAAGTTACCATGAGTCATTTTTATAGTCCAGGGCAGCTGAGAAAGAAATACAGAGAGGTCTGTGGATACCTGGACTGTTAGATGGCACCAACAGTGGGAAGCAGCCCAACTAGCCCAAGGATGGTAAAGGGACTGAACTCCTGGGCAGAAAAGATGCCAAGGGACCCCTGTACTATCACTAAGAGCAAGAACAGGTGCCATCTGACAGCTCTGTTGCCCATTATTCAATTCTAGGTCATAGTTACAGGGAAGAGAGGAAGTGATCATGGTCTCAAGGAGCAGGAGCCCTAAGTGAGGAAGAAGCAAGGAATAAGTTTCAGAAACATAGTTATATGGCTCTGGGACTAAGTTCTAACTTTTAGCCCCACAGGTAAGCCTGCAATGGAATAAACCAGGAGACCAAAAACAGTTCAGTCATTCTGAACCTGAAAAACCTTTCAACAGACTAACTGTGACTGAGTCTCGCAGCAGTCTAACGAAACTCAACCACACACAAGACCTAAACTAGATTAGGAATATGCAGAGAGTAGATCAGGAGGGTAGTGAATGGACCTCTCCCCAGATTATACTACTTTGGAAGTATTGAAAACTTATAGCCCCCAAGACTGAACTATGAAAACAGCAGAAATACATAAAAGACAGCTCAGGTCAGTCATTCCTACCACCACCCCCTAGAAGTGAGCATAGCCCACACTAACATAAAATCCGAAGCTAAGAAGTAGGCTGGAAAAATGAGCAAGCAACAACAACAACAAAGAACCTAGCTATAAGGAGCTACTATGTTGATAGAGAAACTTAAGACATAAACACACAAAAAGATAATGACTTGAAAACATCTACAAGCAAAACCTCAAAGAAATAGACACAAGATCAACAAGAATTTCTGGAAGCATTAAAGAAAGAGATTTTTTAAAAAGGATTTTTAAAAATCAAATAAAAGCAGTAAAGGACAAATTTGGGAAATAAATGAGAGCTATATAAGAAAATTATGAAAGAGAATTAACAGGTTGGTAGAAGGGGTAAAAAAAATACTAAAGAAAATAACTTGGTAAAAATCAGAATTATCAAATGGCTTAAAAAAAATACAAAACTTCACCAGAGAAAATAATACCTTAAAGTAGAATGGCCAAGTGGAAGCTACTGACTCCATGAGACATCAAGAAACAATAAAACAAAGTCCAACAACTGAACAAATATAAGAAAATGTAAAATATCCAATAGGAAAAAAAATCTGACCTGGAAAATGGATAAAGAAAGATAATTTAGGAATCATTGGACTACCTGAAAGCCGTGAAGAAAAAGGAACTTGGATATCCTATTTCAAGAAATTGTAAAGGAAAATTTCCAAGAAATCTTAGAACTAGAGGTCAAAGTGGAAATTGAAAGAATCCACCAATCACCTCCTCAAAGAGGTCCCAAAATAAAAACTCCTGGGAATATTTTAGCCAAAATCCATAACTCCCAGGTCAAGGAGAAAATACTACAAGCAAAGAAAAGAAAAAGAAAGAAAGAATTCAAATACCATGGAGCCACAGTCAGGATTATACAAGATTTAGCAGCTACCACTATAAAAGAGCAGAGGGATTGGAATATGGCAGAAGCCTCAGTTTTAAGTCTAATAATTTAGCTAATTCTAATAATTCAATAAGAATTAATTGAATACCTATTATATATAAAGTCTCCTCTCCTGACTAATTATGCCCTAGCCTAGACTACCAATCCACAAAGGGCCTAGGCAATGGTCCCTTCATTCCTGGCTTGTTGTCAGTAGCCTTTCCTTAGCCCAGATCTGCTCCTCCTCCCTCCACTACTTACTTCCCAATTCTTCTTTATATATTATCCTCACCCATACAAATGTAACTCTGTGAGGTAGGAACTGTCTTGTTTGCTTGTATGTATATCCTCAGCTTTTATCATAGTGCCTGGCACATAGTAAGTACATAATAAATGTTTTATCAATCCATCTACAAAGCACTGTTGCCAGATAGTTTGGTGAAAACAAATGTAAAACATGGCCCCTCCCCTCTAACAAGTTTCTGAAGGAAAAAAAAGCTCAGTTTAATTTAAGTTTAACCAAATATACTCATTGCAATTTAAGGAACCTGGATTAAGAGCCTGGTATATGCAAGACACAGAAAACACAAAGACGAAACACACACAAAAAAAGTCTCTGTCTTCAATGAACTTATATTTAGCTTAAAGGAAACTCTTATTAATCTGAAGCAATACATAATTTTGAGCAACCCCTATTCCCCCTATTGTCCTATTGTCATATTCTTCCCCTAATTTAAATTCTTCACTCACTTTCCTCATTGTATTTTGAATCAAAACAATTTCAGTCTATTTCATTCACTTTGGATTCAAAGTAACTTGATCTGTCCTTCCTCTAAGTTTCTGTATTATCAAATGAAGATAACCGCCTCTTACCCTAGAGAAATAAAATGAAGAGACAGTATTTTTGAGGGAGAGCAGATTGGCCTGGGAGTCTTGGGACCCTGATTATAGTCTCAACTATGTTGTGTTTCCAGCCATCTCTTTAGAAATTTATATGTGTCCATCGATCTTTTTCCTCTGATTCTGTTTTGTCCTACTCAGACCACACCTGGAACATCATGGTCAATTCTGGATGCCACAGTTTAGGAAGAATATTAATCAGCTGGACAATATTAATAGGAGGGCTACCAGAATAATGAATGTTGTATTCATGCCATACAGGATCTGGGGATGTTTAGCCTCTAGAAAAGAAGAAATATGGGTGACATCATAACTAAGGATTTGAAGGAATCTTGTAGAAAACAAATTAGATTTAGTCTGCTTGACACCAGAGGACAGAACTAACAGCAATAGAATAGGAGTTTCAAATTTAGGCTTGATGTTAAAAAAAAAAAAACAAACTTCCTAACAATTAGAGCCATGGTAAAATGGGATGGACTGCCTCAGGAGGTAATGGGTTTCCCTTAATAAGAGTCTTCAAGAAGAGGTATGATACTACTTATACAGTATGTCATAGCCAAGGTTCTTTTTCAGGTATGGGTTGAATTAGATGGTAAATGACAGCCCTTCCAATTCTGCACATGTCTGATTCTGTGGTAGGGCAAAGATTACATCTAAACCAGTCTAGCTTACAGACTTTAAAAAGGATCCTGCTAGGAAAGCATGTCAAAAGACCTGTGTTCTAGTTCTGCTTCTCATATCAACTTGATCTGTGACTTTGAGTTAAGTTGCCCATTCTCTTTCGGCCTGTTTCCTCATCTATAAAACGTGAACTTGGACCAAATTATCTCTGGGTTTTCATTTAGGTAGAAAATTATTGTGCTTCTATGATATCTTTGTAAAGCCTTTTAAAGGTCCTTAGGTGAACAGTGTTAGAATCATACAAATTAATTTTCTGAAAGACAGATTAATAACATTTATAATTTGTTCTTTGCCTTTGCCTTCAGAGAGCTAATTTAAGCCAGACATAGATTTCACTTTACAACCACAGTGAGGTGTTTTTTTTTTTTATCTCAGATACAATTTATGCCAAATCTACACAGCACAAAGAAGAGAGAGGGGAGAGGGAGAGGGAGAGAGAGAGAGAGAGAGAGAGAGAGAGAGAGAGAGAGAGAGAGAGAATATCTAGCAAACTTGGGCAGTGCAGAGAGACATTCTAGATAATTAAAGGAACTGCTTTGGAGGAGGGAGGGAGGAAAAAAGGGGAAACTAAATGATTTATATCATGGGTTCTTAACCTTGGGTCCACAGACCCCCATCCTTAGGTAGATTCAGAATCCAAGAACTTAGATGGTAAAATATAAATACAAATATGTATATATATATATATATATATGTGTGTGTGTGTGTGTGTGTGTGTGTGTGTGTGTGTGTATGTGCATATATATGTATGTGTATGTGTGTGCGTGTATCCTCTTCATTTTCACTAATCTTTAACTGTAATTTAGAATTTCTTCCAAATACAAATGTAGGCAAAAAGAGATTCAGAAGTTTCACCAGACAACCAAAGGGGTCTATGTGGTTCAGGGGATAGAACAATAAATGAGTGTTGGACTGTAGAATCAGGAAGATCTAAGTTCAAAATTGGATTCAGACACTTACTACCTATGTGACCATGGCTAAGTCACTTAACCTCTGTCTGCCTCAGTTTCCTCATTGATAAAAGGTTGATAATAATAGCACCTATATTCCAGAGTTGTTGTGAGGATGATATTTATAAAAAAAGAAATATTTGTAAAGTGTTGGCAAACCTTAACATACTAAATAAATGTTAGCCATTATTATTATATCAAAAAATGTTAAAAATGTTAATCTTCATATATAAAGCTATATCTATATCTATGTGTAATACATATTGCTAGTATATATAATCTGCATATATGTGTGTGCATATATAAATATATGTGTATACATTATATGTATACCTATACATATATGATATATATGTATATGTGTATATATCTCTTTATATCTATATCTATGTCTATATCTATATATTGGCTTATTTGTCCTCGCATGGAACAACTATTCTCTAAACTTGACCTCCAGACACTATGTTTCCTCCCCACCCCCACCCAGGAAATGATCCTGTGTCTGAACTGTTCTGAAGGTTGACTGAATGAGTATAAACTCAACTAATGCATCATATCTAGTCAGCTTCAGACCATGTTTCACATCCCCTCCAGCCATCCACCAGGAAACCAGGCCTAGCCAGGAATCTTGTCATCTGCCCTCTCCACTGTCCACCTCTAGCTCTGGGAACAATAATAAAAATAAAATCAATAAGATCATTGCTACCAGATAGGGTCTGACAGTCAACTGCTCTATAGCTTTGCTCACAATACCCATGTTACCCCAGATCACAATGCAGTTCTCTCAACATAACTCCCTTAAAGGTATGACCTTGCCCCATTAGAATGTAAGATCCTGGAAGGCAAAGACTTTCTCACTTTGCATTTGTCTCCCTACCATCTAGAATAGGATAGGACACAAAGGATGTGCTTAATATATACTTTTACCATCATTCATGGGAAACTAGAGTTCAATTAAGCCTGTTGACATTGGCCTGAAGCAAGTGCAGGGTAACCCATACTTTTCTCAGATAGGAAATGAACTGCACTAGCCTCCCATCACCATAACACCTTCAGTGACCTGGCATCATGGAAATCTGTATAGCTTCATTTACGACATTAAGGAACAAGTCCTTTATAAATGAAAAGAAAAGACATCTATCTAGAATAGAGCAGGAAAAAATTCGCCATACTTCAAAATTATTGATTCAGTATAGCTCTCATCAACTTGGCCATAGTGTCGAAAAACAAACAAACAATAACAACAACAAAAAAAAACTCTTTGTACAAATGAGTACAAAGGCTTTGTACCTGTTCAGATGACTCATCTTAATTGAAACTTTGTCTTGGCATATGGAGAGACAGTAGACAGTAACAAGGGTTTCTGACACAAGCCTTTTTCAGAAAACTTTCTCAGAGGCGGAGCCAAAATGGCAGAGTAAAAGCAGTGACTTGTTTGAGCTCTCCCCCAAACCCCTCCAAATACCTATAAAAATGGCTCCAAACAAATTCTAAAGCAGCAGAACCCACAAAAAAACAGAGTGAAACAAATTTCCAGCCCAAGACAACCTGGATGGTTGACTGGAAAGGTATATCATACTGGGCTGGGAGAGGAAAACAGTTTGGCGTGGGCACGCAGGCCTCAGCAAACCTGGAGCAGGCTTCAGAGGACTGAATCAAGGGCAGCTGTGGCTGTTTCCAGACTTCTCAACCCATGAACGACAAAGACAATTAGAAGGTCAGTAGGAAAAGTCTGTGTCTGTGGTGGTGTGAGAGAAACGCAGGGTCCCAGTCCCAGTCCCCAAGCACAGCACTGGGGTGGTGGCTGCCTCCTGAGCTTCTGGCCCACAGACTGAGGGGGAATCAAGTGGCTGATCAGAGGGGGAATTGTAGGAATCTCTTGGCTGGAGCAGGATTCTCTTGCTCTGCCTGTGCTTGGATCTGGGTCACAGTTCTGGGTGGCAGTCCTGGGGTAAAGAGGAGCACTGGTGTGGTGGAGCTTGTAGTGTCTGTGGAGAGAGAATCCTCCTCACAGTTTCAAGACAGAAAAGAGTGCTTGCGGTCACTCATAGACCAGAGCACAGGCCAGGAAAGGAATAAACACCTCACCACTTATCGTACCATTTTGGAACAACTGAAAATTTATAGGTCCCTAGAAGTATCTCTGAAAATAGTTACCCAAAACCCCTGAAGCTTGGGACAGTACATTCTCCACACTGGAAGCAGATCCCTACTTTAACAAAGAGTTTATAACTCAAGTAATTGGCTGGCATCATGAGCAAGCAAAGCAAAAAGAGTCAGACCATAGAATATTACTTTGGTGACAAAGAAGATCAAAACATACAACCAGAAGAAGACAACAAAGTCAAAACTCCTACATCCAAAGCCTCCAAGAAAAACATGAATTGGTCCCAGGCCATGGAATAGCTCAAAAAGGATTTTCAGAAGCAAGTAAGAGAAGTAAAGGAAAAACTGAGAGTGATGCAACAAAATCATGAAAAACAAGTCAACAGTTTGCTAAAGGAGACCCAAAAAAATACTGAAGAAAACTGTTTCTCATGGCTATGGGCTACCACCTCATGGTGGGGAGAAAAGAGGATTCTTCTTTTCATATTCTCTTCGTCCTCTGCCGGGGTTCAGATTTGCATTAGGGCTGATTTCTTTCCAGCACTGCTACTGAGAGAGAACATTGACAACAGGAGCAGGCAGTGTCCCAGGGCTCAGTGTATAGAATTATCAGTGCCTTCTCCTAATAGCTCATTGCACTCTGAGCTCCATCTCTGAGCTTTCATTCTGTTGGGGGAATCATAGCAATACCCTCAGGTATGTGAAGAGTTCAAGAGGAAAAGATTCACGGATGAAAAGAAAACCTCCTGGTGCCTAGGGCCCAGCAACTTGGGCCAAAGGACCGCCAGCCCTGTCTCCTCAGGCACAACTGACCAAATGTGAGCCCTTGAGGTTTGGGGAAGTGCTATCCAACTGGGCAAAAGAGTTTCAGGACAAAAAAAAAAGTCCTGCCTGGCAAGAATTCATTCTCCATAGCAGGAGGAAAGCAGAGCATCCTTCAAGCCCCGTGGTAGAGCAGATAGGAAGAGAGCACAGCCGAGGAATGACAGCAGGAGGGACTCCCAGCCCAGATAGCTCTGCTGTCTGCCCTCAGGGAAGGCAGGTCATTCAACAGAAAGGGAAGGCATGGAAGGGTCTGCACCCAGAAAGAGGCAGGGTAGCCCAGATTCATTGGCAAAAGTCTTTCTGAGGGGAAAGAGAGGGAAGAGAGCAATCCATAGCATCATACTGTGGTATATTTAGTAACTGGCAGCAAGGGAATAGCCAGCTCAAAGAGGGGAGAGAAAAAAAGGAATTTGGGTCCCAGGGGTGAGGATTTGTTACAATTTTCTGTGCAGAGAATTTGTAAGAAGAGGGTTCAAAGGTGAAAGGAAATGGTCCTTGTTTTTCTTCTACCAAAAAAAAACCCTCTTTTTCTAAAGAAAGAAGAGGCAGAAGGATACTGAAAGTGTAGAAAAGTACAAGGAAGAAATACAGAAAGGAAGAGACTTTGGAATATAATAAAACAAGGAAAAGAAGTTTAATACTTTTTTTTCTAACAAAAAGGAGAGAAAGACATCGCTCATGAAAGATAAGTGGGATGGATAATTAACGAGGGTAGATGAGGGGGGAAAATGGCCTGTAAAGTATATTTATTACTCTTCCCACTTTTCCTGTTGCTTTATTTCTCTGCCCATCTGTCACTACAATATTTTCCAAGTGTCTGCTTCCACATACACAGGCCATTAATTTATTCAAAATATTGTTGGAGTTAGATTGCCTGTGGCCCTTTCCTGTTTTGGTTTTTTTTTTTTGGACAAGCTGTTAGTTATATTGTACCCAAACCCAATAGGCTAAGGAGGCATGGGGGCATTCTCTCAGACTACTCCCATCAGACAGCTCCAGGAGGAAAACCTTTGTCAAGCCCTCTGATTTTCCTCCCTCTCCTCCCAGGATTAGTAATCTAAAATTAGACTTCCCACCCCCTCATTCAATCCCTTGCCAAATCCTGTCAGTTCTATATCTGCAATGTCTCTCACATCCATCCCCTCTCTTTCCACTCTCAACGTAACCGTAGTCAGGACCTCATTGCTTCTTACCAGCCTATTACTGTAATCTCTTCACTAGTCTTTTTCCCTCTGCTCTACCCCTCTTCTAATCCTTCTTCTAATTCCATTCTAATAGTGTCAAAGTATTTTTCCATCACAAATAATGTGTGGTTATCCCTAGGTATCATACATAACTTAATCCATGCTAGACCTCTAGAAGTAGGGTCATATAGTCAAAGAGTAAGATCTGGAAAAAAATCCTAAATGCCATTTAGTCCAACCTCTTTGTTTTGGAAATGACCACATGCCAAATATCTTTGTAGCACCCCCTCTTTTCATATCTCTTTTATGTGTTGTCTTCTTCCTGTTAGAGTATCATGGGTTGTCTTTCTGCTTACATTTGTATTTTTTTTTTTTTTATGAGGCAATTGGGGTTAAGTGACTTGCCTCAAGTCACACAGCTAGTAAGTGTTAAGTGTCTGAGGACAGATTTGAACTCAGGTCCTCCTGGCTCCAGGGCCTGTGCTCTATCCACTGCGCCACCTAGCTGTACCATTATATTTGTATTTCTAGCACTTAGTACAGTATCCAGCACATAGTAAGTGCTTAATAAATGCTTGTTGACTGATTGACTGACAAATGAAGAAACTGAGGCCTGGAGAGGTTAAATGAATTGCCCGAGATTACAGATTAAATAACTGACAAAGTCCAGATTCACTGACTCTATTGTGGGGCAAATGATATCCCCATTTTAGTACTGAGAAAACAGATACAAAGAACACCCAAGGAACTTAATGGGTGTGCAAGTGCTGAGCACTCAAACGATTATTAGAGATTCTTAAAGAAAAGTCTATGAAGCCATTATCTTCCAAAGGAAGGTAATACTTATCACACGTCAGATTGCTAGAACTGCTCTCCATTGTTTTCTTTTGACCCTGCCAGCTACCCTAGAGAGATGTCCCTGCTGCCCCCAAATCCTTCCATTTGTCAAACTTCCTCTGGGGATTTATGCCTTGCTCACTTCAAGGAATACCACCCAGGCTGGTAGAGCTTAAGTGGGAGCTGCCCATTATTTCCCCTTCATTTCTCAGGAAGTGTGGATAAGAAACCCCTACTGTTCCTCATGGGCCATATTCTCCGCCAAGTCATCAGGCCTTCACATGCAGAGATCTTATTGAACATCACAATCACAGCTGCTCATTACCTCCCAGTTTCTTTTCTGGCAATCTTCAGTGTAGGACAGAAATGGAGACATGGAGAATCTGAGCCCATGAATGAGCAGAACAACTTTGGGGAGGGGTGTGAGGTGGAACTGGGAACAGGGGAACTTATTTTTGCATGAAAGTATCCATGGTAGCCAAGAAGGAGCGGAGAAGGTGAAGAAAAAATGAGTTCCAAAACAGCAATTCTTGATCCCAAAAGCCTGGGGGGTGGGGAGGAATCTTTATTAGAATTATTAGAAATACCCTGAGAGGTATTTTGTAGGGAAAAGTGGGGAAAGTGTGTAAAATAATATTAACTGACACATCGGGGGTGAGGGAGGTGAAGGCTTCATCAACAATCAATATGACAGGCACAAGAGGGCTACCTCCAGCCACCCCTCGGACTCTGAATTACAGTTCGGGTTAGCAACATTGGGTAAATGTTCTTCAAACTGGAGCTTCCAAGAATGACAGTGATATCCAGTAGTCAGCAACCATGTTCAGATAAACAAGAATAACTGAAGGAAATACAGACTAAAAGGTTCTCCTGGGTATAAGTTGTTATCCTAGCATGGGTGGGTTTGTATACAGCCTCATTTGCCTTATGGAAAATGAAAGTCCTGCTGGGCAGAGGTTTGACCTCTCTGGGAAAGTATGTACTACCCAGTCATCACTGTCAGTGAGGTAAGGCAGAAGTGGCCAGGACTGACTGGGAAGGAGCCAGGTCAGGATAATGGAGCAGGGCAGATAGCCACCTGGACATGAGGTAACAGCCTGAGGGGGTGGGGATGGAGTTAGCGTAAAAAGAATGTGTACGCAAATAGGAGAATCCAGAAACCAAAATTTAGGCCAGAATCTGGCATGTCTAGGCAAACAGAGGGAACAAGATATCAAAAGATAAAAGACAAAACAGAAAAGCTGAAAGAGCACTGGCTTGAGAGTCGGAGAACTCGGGTTCAAATGTTCTAAAGTTCAGTGTGATCCTGGACGAGTCACTTAACACCCTCAAACCTCAGTTTCTTCATCTGTAAAATAAGGAGGTTGAGCTAGATGGCACCTTAGGTCCATTCAAGCTCTAGACCTGTGAATCTGGGCTCAGAGAGGACCCCTTCCAGAGCCAGACCAGGGTCAGTTTCTTCATGGGTCTTTTTCCCCAACCATAAGAGATTCCCTGACTCTCCTCAAGCATTAGTGATTTCAAGCTGATCTTCTTACTGCCATGACCATCACCATGAGCACTATGAAACATATAGCCTTCCGTACCTAGCTTGTGAAAAATATCATGTTTCTTAGTTCAGTGGAGGCAGTGTTTCCATTAAAGGAACCATAATTGCTAATGTCCTCTCTATTTCTACCACCACCAACTCTAATAATGTCTTCCTAACAGGTCTTCCCACCCTCACTCCTTGGTGACCCGTAGCCATCTTTCATACTGTATTCATTTTTCTTATATGACAGATACGGTCATGTCACTCATCTGCTCAAAGATCTCCAATAACTTATGATCTCTGAGTGAAGGTCACACTGTTTTGTCTGGCATTCTAGGCCCTCTGAAATCTGATACCACTGTACCTTGCTAGTTTTATTTCATCTTTTCCAGTTCTAGTCAAGCTACGTTACTCTCCACCTTGCACTTTTCTAACCCCAGGCCTTTTCCCATACCATTCCCCATACCTAAAATGTTCTCCCCCTCCTCTTCTTTTTCTATTGAATTCTCACTTAGCCTTTAAAGCTCAATGCAAGTGCTTTCTATTTCATAAAGTCTTCCCCAAGCCTCCACATCACAACCACCAATGACTGTCACCATCACACCTCACATAGCATTGTGTTTTGCTAATCTCTGACCCACCAGATATGTGGGTCAAATGAAATAACAACTATGGGTATTCAAAACTGGTTTTAATAACCAAGAAATTATTCTTTATCAACCACACATGGGGGTTCCTAGTGAAGTGTCCCAGATAACCAGTATCTCAAATATGTTTTTTGACCATGTGTTACTTAATGTTTTTATCTCTGGCTTGGATAAGGACCTAGAAAGTCTATTTATCAAATGTGTAGGTGAACAAGGCCTGAGAATGTGATGGAAGTGTGATTTAATAAAAAGAACACTGGACTCAGAATCTGAGGGAGTTGGTCCAAATCCCAGAACTGCTACAGACCACCCATGTGACCTGGGGGCTTTAGGTCAACATCTGTTAATTGAGTGGGCTGGACTTGAAAAACTCTAAACTTCAGCTAAATGCCATAATGGATAGAACCTGGGCCTGGAGTCAGGAAGACTCATCTTCCTGAGTTCAAATCTGGCCATACACACTTACTAGCTGTGTGACCCTTTGCCTCAGTTCCTCATTTGTAAAATGAGCTGGAGAAGGAAATTGCAAGTCATTCCAGCATCTTTGCCAAAAAACGAAACAAAAAAAAAAAAAAACAACAACAACAAATGGAGTCGTAAAGAATTGGACGTGACTGAAAATGATTGAACAAAATGAGATAATAGCAGTATGTATCTCTCAGGAATATTGTGCAAATCGAATTAGATAATACTTGTAAAGTACTCAGTGAAATGCCTGGCATATAGTAGGCACTTAATAAATGCTTATTTCTTATTACTGAAACAACTGAACAAGTCTCTTCTATCTTGAAATCTATGATTCTATGACACTATGAGAGGAATAGTTAATACACTGGATTATAATCTGGATCCAAAAAAGATCACAAATGCAATATTACAGAATCTCAGTGGCAAACTAGTTTCACCTTGGTCATAACTGACTTCTACAACATACACAACAGATGGTAATCCCACATAAAACATCATTTCCAGGGGCAGCTAGGTGGTGCAGTGGATAGAGCACCAGCCCTGGAGTCAGGAGGATCTGAGTTCAAATCTGGCCTCAGACACATAACACTTACTAGCTGTTTGACTCTGGGCAAGTCACTTAACCCCAATTGCCTTGACTCTGCCCCCCCCCAAAAGAAAAAAAACAGCACTTCCATTTTTTAGTGATTCTAACTTTTAGTAAGTTTTTCTTTACATAGAGCTGAAATCTGACTCTTGCCAACTCCCACTCTCAATTCTGACCTCTGAGCCCAAACAGAACAAGTTTAATCCCCTTTCCCAAGTGACAGCTCTTCAAATACTTTAAGACAGCCATCATATCTCCCTGAAATCTTTTCTTCTCCATGCTATCCATTTGCATTTACTTCCATGGGTCTTTGTATGACCCTTTGTCAGCCCATCCATTCTGTTCTGGACTTTCTTTGACTTATCAATGATGCCTTTAAGATGAGCTCAGCAAGGAACAGAAGGGCAAAGAGCAGCAGGACTAGTGCTCCCCTCCTTCTGGACGCTAAGCCTCTTTAACGCCAATGAAGATCACAGCCTTCTTTATTACCACACTGCACTGTTGATTCACATTGAATCTCTGGCCCACTGGAAATCCCTCTATCAAATGAACTATTGTCTAGCCATACCTCTCCTATTTTGAACATGTGAAGATGATGATTGAATCTAAGTGAAGGACTTTATATTTATCCTTATTAAAATTCTTCTAATTAAATGTGGCTTCTCACACATCTAGAGCTGGAGGGACTTTACAGATCACCCCTTAGTTCAACCCCCTCATTTTATAAATGAGAAAACTGAGGCATAGATTGGTTAAGTGACTTGCCCAAGGTCACACACAGTTCTTGGACTGGGCTAATCACTTGGCCATTCTGAGCCTCAGTTTCCTCATCTTCAAAACTGGAATAATGAAAGTACCCAGTTCACTGTGTTGTTATGAAGATCAAATGATAAAACATAATATAATCATTTGCAAATCTTAAAGCACTATATAAATTCCAGCTGGTAGCTGTAGTGGTGGTCATCATTATTGTTGTTGTAGTAGTAGTAGTAGTAGTAGTAGTAGTAGTAGTAGTAGTAGTAGTAGTGGTAGTGGTAGTGGTAGTGGCAATAGTGGTGGTGTTGGTGGTAAGTGGCAGAAATAAATATAAACTCAAGTCTCATGACTCGATAGAAATTCAATAGAAAATTAAGTACTCTTTCCACTGGACCAACTTGATTACTTAATAGAGATATAAGATCTACACACTGTGTCTCTTCTTTTAGAAAGTGAGAAAATGCCTTCTGACAATTTTTTTGAGAAGATTAGGGGTCAAACACTGAGATGTGCCCTTTAATACATGAGAAAATAGCCTTGACTTATCCACTGGGCATAAATTGATTGGCTTAGGCTGAAACCACTCTTTGTGCTGGACCTATTAAAGGGGGAGGTTGGCTCTTTCAAAAAGAACTGAAATCAAAGACTTGAAAGTAGACTTTTTTCCCCTGAGATAAAAGAGGGAGCTGTATTAGCACATTCCCTGTAGGGAATGACTAACTGCTCTTTTCTCAGCCCCCAGAGATAAAAGCAGCCATGGCAGCAGTGGACTTCCTGGATGCCAAATTCTTGGACCCAACCACAGATAGGAATAAGTTGAGGTATGATCCTGCTGCATATGCCCTCAGCTATGTAGGCCAAGGACAGGGAAACTATACAGCTAAGAGGTGAGAAGTCTTGAACTCAATGGGATTTTCCTATGCAGTATGGAGTTCTAGGAGAGTTCCAAGACTTATCCTCCTGGATAAATGAAGGAAGAATGGAGGAGTCCTTGGGCAGAAATTCCCTAAGTTTGACTCTCTAGCGATCCCAAGTTGAGAGCTCTGGAACCTATGCTTCTATCAGAAGGAAGGGAAGTGCCTGGACAGCACTGGCATCTTGGCCAGAAGAAGATCCCAGAATCCAAACTTCTAGCAAGGCAAGGAATTTCTAAGCAATGTAATGCTATTAGAGAGAAGAGGATTGCAGATGTGGCCCCTTTGCTGGAGAAATAAGAAGGGACTGTGCACCATGAAGAGAATAGAAGACCTGAACTTTGTCCTCTGCTACTACTGTGCACTATTGATATGGTACAAGCCCTGTAGAAAGAAGGTTACCTTGCAAGCTACCCAAAATTAATTTCTTTCTTGAGGGTCACTCAAATCCTTATAATGGTACTGTAATGTCAGAAGCTTGTACAGATCCCTGGGGTAAAGGTGAGGCTCAGCAGGTTGTTGAAAGATTGCCTTTCTAGTAAGCCCAAGTTTATTTCCCTTCCAAGGAGAGTCTAAAGCAGTATTATGATTCTGAAGAACCCTTTGGATCCCTGGGAAGATAATGAGACTTACTCATTAAGGGACAGAGAAGATGATTACATCAATTATTTATGGGATATTTTTAGTCCTTTATACATTTTCTATGTACCATTGCCTGCTTCCTACAGATAAGCTGCACCAGGTTCAAAGGACTCTGTGGGTCTGCATCCACTCAAAACTGTAATTCATAAGTTCCACTAGTGCATTTACCAATGACACAGTTGAAAGTATTTACTGAAATTGTATAGTAAGAAAAATAAAATATTTCCCTTAAAAACCTGGGGCATAACCTCCCACAAATACACATATGTTCCATAATAAGAATGGACACACCTAAGGAATATATGTAGGAAGACATACTTGTAAGGATGTGTGGCCAGTGCATATACAAGGAGGATCAACTCATGCCTTCAAGGTTGCAGGACCATCAATGTCTTAATATCACTGCTGTTCCTACTGGTGTTCAGTGTCTGAAGGGCATATGGAACTGTTATATAGCCTCTGCCAATCATTGCTGCCTGATGGCCTTACATGGTTGCTATTAGAAAGTGTTCCACTTGGTAAAAAAAAAAATTCAAGGCTTTCCTATAAGAAGATTCTTTCATTTCTCGGGACTTCAGCTATAACAAGAATTTTCTTTCAAAAAGGAGAGGCGAGAAGAAGAGAAAAGAGGAGGCCAAAGTGTAGAGGGCATCCAGGAGGACAGAGTGACCAACAGTGACAAAAACTATGGAGAAATCAAGTTTAATGAGGATTGAGAAAGACCATTAGATTTAGCAGTTAAGAGATCATTGGTAGCCTTGCAGAGAGGTGATTCATTAAATGGTGAGATCAGAAGACAGTTTTCAAAAGAAAAAGGAGTTGGAGGCGGTGAGTACAGACAAATCTTTTTAGGGGTTTAACCGTGAAAATGGAGCATTGGATGGTAACTTAAGAGAAAGGCATGATGAAGTGTTTCAGGGTTTTTCTTTAAAGATGGTGGAGACCTGGCTATGTTTGTAGGCAGTAGGGTAGGAGCATATGGATAGAGACTTAAGATGAAAGATCAGAAATGATTGAGGTTACAAGCTCCCACAGGAGCAGGTGATAAAAACAGGAAGAGCACAAGCAGAAGGGTTAGCTTTGCTGCGGTTCCTGTTTCATCACAGGCAGGTCATTCCACTCTTTCAAGCCTCAGCTTCCTCCTCTAGAAAATAAGGATACTTACTTGTACTAAATACTTTGTAAACCTTCAAGTCCTTTATAAATTCAATTCACTGAGCATTTATTAGATGAGTATTGTGTGCCAGGCACTGTACTAGATATTGGGGAATACAAAGACAAAAAAGGAGTCAGTCCCTGCCCTCAAAGAACTTACATTCCACTGGATTATTGTTACACAGTCTTCTTGGCATGGGTTTGATCATAGGATTTAGAACTGAGGAGAGAACTGAGGAGATTGTTTTATCTAGCCCTCTCATTATACAGATGAGGAAACAGAGTCCCAGAGAACTGAAATGACTTTTTCAAGGTCCCACAAGTAGTAAAGAACAGAGCTGGGACTTGAGCCCAAATGGCTATAAATTCTATTTTCTTTCCACCACATCATGCCGCCTCCCAGTGTAATAAGAGGTAACAGATGTGTACTGCTTCCCAGAAAAAGCCAGGTCTCTGTAGGTATCTGTGGCTGGTGATAGTGTCACAAGCAGAAGGCTACATCCTATGGGAAATCATAGATTCTCTGAGGCAGAAGGGAAATTAGAGGTCATCTATTCCAAACCCTACCTAAGGCATCCACAACATTCTCAGAATCTGAAAAGTTCTTGAACCCAAGTTCATTTTTAAAATTTTTTTTAACTTAACACCAACAAATACAAACACTTAAATAAGCAAAGAAGAGAAAAAGAAGATTATATATAAAACTCTAAAGATCTTCAACTGTCCTGCTTGACTGTGTCCTCTTCTGACTTTTCTTCTGCTCTTTCCTATGTATTTTTAAAATAATTCATTAATGCTCTTTTCTTTTTGCATCACTATCACTACTCACCACCACCCTCCACACACACACACCCAAAAGCCCTCCTTTGTAAGAAATAAGCATAGTCTATCAAAACAAGCCCACACATTGGTCAAATCTGAAAATTCATGTCTCAGTCAGCATCTCTAGTCCATCATCTTGCAGCCAAGATGTGAAAAGAATGAGTAATCAGTGTCTCTTCTGAAGTCTTGACTGGTCATTGCATTGATCAGAATGTTTAAAAAGAATAATTAGCATTTATATAGCTCTTCAAGGTTTGCAAAAAGCTTTACATATATTATTTCATTTGATCCTTACAACAACCCTGCAAGGTAGCTCCTATCACTAGGATGAGGCAAATTAAATAGCTCGCCCAAGGTCACACAGATAGTAAACATCTAAGGTTGAATTTGAATTCAGGTCTTCCTGATTCCAAGTCCCATGCTCTACTCACTATACCACCTAGTCAATCAACAAGAACTTATTAAATGCCTACTATGTGACAGGCACCATACTAGGTACTAGGAATACAAATATAGAGAATAAGACAATCTTTTCTTGTAGAGAGCTTACATAGTAGTTCATTATGAGGTAGTCTAGAAGGGAGGGCCCTAGCAGCTGGAGATGGGGGTGAGATATGGTGCAAAAAGCGTGGAGATGGATGATTGAGTGTCAAGTGTGAGGAACAAAAAGAAGGCCAGTTTGACTGGATCAAAGATTGTGGCAGAAGTAATGTCCAATGGAGCTGGAAAAATAGACTGGGGTCAGAAGGTTGTGTAGGGCTTTAAAAGATAAACAGAGAAGTTTCTATTTTGTCCTAGAGGCAACAGTAAACCACTGGTGCTGATTGCATAGAGGAATCACATGGTCAGATATGTGTTTAAGGAAAATGACTGGTAGCTGTGTGTGAATGAACTGGAGTGGGGAGAGACTTGAGGCAAAATAAAAAAGCTCTTGGGGGACAGGGTGGGAGGGACTTTTACAGAGATGTGTGGATTGAGATGAGGGGTGGTAGGGAAGGGGAAAACTCTTGGAGGGATGGGTGAAGTGGGGGGTGAGAGTGATGGGGTACAGGCCCAAGCCAAGACCTTTGCCCCTCACCCCAAAAAGAATTTGGGTGCCATTTGTCTAAGGGATTCTCCTTGAATTCTCCCACTTGATCAAGGAGGTCCCTCACTTTCCCTTGAGGCTATAATCTTATCAACTGGCCTTTCACTATGGTTACACCCCAATGTCCCAATGCTGTTCAGTTACCTCCCAATTGCTCCTGGGCATTTCCCACCCTTAATCCTCTCTAGATTCCATTCTCCCTTGACCACAGTGGTCTAGGTCCCTAACATTCTGTTTACCCCAGTTTACTGGCCACTCGGCCCCTCCTCTATCACCCCAAACTACTCCTAGATCCCTCCCACACTCTTTCTGTATATGAGATTCATCTTGACTCCATTGAGGTGCTCAGATTCTTAAAATCTAGCCATTGTTCAGTTTCCTTAAGAACCTAGCCAATAAATGCTCAGATTCCTTAAGAGTCTGGCCAATATGGTGGATCTTTAATAAACCTTGTCTCTGGCTGAAAGAAGATTTGGGTTGAATTCATTCAGGCAGGACCCACGTGTCATGATTTTGGGGTCCCAGCATCCCCTAAACCTCAACAGGATGGTTGGGGGAGAAGATAAAGTAATGGGGATAGGGTAAAAAGGGGCCAAGAAAGAAAATAGAAAGTAAAAATAAGATGAAGGAAAATTCACAAATAGTAATTACAACTCTGAATGTGATTGGGATGTTTATAGCAGCTCTCTTTGTGGTGGCAAAGAACTGGAAATTACAGGGATGCCCATCAATTGGGAAATGACTGAACAAGTTGTAGTGTATGGTTGTGATGGAATACTACTATGCTATAAGAAATAATAATAATGGGGCAGCTAGGTGGCACAGTAGATAGAGCACTGGCCCTGGAGTCAGGAGGATCTGAGTTCAAATCCAGCCTCAGACCAAACACTTGACACTTACTAGCTGTGTGACCCTGGGCAAGTCACTTAACCCCAATTGCCTAAAATAATAATAATAATAATAATAACAACAACAACAATGTGCTATAAGCTCGATGATCTTAGAAAGGCATAGAAAGACTTGCACGAAATGATGAAGAGTGAAGCGAGCCAAACCAAAAGAACATTGTATACAGTAACAGCAATATTGCTTTAAGAACAACTTTGAGCAACTAAGTCATTTTGACTGTTATAAACACACAAATGAAAGATAAAAGATATATGAAGAAAGACACTATCTGTATCCAGAGAAAGAACTGATAAATTGAAATATATATGTATGTATGTGTATATATATGTATATGTACTTGTGTCTAATAGTAACCATCTGTAGGGTGTGAGGTGGGGGGAGGAAAGAAAGAATAGAAAAAAAAGAAACTTACATGATAATTTTGTTGTATATTGGGAGGGAATAGCAAGTTGTATACAGTAAATTTGCAGTTTCATATGCAATTATCTTTTTTTATTGTGTTATAGAAATGCTTGGTTTGTTCTGTGAATTGAAAATATTTTTTTAAAAGTGCTATTGAAAAAAAAAAAACACCAAAAAAAGAGCTATTGGAATAACTTGGATGAAAATTGATGAGGGCCTAAACTAAGATGGTGGCTCTATGGATAGAGAGAAGGAGTAGATGCCAGAGTCCTTACAAAGTCAGAAACAGTCAAATTTAAAAACTGATTGCATAGGTGAGTTGAGAAACAGGCATCCAGGAGCATGAGTAATCCTGGTTGAGGTCACAAACCTAGAAGATTGGTGCCTTTGACCAAAAGAGAGAGACAGAGACAGAGACAGAGACAGAGAGAGAGGTTTGGAAGAGGGGAGAATTTGGGGCAAAGATAATGAGTTCAGGTTCTGGACACATTCATTTTTCTAGCAGTGATTCCAACAGGGTAGGCAGCACTATATCGCTATCACTGAAAAACAATTAACAAGTGTGTTCACTGGATTTGAGAGTAATACTTCTGATTTCAAACTTCTCCAAATATAATTGCTTAATTGAGACCTCATTTGGTCAGAGATGTTATGTGAAAAGATGTGTTAAATCTGGCTTCCAGATATTTATTACATGTAAGACTTGTGAAATGTAAATACATCATTGGAATGCAAGTAACTCCAGTGATCTCAAGAAATCTTACTTAATTAGCTTTGGGAACACAGGTCAAGAAAAATTTGATGTCAAGAAACATTTCCTAAATATTAGTCCAAATGTGGAAAGGACTCAAGGGATGATGGATTCTCCCTCCTTGGATAGAAGTCTTTCAAGCAATGCCTGGACAACCACTTGTCTGGTATGTTTAGTGGATTTTACTTGCATGTATTGGTTGGACTAAATGGTGCTAAGGTCCGTTCCAGCTCTTGAATTCTTTGATTCTGCAAAGTATAAACAGAAACAAAACTCTTCCCTGTTATGTACATTAGTTGGTAATTGCCTGACATCTGCGCCGTCAAATGCATCGTTTGCATAGTTTCCAAGGCCAGCTTCATCGCAGAGCAAAATAGGATTAAGTGTCCTGAGTCCCAAGGTTTGAGGAGTACCTCCAAGGGAAAAAATGCGTGATCAGATCCTGGGAAATAACTCCATAGCTTCCTTTGTGTTCTATTAGTCATATGGATGCCCCAGAAGAATGAATTTTAAAAGTTTTGGGGAAAACACTAATAGTTCCTGCAGGAGGTTTACTCTCTGATTCAATTTGGCTGTAACTTTAGGTCTAGCGAAATGTAGCAAAATTGGAAAATTCAGAACCACCCTAGAGATTAACATAATCTTTCCGAGTCTAGATCTTATAAACACCAGCGCAGACCTATAGACCTTAAGCTTCTCAGGTCAGGATAGGTCTCAGAGACCCTCAGCTACACTAGGGGATCTAGTCCGTGCCTGGGTCAGTCTCAGTCAGTATAGTTCCGAAATAGTATAATTTCCAGGGTAAAATCAGATCATCTTTGGAGGGAGCCCAGGCCCTGTTCACATGCAACTCTTGGATCAGATCAGAACTTCTAAGACACACCAGGCCTCTTTTCACCTCTCCAAGATTCTGAGGCCAATGCTGCCTTAAGTACATCCTTCAATTTACCCTAGTCCCACACCAATCTATTTGGAGATCTCCACTACCACTCCACCCTTTCCCAGAACACAGGCACACAGGGTAAAACATTACATTGACAAGAATGGCCTGGGCTCAACCAGCTCAGGTCCAAGGACACAAAGTCAGAACATAGCTAGGGACTTAAGAGAAGATGGGAAGCATTTTTGTTCCTCCCTATCTTTTCTTTGCTAGGGGATGTGGCAACATCCTAAAGATTGATGATGGGATCCCTGGGAACTGAGATAAATTGTTTGATTGGAGGAGAAAAAAAAATAATGAGGAAGAATTACATGCCCACTTAAGAGATTAAAGAAACAAGAATCTAAAGGGGAAGGGTGTGGATGACTCAAAGTGTAGGATAACAACTTTAAGATACTAATGTATATTTTTGTTAAAGGGAATTATTCACCAAATTATGGCGAAGTTCCACAAGCAAGAGGCATTTGGTAGAGGGACTGAAGGATAGAATAAGGAATTTCTGGATGGAATCATGGCCATATATACTTCACAAAGATAGAAAGAGGGTATAGTTGGGATATATGAACTTTTTTAAAAAAATGATAACCATGTTTCAATATAATTGACTTCCTTTATAACTCTATATGGCTGCTAGGTGGGGCAGTGGAAAGAGTGCCAGGCCTGAAGTCAGGAAGACTCTTCTTCCTGAGTTCAAATCTGGCCTTAGACACTTACTGGCTATGTGACCCTGGGCAAGTCACTTAACCCCATCTGTTTCAGTTTCCTCATCTGCAAAATGAGCTGGAGAAGGAAATGGTTAAACTACTCCAGGATCTTTGCCAAGAAAACCCCAAATGGGGTCATGAAGAGTCAGACACTACTGAAAATAACTGAACAACAACAGAGCCCTATATGTTTTATGTTATGCATTTAACATTATTCTGAGAAGGGCTCTATAGACTTCACTAAACTGCCAAAGGGCTCTATGACACACACAAAAAAGATATCTGTAAAGTGCTTTGCAAACCTTAAAGTGCTACATAAATGCTAGTTGTTGCTATTATCATTATTGTTGTTGTTGTTGTTGTTGTTACTGAAAGGTTGAGAACCCCTGGTATAAGAGGTCCTGTGTGGCCTCCGGGAAGTTGGGATATAAATATATAATACTCCCTATTCCCCTAAGTCAAATTAGGTGGAATGATGTAACTTAAAGGAATCTTCAAAAATCTCAATCTCTGGGTTATCCCTGAGACTCCAAGCCTCTACTGGAAATGGTGGAGGGAAGACAAAATTGGAACATGGGTTCAAGTCCTATCAGGGTCAGCCAATCTCCTATGACCCTGGCTATCCAAGGTCTGGCTAAGTTGATAAACAACAAACTATGCCAGTGCTCCCAGTTATTAGCTTAGCTTACTTTCATCTTCTCTAGCTACAAACCCCTCTTCCCTGCGGTGAAGTTCAGTGAATGAATAGAATGTATTAGTGGCGAACAGGACAAGATCATCTCTAAGCCGACATTTATTTTACAGATGAGAACACTGAGGCTCAGAGAACATTAGCCCAAGAGCATAAAGAATATCCTAATAGAACCAAGATGATAACCCTCATTATCTGACTGCTAGCTGAGTGTTCTTACCACCACCAGCTTGGTAAGACAGAATGGACATGATTATCCATGGTGAAACCATGTTTTTATGGATGGGGGCATGAATTGTAGTTAAAATAAATGAGGAAACTGGGGAAAGGAGGAGATCATTAGTGAGAGCCTAAGTGAAAAATAATAACAATAATAATGACAGGTTCAGGAAGCTTTGGCAGGCTCATCTAAACTACTTTGAATTCTTCAGTCAATATATTGAATATTATTATTTATGAAAGGCAGCATGGTACACTAGAAAGAGGACTGGCTTTGGAGTCAGCTGATCAAAGCCCAAATTCTAATTCTAACACTACCAGAGTGACCTTGGCAAGGACACTCCATTTCTTCTTATCCTGTTTGAGCTGTGAGTGAATCCCTGTTGTCATGTAGGATTCTCTTGGGAAGTAGGAGACTAAGGGAGCAAGGAATATCGTGGATATCCTGTCAGCTGCAAGAGATCTTTTGGTAAAATCACTTTGTCTTAAGGGTGAAGCAGGAGGCATTCCCTAGGGGAAACAAGCAGATGTGTTACACTGCTGGCCAGCTGGAACAGTCTTCTGTTCTCACACAGCCCACCCTCCATCTGAGGACTGAAGTCCATTCCAGCTCCAGTCAAGAAATTCTCAATTATTTCAATCCTAGATCACTCTGGGCTCTTGCATATAAACTATTCTGTCCATGGACAAACCCAAATGGTCAATTTGAAGTATGGAAATAAGTGCATGTGAAATCTGGATTAACCCAAACAACATTCAGCAAAGAAGGTGAGAAAGAAAAGATGGGATCCTACAATATGCATGGTTTCTTACTGGACATTGGGTCCATTTCAAGGAGGGGAAGCTGTTGAGCAATGCTCCTACTCTTACTGATAAAGTCCTGAGCAGTCTTACATGCAAAACTATGGCATGTCCAGATCCCAATCCTGTGCTCCATCCACATTTTAATGCCTCTTAGTCCAGGCATCCTCCCTCTCATTCTAACCCCACATCCAATACACTTAAAGCAAAGTGAACTTCAAAAGATTTCTTTATGAGTGGAGGAAGAAAATTTGCAAATTACACAGAAGGTATAAGAGGATGAGAGTGTTACCAAGTGATTTGCCTCCCATATGACCAGACATCTCTAAAGCTTTGTAAATAATTACAACTGGCATGTATGTAGCACTTTAGAGTATGTAAAATGTTTTACTTTCACCACCTCATTTGAGACTTAGAACAACCCTGTGATGAAATACAGGTGTCATTATTCCCATTTTACATGTGAAGAAACTGAGGTACAGAGAGTCTAAGGAGCTTCCAGTGAGGAAATTGCCTCTACCAATGCTTCTTGGGTTCTGCTCTACACTTAATCTTACAGAGTTGCCTGGGATGCTGAGAGGTTAAATGATTTATGAAGGGTCACACAGACAGTATTTGCCAGAGGTGAGGCTGAACCCAGGTCTTTCTGACTCTGAGCTTTATTCCACACTGTCTAGTTCACGGTCCTTCCTTCGTGTTGACTCTGAATGATGATTGTCCTTCCCTAGGATGCCACTTACTAGCCTTGACTTTTCCAGCTCCCTAGGCCTTGGATTTGACCTATTGTTCAGCTTTAAAATCTGCTCCATTCTCTCACTCAGACAATCAATGAAACACACTAATATCATGCTGGTCTGCTGCATTCCTGCACGCATGTAATCCTACCTCCATCTTTAAGCCACTGACCCTTTTTTCACCCAGGGAACATCACAGAAGGATGTGGGTATCACATAAGTTATTGTTGACAAGGGTCCAGCACTAAAACATCTCAGAGTTCACAAAGAAGACCCCATTTTGTCACTGGGAGATTTACAGAAATTTTTCATTTCCATGGTGACACTATCACTGCCACCACTCCTTCTGTGTCTAAAATGATACCATAAAAAAAATGTATATCTCACTCATTTGCAATGAGGAGTAATCTGGATATGGGAAAACTCAAATTCTCTGATTTTTCCATATTCTGTTCTACCTTGGCCCACCTTTTTTATTCCCAATTTTTCTACATACTGAGAAATCTATTACCCTCAAACACCATATAAGTATACATACAAAATCTTTAAAATGTGTGCCCGCCTCCTGGCTCCTCAGTCTCAGCCCTTATCCTCTACTTCTGCCTCTCTAATCAGGCTGTCAGCTTCTTCCCTGCCCTGTCCTAAATGAAATAGCACCTCAGGAAATAAGAGAGATATGGATAAAAAGGACTGGCAGAAGTGGTCCTATTCGTGGTCCTATTTATAGATCAGGTCTGTATGAAAACAAGAAGAAGAGAAACAAGATGCTCACAATTTCATATACAATCTTGTGTTCTTTGTATATCAAAATGGTCATATTAAGTTATTCTCTCCATCTCCACCCCCCAAAAAAGGCAAAACAAAAAACAAACAGGCACTGTGATCTAAACTAAATCCTAAAAAGCACCATAAAAAGGAAAAAAAAACCTTGACTTTTGGGGACCTTAATCCTCATGCCTTTGGGAGAAAGATATGGCCAAGAAAGGACCAGTCTTGAATTTTAATGTATATAAGCCATTTTGCTTTATTGAAGGACTTGTGCCTAAAATAGGCAAAAGCTACAATTTCAGCAGTTTATTATGTTTGCGCATGTACAACCACAGCCTTAAAGGGCACTCAGTTGAGCCACCTGGAAAGGTAATGAAAGATTATTTTCTACCCCCACTGGGGAACCTTTCACTTTTACATACCCCCAGTGGAATCTATAATGTACCTTTCCAGAAGCCATATTGGGCTTGCCCTCTTTCTCACATAAAATAATGCAAATGCACACCAAGTGGAGAACAGCTTCCTTCAAACTTTCCTCTCTCACGTCTTTTTCTTTGTGCAGCTGAAGCAGTTTTTTTTTTCTTTTCCTTTTTCACATTTTGTAGGAAGTGAGTTCTCCACTGATCATAACTCTGTCTTAACCAACAGACAATATAGAACTGGAAAGGACCTCCAAAAATCATCTAGCCATTCCCCAGCCTTCAAACAGGCCTACATTTAATCCATACTAATCCAGGGCATTTGTCGTACAGAGAACTCATCAACATGTTATTTTAAAGAATACCTTACCCACTAAGAAGTCATAGTTAAAAGTTTATCTGAACCATTTTCCCGCTCATAAAATGCATGCTATATTCCTCTGCTAAAAGTGGAATTTTGGTGCAAGTTTGTTCTTGAAGAAAGCAGATGTTAAATGAGTTTGGCATCTGGGTAATAAGCGAAGTTGCTAAATTGTATTCAAATAAGGATGCAGTTTAAACAGGGGCTAGCATACAGTCACACATGCCCTGAATGGAGCATGGGGGCAATTTTTCAGGGAATTGCAGGCTGGTTTTCACTGATTCCACACCATCCTTCCTGCTTCATCCTTCATACCTCCAGTCCCTCCATTCAGCCCTCTCCAGCCTGGAGTCAGCACAGCGACTACCACTAGCAATAGCCCTCCCCTCTCGAAGCCCCAGGACACCTGAGTAACCACTTTTGAAAAGGTTACCCACCAAGATCTGGGACTAGAGCTGGTAAAATAGGTAGTCACTAAGAGTGCAAAATACTGAAGGGCTTAGCAAAGGACTCTTTTTTCTCAACTGTTTTCAATACATTCCTCACTGTTTAGGACAACTGTGAAAAACTTCCTGAAAAGTAAATTGAGTTACGGTAGAAAAATGGATTTCTATGGCAAGGCTTCAGAATTAGTGCCCCAAATAAATTATTCCTTTAAGAAATAAAATTGTTTTAGGCTTTCATGATGTAGAGAAGGAAGAGATCACTTTCAAACCTTGCCCAGGAGGCATAACTGCCTTGTCCCAGCTCCTTTGTCAACCTTTTATTTTATGAATATTATATAAGATATAAATGAGTTACTAGCTCTAATTCCAATGAAGAACCTAATAAATGCCATGCAGAGTCAGGCACCTGGCCCATTCACCCCATTTATTGTGTTACTAACCATGCCTCCAAGGAGTGTTTTGTTGCAGAACATACTTGTTCTCTAGTATGATTTCTCAGGTACCTTCCAGTTCCAAATCAATGATAAAACAAGATAGGACAGAACAGAAAATGATGGTATAGGTGAGGACAGGATAGGAAAGGAAAGGATGTATTGAAAATGATGTGTTAACTTGAGAAAGTTGGGAATGTGCTTTAGCAAAGCTTAGCTCCCGTTAATAAGCCATTACAGATTTATCATCTTCTCTCTCAACCCTTCTGGCCAAGGATCAAACCCTGACTTTCCACGTGTCAGGCTAGAATTCTACAAATGTTGAATGGAAGATTGTTGAGGGAGGAGAAAAAAATGAATATTTGCCAAAGGAAGTTCACTTGTTTACTGAAAAGGGGAGAAGAATGAGTCCCCTACTACCACCACTGACCAGCAATTTGTTCCTAAAGAACATCTTGATGGATTTGTTTTAACTGTGTTCCTGCTGCCTCTTGGCTATGATGTCCATTTCTTCCCCACCCACTCAATGTAAGAAGTAATATGAATGGAAGGAATCAACTTACTCATCTCCTAAAGAATTTTTTTTTCCTTGAAACACAAAACCAGTCAGTCAAGGCTGGTCAGAGAGGGTGAATTCAATCTTCCAGAGTGCATGTAAGAGAACTCTTCTCCAACATGCCAAACTTAGCATGCTACCCCAGAGACAATCACAGCTAATGAACCATGAAGAGACCTGGCATTTAAATTTAAATATTGCAGTGGCCCAGAGAACACTTGATTTGAATATACAATCAACAAGATGGGATGTTTGTATAAGATACACAAAACTATTCCCTGGAGTCGGGGAGACTGGGACTCAGTCATGCAATAACTCTCTCAAGACACCCTGAAGTTAGTGATGTGCTTGAATCTGCAATGCAGGCCAATCGAAATACAGGTTTGTTAATGTTTAAGAAAATATCCCAGCTTAGAAAAAATTCGCCCAAAGACTTCTTAACCCATGCTCCAATACTCTAAAGCATCTAGGATCCCCCAAATAAGAATGTTCTCTCCCATGATACAGACCCTAACCCATCTACCTCTCCCTGCCCATCTTTGTGCAACCTCTCTACATGTCTAGCTATAAGTTTGCCACAGAAGTCCTCTCAACATGCTAGGGGCCTTTCTCACTGTCTGTTGGCTTCATAAGCATATCAGTGGAGCTGGGGGATGCTGGCAAGTGTTTAACAACTGGCTCCCCAAGGGGAAAAATGTACACAATACACACTTTTTAAGTTGAATCTGCATTATCAGTATTTTCTCCATCACTTTGTTAAGTCTCGACAATCAACAAACCAATAAATCAAACTAGCATTTGCCAATTTCCAAAGTGTAAATACTCATGCTGAAATTTTAACCTTCAGTTCTCCTATCAAACTGGCACCAGCACACCCCTGAGTGGAACACATGGACAGTCCATCCATTTTCCCAGGTTCTTGCCATGTGATTAACCCATTTTATTTTTCACTTCATTGATGACATCCTTTATTCCTCACACTTGTCCTTCCAGCTCACACCTACCATGTGTCCCTCTACTGCCCTGAGGGTAACACTCATGTCCAGTCCTTTGGAGGCTATAGTGTTCCATGTATTGCAGGCCTATAGCAATCATGAAATCTGAACCACACCCACAATTTTGTGAATCTTTTTCCACTCTATGCTCAAATAAAGAAATGAGCTACATAATAATAACTCCTCTGTAAAATGGGGATAATAAAAGCACCTACCTCTCAGGATTGTGGTAAGGATACAAGGAGATACCTATAAAGTGTTAGCTCTTGAAATGCTTGTTATCTCATTAAGTCATAGCTCTAGAACTGAAAGAGATCTCAAAACCCATCTAGCCCAACCCAGAGCACAGAAGTGATTTGCTCAAGGTCACACAAGTAGTAGCATCAGCTATGGAATGTGGAGCAGCAGATAAACTTCTTGAAGTCAAGAAGACCTGAGTTCAAATCTGACCTCAGACACTTACTAGTTGTGTGACCTTGAGCAAGTCACTTAACCTTGTTTGCCTTGGTTTCCTCATCTCTAAAATGAGCTGCAGAAGGAAACCATTTCAGTATCTTTGCCAAGAAAACTCCAGATGGGACCATGAAGAGTCAGATAGGACTGAAACGACTAAACAACTGCCCCTGACCCTAGTGTCAGTACTCCTTCCTCACTTTCCTGGCTTATAGCCCGTTTTCTTTTAATGACATGCAATTCTATTGGTTTATGACTTGTGCCTTTACAGGAATACCTTTGCCTCAGCCCTTTGGTCACTTGGTCTATGACCTGTTATTTGGCTTAATGGATCTGCTTCTGCTGAGGCCCTTTGCACATCAGCTCTTTATCTGTTAGTGACCCACAGCCTACATTTCTGATGATGCCTCTTTCCTTGCAACTCTGAAGCTAGCAAGCCCCCTGGAGGTCATTTCATTTCCCTACCTGCTATGTCCTGTCCTTGAGATGGGCCAGGTTAAACAGACATAATATATCTGGTCATATCACTGCTCTGCTCAGAACCTCTCGGTGGCTCCCTATAGCCTACTGAGTAAGATTCAGGCATTTTAGCCTGATAGTCAAAGCTCTCCAAAACATGGCACCACTCTACCCTTCCAGCATATATCATATTCCTCCCCTCCATGTACCTGCCAGAATTAGCGCTTGCCATTCCCCTTTCCAAATTTTCCTGACTCCATGCCTTCATCAAACTGTTTTTGATTCCTAAAAATGCCTTTTCCCTTGAGCTTACTGAAATCCTATCCAATGCAGAAAGCATAAAGAGGCAAACTGCTGATTAGCAAAAACATCTTTATTTCAAATATCTCTGATAATAGTGTGCTATCTAAGAGATGCAGGCAATTCAAACAAATATATAAAATCAAGAGCTATTCCCTAAAGAATAGCCTAAGTATATGAATAGTTTTCATAGAGATAGCAGGGTGACATAGTGGGTAAAGTGTTGAAGACTTGAAGTCAGGAAGACCTGAGTTCAAATCCAGTCTCAGACACTTACTAACTGTATAACCTTGGGCAAGTCACTTAACCTTTGCCTGCTTCTGTTTCCTCATCTGCAAAATAGAGATAATAATAGCCCCTAAATCACAAGGTTGTTTTAAGGAATAAATGAGATCTTACATGTAAGTACTGTGCAAACAATAAAAGTACTATATAAATGCTGTAATAAACTATTAACAACCATATAAAAGAGTACTCTACATTACTAATAATAAGAGAAATGCAAAACATTTCTGAGGTTTTAACTCATATCCATAAAGGGACAAAGACAACGAAAGAGGAAAATAATCCATGTTGGAGGGAAGACAGGAAATATAGGCACATTAATAGAGTGTAGGTAGAGCTGAGGATTGGTCCAGGCATTCTGGAAAGCAATTAGGAATTATACTTTTAAAGTTACTAAAATCTCCATATCCTTTGGCTCAGATATCTCACTAATAGGAGTATACCTCCAAGGAAATCAAAGATAGAAATAGATTTTCCATTTAAACCAAAGTATTCATAGCAGCCCTTTTACTGTGACAGCAAGAACTGAAAATAAAATAGATGTCCATCAGTTGGGAGATAGCTAAACAAAATGTGCTACATACGTGTGTTGGCATATTACTGCACCTTAGGAAACTATGAATATAAAAAAATTCAGGGAAGCGTGTGAGATTTGATTGAACTGATGCATAATACAGTAACTAGAACTAGGAAAATAAGATAAGCAACTATAACAATGTAAATGGAAAGAAAGTGTATAAATTGAACACTACTTATAATGATCAAGTTAAAACCCAGAGAATACATGAAAAAATGAGCCTCCCTCTCTTCTTTATAGAGGTGAGAAACTGTGGGTGTGGAACACTGTGCATATAGTCAGACAGTTGATATGTTGGTTGTTTTCCTGAATTACTTTTTTTTCCCTTTCTTTTTTATTCTTTGTTGCAAGAGGATCACCATAAAGTCCTACTCTAATACCATGTCCTGGCATGAAAGTGACCCTGGGTTCTCAAAGGTTATACCAAGGGGAACATAAGCTCTGTAAGATTCATATCCCCAGTAATGGACCAAGACAATTGTCCGATGGAAAGAAAGGATGGACTGGGCATGTGTCAAGAGCCAGAGTGCTCTAGAAATAATATTCTTGTGATGGTAAGACGGGGCTCTTGTGAGCAAGGGCCCCAGCATGTAGCAGGCTCACTGTGGAAGAACTTTGGGTAGAACAAAGACAAGAATCACACAAGATGAACAAGTGCAGGTGACTTGCAATCTGCATCATTGGAGACAGTGCCTGAATCACACAAATCACAGATCCATTTGAGCAGAGGTATCAGACATGTGACCTTCTGAACAGAACACTCCAAAGTGAGGCCAAACCAGATTAAAATGTAATTGGGGAATATTTAACAAAATAAAAATATAGTACAACATAGAAAATGTTAATTTGTGGTTTTCTAAGTCACTATTGGCCTACAGGGATTCATTTCTATTTAATTTGACAACACTGGATTTAAGTATTTTAATTATAAGGGATGGCTTGCTGGGTAGGGGGAAAGGGACAAACATATGGAAATTAAGATGATGTAAAAACAAAATATGTAAATTCATTTTTAAAAATATAGATAATTGGAAGTGATGTTTAATTAACTTCCAAGTGACTTGGATGAATACTGGTTTTATAGCCACAATTTACTCCAGCCATGAGTACTTTCCAGGTAAATAAGCTTAACTCTCCTTTGAGAGCATTCCTTAATATGAATGCTGTGCACACAGCCACTCGGAAATTTCCATAGCAAAAGGTCATGCATTGCCTTTTAAAGCTAAATAAGGACAGTGTAAATTTTTTTTTAAAGTCTGGCCCTTCCTCAGGCCCCTTCTCTCTGTACTCTTTACAACAGGTCACCATAGAAAGTTAGGAGTTTGTCCAGTGATTTTTTTCCAACTACAGTCTTCTCACTAGGGATGTTCAAAGTGAAGCTAAAAGACCACTTGTTGGGATTACGTTAGAGGGGGGCTATGTCTGTCAGGCACAGAGAGGGTTAGATTAGATACCCTTTAAGGTACCTTCCAACTCTTAAGTGCTACAGTATTAGAACTTCCTCCCTCCCTGCCTTCTTCAGGAAATGACAGGCAGATAACAAAGCCCACTTGATTGCTCTATATTTATTATCCTCAGTGTGCTAGGAGTTTTATAGGATAACATACAGGGTACCCCAGCAATCTTGGTGCAATTTAAAGATTATTAAATTTTATATGTATGTATATATGTATATACATATATACACACATATGTGTGTATAAGTTAAATATATACATACATTAAATATTATAGATCTGGAAATGATTTTAGAAGTAATAGATTTAGTAATGATTTGAGAATTTATTTACAATAAGCCGCTTAAAACTGCACTAAGACTTTTGGGACACTATTAAATGGCCTTTGACCCTTTAGGATTCAGGAGCCAAGCACCATCTTCTGCTTTAAGTTTTTCTTTAATCTCCCCAACTGTGAGTATCCCCTCCCAAACTGCCTTGGATTTAAGTACTTGGTATTTATCCATTTTAAATTTGTAGTGTGAATATTTTTATATGTACTTCTTGTCTCCTGCATTAAAGGACATGCTCATTGAGGGGCTCTTTGATCCCTCTCTCTTTCAACCCCAGCACCTAACACGGTGCCTGCCACATATTAGATACTTAATAAATACTTGTTGATCGACTGGCTAATTGACTAAGGAATATAATAAAGAACAGTTAAGAAGATTAGAAGTGCTTGCATTTTAGGAGAGATGATTATACCATTAAAATTTTCATTTCTTCAGTACTTTCAAGTTTACAAAACAATTTCCTGCCAACCACCCTGCAAGGTGGGTGTGCAAGCATTGTTATTATCATTTTACAGGTGAAGAAACTGATTCTCATAGAGGTCATGTGATATACACACAATAACATGACAAGTAAGCAAGAGAGCTCAGACTCAAATCTAGGTCTTCTATTTCAAGGTCACAGCTATTGCAAAGTCTAATGAAAGCTCCAGTCAACGTTGACAGAACAATAGACAGGTGAGTATATTTACTTGTTTAGTAGCCCACAGCCTTCATTTCTGCCAGTGCTTCTTACATGACACCCCAAAGGCTAGCTAGCCTTCTGAAGGTCACCTATTTTTCTCACCTCCCAGGGCCCTGCTCTAGATCAGCTGCCTACTTGGAGTCCTTAACTTACACTCACTGAATGGCTTTGGACAGAGGAATTGGAGTGGGGACATTAGGATAAAGGCCCTTTGTTAGGACCCAGGAAATCTTTCTATAGATACTTCAGAGCTTCTAATATGTTTCTGTCAAGATAACATTCATTCAACTCCTCTTAGTCTGACCCTGCTTTCTCCTCCAGGTCTGGATCCCACCTGACCTGAGATTTTCTACCCCTAAAGAAATAAGTACTTTTTCACATAGTCATCCATCCTAAATGAATTAAGAATTGAGAGCCAACTCAAATAGTTTTTAAAAATATCATGTTTCTTCTCTGAGATAAACAGAATAAAGTAAACTAGGTTGGTTGTTATCCATTTTTGACACATTTATCATTCTTTATTCAAATATATGCCTAACCTATTTTTTTTTGCTAGGGGTTCCTACATGAAACAAAGGGCCGAAAGGAAGTGTAGACAGTGTAAAGCAATGAAAAAGAGTTAGATCTGGACTCAGAAGAATTGGGTTCAAATTCTAGCTCTGTTAGTACATGCATGAATTTGGACAAACCACTTCAACTCCTTGGGGTCCTATCATCTGCAAATCAAGGGAGTAGCCTAAAATTATCCAAGATCTACATCCGTGATCAACAATAGACTCTGGACTATTTCTTACTTCTCTGATTAATTACTTCCATCCAGAAGAGTCTGGGAATCTCATTATATGATTCTACCCTGTATGTTGTCATCATTTCCCTTTATAAACACACAGTTCGCAAAACTCAAAGAAAAACAAATTTATTTATAAATCAGATGAAACACATACAGCACACTTGAAAAATAACAATGGTCAATAATGATTCCTCAAAGACCTCTATAGTTTCAGCAACAATCATGAACTAGGTTGGGCTTCCAGTAGGGCCCGAATCTTTCTAGTTTCTCATCATGTGGTTCCCCCTGTAGGTCTCAGCAAATCCCAACAGGTGGTGCCAGTAACCATTCATCCTCCATACCTTCCTCCATGGCTCCCAACAGGTGGTATTCATACTACCACCCAATGTCCATTTCTTATTAAAGTTCCTCCCCGCTACTCTTCACAGTGTAGTTCACAAGACAATGCTAGTTCTTTGTCACTTAAACAAAGAAGAAAACCACTTCTTTGTCATATGCTAGTACTACAGAAGTAAGTAATTCAAAATGTCCCTGTTGAGTTACAGATGAAATTCAATGCCAAATGAGGAAGCTGCTACTCTGGAGTCTTTCTTTTGATTTACAACAACTTCTGGACTTCTGGACACACACAAGTTCATTCAAAAGTCAAGAACTCCATATGAACCTCCATCCCATATATAGACTAAAATCCGGAGGAGATTTTCAAATAACAAATAAAAATTCAACAATCATTGATTAAGTGATTATGCAAGGCACCTTCTCCACCTAAAAAGCCCCCAATTCCATTTATCAAATACCCCTACTCATTATCTAGTCCAAATACATTATGATACTGATTAAAAACTTTCACATAATACAGGTACTTTGTATATAATAGTCACTATTACAAATGTTTGTTGATTTGAAATAAATTTACTACTGTCTCCACACTTTCTACAAGATCAAGTTCAAACCTCTGATCCTGGCATTCATTGTCTGCCATAGTCCAACCCCATCTCTCCAGCTTTATCTAGAAGTATTCTCTCTCTCTCCTACAATTTTTGTAGATCATTTTGCATAGATGTTTCCTTTTCCCTCATCATTTCTTTGTATTATACACACCTGAGTATGTCATAACCCTTGCAGTAGAATTTAAGCCTCTCAAGGGCAGGACCTTTGTTTTATTTCATCTGTGTATCTCTAAACACAATGATCATGTACATTACAGTTACTTTAACAAGTGTTTGTTGATTTGAATTAAACTTATTGCTTCTCAGGATCATAGGATGATAGTTATTTAGAGCTGGAGGGGATGTTAGGAATATCTAATCCAAGATGAGTAAAATGAGGCCCAAAGAGGTCCAGTGACTAGTCCAAGGTCACAGGAAATAAGTAGCTCAGCTAGAATTTGACATCTTCTGACTCCAAAGCTACTGCTCTGTACTCTAGCCAATCTAATCTATCCACATCTTCCAAACATGCCTCCATACCTTTGTTCAAGCCATCACCCCTACTTGGTACTATCTCCCTTTCCTGTCTTAAATATTTTGTTGTTGTTCAGTTGTTTTTCAATTGTGTTCGATTCTTGTTGACCCTATTTGGGATTTTCTTGGCAAAGATACTGGAGTGGTTTGCATTTTCCTTCTCCAGCTCATTTTACACATGAGGAAACAGAGGCAAACAGAGTTAAGTGACTTGCCCAGGGTCACACAGCCAGTAAGTGTCTGAGCCAAGATTTGAACTCAGGAAGATCAGTCTTCCTGAATCCAGGTCCAGCACTCTATCCACTGTGCCACCTAGCTGCCTTCTATTAAATCCTACACATCCTTTAAGATACAACTCAAAAATTTACCTTCTATGAAGCCTCCTCTGACTATCCCAGACGGGGCCTCTCCTACCTCCAAATTCTTCAACATTCCTTGCCTCACTCAGCTGATGATTAGATTGCTTTGTGTAACAAGGTCCACGTATATTGTGAGGGCTGTCCCCCATGTGTAGCATATAGATGCCATCGTGTGGCTCAAAGAGAGGCAGAATAGTCATCTTTAGTCTCTTCTCCCCACCCCCCCACCCTCTTAGAATGGAGACTATAATTCCTGCCAGAAGGGGAAGCAGGAGTTTAGGGGCAGAAGTTACCACTCTGTTCCCCTCAGTGAGAAGGGTTACTAGGCTAGAATTATATCTCTCTTCTCTCTTAAATATTGTTAGTCTAGGGGATATAAGTCTCACATACAAGTTAACTTCTGATTGTTGTTACAGTATCGAAGGAAAGAAGGACCTCCAAGCTCTGTATCTGAGACTTTACCCCCTTCCCTCCAAATACCAGTTCCACAATGAACATGCATAGCAATTATCAAAGAAAATCCATTTATTCAAATTGGTAGCAAAACAGAAATCAGAGAAAGTATATACAGGAGAAGATATGCCAGACAATAAATAGAGTAAAGGACCTCTGCCACTGAGAGTGAGTTGACTCAGTTCAACCAAGAGAGAGCTCTAGATCTCACCCAAAGAGAAGTTCCCTGATATCTCCAGTGTAGCATTCTAGGGACTGGGACATGATAGAGACTACCAGCTCCTCTCACATCAGCTTCTTCTCAGAGTCTTTTCCTTCAGCAACCTGAAGTAGGCTTGGCGACTTCTATCTTCTCACCCGAAGCTGGAAGCCAGAAGTGCCCAAAATCTGAAGAGACTCAGCATCTTGAAACTTGAAGTGAACTCAAAGACCATCTCACCAAGAACTGAAGGTTCTTCCACTCTTGCCAACTCCCCACCACCCCTCATGCAAGGCAGGGCATTCATCTCTAGAGGACAGGCCCATACCAATGGGCTTTGGAACTGGGGGTTACATTCACATCTCGGATTTTTCTTTCATTTTACATCCTATTCTCCTGCATGGATGGAATTCCTAGAGGTCAACAGCTCTTTTATAGCTGCATGCATTTTCCCAACTGCCTTGTGCCTAGTAGGTATTCAACTGATCTTTGTTGTGAATGTTGATGATGACAGCTAATGCGTGCATGGTAGCAACAATGGCTCTTGGCAATGGAGAGATGGGGCTAAGGAGGGAGGGGAGAGGTGCTGCAATGTGACTGTCATCAGACTTTAGGTCCACTTCTGTCAACCCATCCTCTACCAGAAGCCCCCAAAGAACAAGGGCATCTACACAAAAGGAGCAAAAAAGCAAGACAGAAATGGAGCTGAGAGTCATTTCTTCCCTGTTGAGTAGATAAGTTCTGCTAAGGGTACAGTTTCTCAGATTCAGCATTTTCAAAGTCGGTGATTTACAATAATATAAAGTGGAATGACAGGAAATCGGTGAAGGAACAGGGAAAATTTGAGTTTAAAGGAAGACACATCTGTTGTAAGTAGAAGCAGCAGAGAGACACAAAGAAACAGTTGACATTGCAGATGCACTCTGAAGGACCTGAAGAGAGCCCCTGGAATACACACAGAACTTTTCTGAACTGCTTCTCACAGGCAAGCTCTTCAAATACCCAGCTGTAGCCAAAAAAAGAAAAAGGAAAAAAAAGAAAATAATCTCTTCTATCCCTCATTTATTTACAAGCAAACTCTTACAAACAATTAATATGGAGGCTTTTAATGGGCCTAATACATATTAAGTGGTGGCAACAGCTTAAAGAAGTCATTTCAACACAGGGTCAGCGCAGTGTCCTTTAGGCCATATGTGAACAATTGCCCTAGCCTCAACACCTTGGAATAATTTAATTACAGACTCAATGCTCAAAGGGACCTTAAAAGCTATCTAGAACAAATCTCTCATTTTATAGATAAAGAAAAGGGAGCTAAGTGCTTTACAATTATCTCATTTGATCCTCACAACAATCCTGGGAGTTCAGTGCTATTATTATTCCCATTTTGCAGTTGAGGAAACTGAGGCAGAGGTAAAGTGACTTGCCCAGGATCATACTAATAAATGTCTGACTCCGGGCCTAGAGTTCCTTCCACTGTGCCACCTAAGCTTAGTAGATAATAGGAGGCATTGAAAGTTTTTTGAATAGAAGTCGCATAAGAGCCAGTTGTGAAAATTACTCTGGCAATGCTTTACAGGATGTACTGGATTGGGGAAAGATTAGAACAAGGGAGAATGGTTGGGAGGCTATCATAACAGTCCAGGCTACAGGAATAGTAAGGAGGGAAGAATGTAAAGTTCTTGCAAGGAGGGACTATTTCATTCTACTAGTATCCTACATATTAAGTGCTTATTAAATGCTTGATTAACAGATGGGTAGATGACAGACACAAGAGATTTCAGAAAAAGAGATATAATACTTGAAATTGGGTGCAGTGATAGAGGTAGTGAAAGATGAGGATGGGGTTACAAGTCTGTGTTCCTGGGAGAATGGTGATGTCATTAACAGAAACAGTAAGGTCAACATGAGACTTGGACTTTGCACATGTCAAGCATAAGAGTCAAAACAGGAAGCTAAGGCTCCCGAATATTTTGTAACTGTGGTTAGATTTCATCTGACTCACTTGCTATGTGCATCATTAAGATGGGCATAATTGTTCTAATTCAGGGAGTGGGAAATTTTCTATTACTTTATAATCTCGAGCTTGTACAGCTCATACCTCAAAGACTATTTATTCTTTTCTAGGTACCAAGAGGTTTAATTTGGATAAGCTGCCACCAGTTGGACAAAGGTGCCTGGGTTATGGTCTCAAAGTCTAAACAGACCCACTTTCCATCAATGTGACCAGAATGGGTGAACAGCAAGTTCTGAAAAGCATTTGAGGGTTCCAAGACGAAAGCTTATAGACCCATGCTTAGAATTGTTCATGGTATTTTCAGAAATACTTCTTTTTTTCACATGATATTCAGAAGCTTATGAATTTGGGTGGCAACCAAATGTAGCTGCTGCCCCTGCTGCTGCTGTTGCCATGACTTTAATTACTCATGCCTATTATTCAAAAACCCTAATTGAGTCATGGTCCCACTGCAAACAGGACTTAACTTGCTGCTTTACTGCTTGCTCAGGCACTGCAAATAAAAAAATAACGGCAGTTGTAATTAACTCAGAACCAGCCACATAACCTGCCTTCCAGCCCGTGACGGATAAAAGTTCAATTAAAAAGTAAAGTTATTAACAGAGAGAGGTTTAGCCACACATCTGCTGTCACACAACCAGAGTATGACAAAACCACCCTTTGCAACCTGAGTGGGGAAAGTGTTTAATTTTGATGTCAAGAAGACTGGGAAATCTCTCTTGTAAAATGCTAAGACTAGTCATTTGCTCAGAAAGTTTAGGTAGAAGTGTTTCTTTCAAGAGCTGTTCCCAATAAATAAAAGATCAAAGGACATAACAGAAATTTTTCAAAGGAAGAAATCCAAGCTGTCCACAAACATATAAAAATGCTCCAAATCATTAGAGAAATGTAAATTAAACAAATTCTGTTGTTTCACCTCACATTTATCAAACCAGCAAAGATACTCCCTCAAAAAAAGCCACATGTTAGGGAGGATGTGGGAAAACAGATTCCCTAATGCACTGTTGGTGGCATTGTAAATTGTTCCAGACATTTTGGAACTATGTTCCCAAAGTCAATGAACTGTGTCATACTCTTTAACACAGTAATACCACTAACAGGCCTCTACCCAACAAGATCAAAGAATATTTATAGCAGTTCTTTTTGTGGTGGCAAAGAACTGAAAATTAAGGGGGTGCTCACTTATTGGGGAATGGCTAAACAATTATGATATGCTAATGTAATGGAATATCATTGTGCCATAAAAAAATGAAATGAATGATTTCAGAAAAACCTGTATGAACTGACACAAAGCAAAGTGAACAGAATTAAGAAAGCAATCTATGTAATAATACCATTATAAAGAAAAATGACTTTGAAAATTTGAGAACTCTGATCAATGCAATGAAGAACTATGATCCCAGAATACTGATGATGAAGCATGCTATTCACCTTCTGACAGAGAAGTGATGGACTCAAGATGTAGACATACATTTTGGACAAAACCAATGTGAGAATTTATTTGGCTTGACTCTGTGTATTTGTTTAAAATATTCTGTGAAACAGTGGGAAACTGTCAGGTTAGAAGAAGGGAGATATCTGCTCATGGAGCAAGGAAGAGAAATGAGAATTCATTCCAAGAGTTTCTGAAAGTCTCACACAAAAGAAGTGTAGAATTATAGTTATCATGGAAGACTATATTGTACTATACTCCTAGTCTGATGCCACATGGCAGAGAGTTAAGCCTGCATAGGTTCCATAAAGCCAAGCCACTGGATTGCAAGCTCTAAGAAGTCCTACCGTATTGGACAGGTTGCTCTTCATAGGACTGGTGATGATGATATGTCTGTCATCTTAGGTAGGGCCAATCTTACTATGTTCAAGAAGGATTGTTACCAGAGATTTGGCCACTAAGTGAGGAATTTGGGGGTCATAGATGTCATAAAACTGTCTACCAGAGCTTGGAAGTATTTTTTATTTACATGGATGAGTGCAGAGGACTCACAGAGATAAAATAAACCAACTTTGAAATCTTAAAATATATAAGCCTTCAAAAGGTTTATTAAGGTTGAGTTTGCTTCAGACATATGTGTTGTAGTTTAGGTTCACCAACAATCCTCAAATTAGTATGTTGTGACTATATGGATTCTTCCTTTCTCAACCTACTCAAATGGTTCTGTGATATCATTAATTTTGGAGCACTTACAATGATGCATATTGCAATACTTGTCTATGACTGCTCATTCCATGCAACTCTTTATCCATGGCTTCTCAAAAGTTCACCACAGGATATCTACTCAACATACTGGACACCTACCTTACTTTCTCCTGACATTTCAAGGGCACAACAGAGCCCCTGGCTATACATCTATCATCCCTCGCTTTTGTCGTGTGACCAGCCCATCTTCTCTTCCTAATGATAGTAACTAACATTTATATAGCCCTTACTATACTTTAGGCACTATGTTAAGTGCTTTACAATCATTACCTCATTTGATCCCCACAACAATCCTGGGAGAGCGTTGTTCTCATTTTACAGATAAAGAAACTGAGGCAAACAGAGGTTAAGGGAGTTGTCCAGGGTCACAAAGTTGATAAGTGTCTGAGGTAAGATTTGAACTCAGGTCCTCCTGACTCTAGGCTTAGCACTCTATACATTATGCAACCTATCAGTCCCCATGCAGTGAGGATAGACACTACTATCCCTAAAGTAAGTTTAGCTACTACATGATAGAACCTGAGATAAACCTCCACTTTCCTCTCAGTGTTTGTGAGAAATGATTATTTCTTTCTTGTATTAATATCTAATTATTGTATTGAGACTAAGGTTTTTCTCCTTTTCTACTTGCTCATCCAGAAATCAACCAGTGTGGGAAATCTTTCTAAAAGATTTACCCAGCCAGGATGGCTGAGATCTAATCAAAGGCAGTAAAAGAAATTCAAAGTTTGGGTTAATAGGTGCATTCTTGCTCATTGTATCTTTCTCAGACAGGTCTGGGAAAATGTGAATTCTCCCTTTTGTCAGATAAGTGATATGGAAATTGATAAGTCTCCTTGACCAAGACATGCATGATCCAAATCATGTACCCCAAAGACCCTTGTTTTTATGTAGCCCACCTCCCATTATAATATTCATTCTGTCCTATTACTTGTTGATCAATCAGAGTTGATTTCCACCCTCAAGTGCACCCCTTTTTCAAAAGACTTTATAAATATCAAAGGTTCAACAGGTTAGGTCTCTTTGGCTACCACAGGGCCAATGAGCCTGTCTTTGTTGACTGCTTTCTAGATGTAGTCAATAAAATGATTTTAATTTACCCAGAAACTTTTTTCCTGGGGACTTTTTTTAAATGTCACATGTTATTTGAACCTTTGGGATTGTTCTAAACCTCAAGGGAATATCTTAAAGCTAAAGTGGGTCCATAGAAACAGGCTTGTCCCAGTCTAGAACCTCCTAAATGTCCTAAGTGATCCTGAAAACCTTTTAGGTCTAGGGCCTAAATAGAGCACATGAACAAGATATGGTTTGTGACTAGCTAAGTCATATTTATAGGTAACTTCAGAGCATCCAGGAACTTCTAACAGTGTCCATAGTTACACACAATGAAGGATCAATTCTAAACCTTGAGATTTCATTTTCCTTACACAATTAAATGCATGTTCTGTATAAGGGAGCTGAACGGAAAATGTCCCTGTGCCCATTATTCTCACAGATGCCAAAGTGATCACAGAGCTGACCACATCCCTCCTCTAACCAAGAAGTTCCTCCATCCTGCGTCTGAAGTCTTCACAGTCTGGCTCGAACCTATCTTCCTAGATCAGTTTCACATTACTACTTCCTGCACTCTCTTCATTCCAGCCCACTCAATCTACTGACTTTTGTTCCCCGCATACATCATTCCATCTCCTGCCTCCATGTGTAGCAGAAGCTATTCTCATGCTTGAAATGCCCTTCCTCCTCATTTATGCCTCTTGGAATAAATCCCTATCTCCCTTTAAGACTCAACTAAAATACTACCTCCCACATAAGACCTATTCCAGGGGTGGGGAACCTGCAGCCTTGAGGCCATGTGTGGCTCTCTAGGTTCTCAAGTGTGGCCCTTCGACTGAATCCAAACTTCATAAAACAAATCCCCTTAATAAAAGGATTTGTTCTGTAAAACTTGGACTCAGTCAAAAGGCTGCACCCAAGGGCCTAGAAGACCACATGTGGCCTCAAGGCCACAGGTTCCCCACCCCTGAGTCCTATTCTCTTCTCCCCAGTTGTTAGTGCTCCCCAGTAGCACTTCCCGTTACTTTGTATTTATCTTCTACGTAGATATTTATGTATATTATATATACATATAAAACGTGTAGACAAATATAATGTATCTGTGTACATGTTTCAGCTACTCACCCCAAGTAGAGTGTGACCTCCTTAAGAAAAAGGACTGTTTTATTTTTACCTCTGTATACCCCCTATTTAGCACAATGCCTGGCACATAGTAGTAGTGGTACAATTACATCAAGTAAAAATGCTTGTTTACTTGAACTGAAAAGAGAGCAAGAGAATGAATGAGGAAGTGAGGGAGAAGAGGAGTGGGTGAGAGAGAATGACATAAAATGAGATAAAAGATGTGTGAGCACTTTGATAAATGTTCCATGTTCAGAGAAAAGCAAGATATATTCTCAAGGTTAAAGACAAGACAGTATCATTCAAAAAGAAAAAGTTTACAAATCCATTTACTGTGAAAGATAACCACTAAGCTAAGATGTCACGTCTTTATGACAACATATAGTACATGAAAATATTTCAAGCTCTTCAATTACAGCTCCAGTCTCCAGCCTTATCACATTAGTCCCCTTCATACATTCTACATTCCAGCCAAACTGTATTACTGGCTATTCCCCACTTCATCCTGCACTCATCCACCAAGAGGCATTCATGTGGGCTAACCCTCATGTTAGGAACAAACTCCTTCCTGTTGAAATCCTTCTCTTCCTTTCAGGCCCAGCTCAAGTAGTATCTCCTTCATAAAGCCTTTCCTGTTCTACCTTCTCCTCCAAAGCATTCTTTTCCCAGACCACATTCTCTCCTTTGCCCCCAATACTCAATCTTGCAGCCCAGTTATTCATATAAATCATCTGTCTCTCCATTAGATTGCAGGCTCCTGGAGGACATCGTTTCACTCTGAGCTTATCACAGTGATCTGGACATGAAAGATCCTTAATAATATTTGTTTAGTTAAATTGAATTGTTAGGTTCTCTGATGGTAAACTAATGAAGGTGAAAGGCATTTGAGCAAACTAACAAATGATTAAGATTAACAACAAAAATGTAAACAGAATGTTAATTAACGTAGTAATAACATAGCCTGAGCTCAACCTTCAATCTGAAATGTAGGAAAATACTTGACTCTCGCTAGATTATGGTTGCAGTCTTTCATCCGTTCACTCAACAATTATTTTTGGAATGCTTCATCTTCATTTTGCTGCCTCTTTTGTCATTATGTCTTCAGCAATTTATAGCAGAAGGCCAACGTGAACTGATTCATTTGCTCCAAAAAAGTAAGCCTTGGTAGGAATTAAGAAATAGACTTTGCTTGACTGCCTTAGCTTTCTACTTCTCCCTAGAGTCCATGTTGCCTTGTTAACACTCAGGCTGCTCTTCTGTGACTTAGAGACAAAGTGGGGATTCCATGATGATTCGTTGACCACTGGTAAATTCGCAAAACATGGCAGATGGACAACATGAACAATATACCAGTACTTCTGAAATAGCTAAACAGACACAAGAATATTTGGAGCCAGTTTGAATCCCACCTCTGCTATGTCCTAGCTGAATGTCATAGGATCAGAGATCTAGAATGGGAAGGAAACTCAAGGGCCATTTATTCTAACCCCCTTCATTTTACAGTTGAAGAATTTGAGTCCCAGAGAGATTAAATGACCTGCCCAACATGGCAGAGGTTATTGTTGTTTGTTGTTTTAGTCCCATCTGACTCTTCGCGAACCCATTTGGGGTTTTCTTGGTAAAGATACTGGAGTGATTTGCCATTTCCTTATCCACCTCATTTTACAGATGAGGAAACTAAAGCAAACAGGGTTAAGGGATTTGCCTAAGGTCACACAGCCAGTATCTAATGTCATATTTTAACTCAGGTCTTCCCAACTCCAGGCCCAGCACTCTGTCCACTGCACCACCTACCTGTCCCAATGACAGAGGCAACAGGTAGCAAAGTCGATCCTCTGACTATAAACACAGAGCTCTTTTCATGGTGACCTCTTGGGAAGGTTAGGTATCCTGTCTAGTCTAGTTTTCTCATCTGTAAAATGTTTGGACTAAATGACCTCAAAGTTCCCTAAATCTTTAATCTAGGTTGATGCTATAGATAGAGTGTTGGACTTTGAATCAGGAATATTCACATTCAAATCAAGCCTTGGACATTTACTAGATTTGTGACCATGGGCAAGTCACAACCTTTGTGAACTTCAGTTTCCTCATATATAATAGGGGGAACATAATAGTATTTACCTCCTACAGTCTTTGTGAGGATCATTTAAGATAACATATGTGAAGTGCTTTGTAAGCCTTAAAGCACTCTATGTAAGGTAACTATCATTTCTAGGGAAACATGGGCAAAATGGTCCAGAATAAGATAGCCTGGAGGGATCTTGGCCAATGTCAGTAGAGGAAGTACCCAGGCTGGTGATATCAGGGATGTAGCACCAAGGCAGATCCCAAAGGTGACTGTGTTTCTAACTTGACTCTTATTCTCCAGTACAGAGGGATACCCCTGAAGTGAACACCTTGGTCAAGACTCTTTACAGGTTAAATAAGACACAGGATGAAAGATCCTCTCTTTCCTTTCCCCTCTCTGTCATCTCAGAAGTCCTTCCAAGCCTTCTGCATGTAGCAAGCCTCCTAGACCGGGAGCATACACCCTAGAGTAGCCATGAATGCTGCTCTATAAATCAAGGAGAGAGGCCCAGCTCACATCCTCACTGGCTTGCTGGCATGACAGTGCTGTAATGACCTATTGTTGCTGTTTTCTGTCAGGCAGCCCAAGAAAGTGGGGGAGGAGTTGTTTAATTAAAGGCTTTCCAGTTCTTTATTTCCCAGGCAGAATGGATCTGGAGAGTGTTGGTACAGTAATGTAAATAATGAAGATGCTTGTTCTTTTAACCATCCTGGTCGAGGAAGTTGCGTTTTTTAATTTGTTAGGCCTTCAAGCCAGGCAATTCAGCATTTCTCTTTAGGCCAGGAGACAGATTAAGAATGCTACTGCTAAATTTTGATTTTGGAGAAGCAAAGGGGGAGGGCACATCAAGAAGCAAAGCAGTGAAATGGAATAAGCAAACTAGGCCCATAATGATCCCCTCAGCCTATCTGCATAACCTTTGGTTCAGCTGCTCCCAAGATTAGGTTTGCACTTTAGAGGATGAAGGGTACCCTTTTCAAGGATTCCCATTTCTCTACCTGTTAGTCCTGGCTGGCACTGGCTATGAGGGGAGTTAAAAGCACAGTATTAAACCATCCCCTTGGAGATGATAATGTCTGGAGGCTTCCTTCAAGCCTCATTGGATTTCTTTTCTAGATTTTTTCAACCAATTCAGATTACTCCTTTAAGTAAAATTCTATCGGCTCTTGAAATCAGAGTGGTACTATTGATGGAACCATGAACTGGCTCAACCATTCTGGAAAGAAATTTGGACAAGGTCCCCCAAAAACTGTTAAACTGGATATTGCTTCTGACCCGGTCATACCACTACTAAGTCTATACTCCCCAAAGATTAAAGAATGAGCAAAAGGACCCACAGATACAAAAGCATTTGCAGAAACTCTGTTTGCAGTGGCAAAGAATTACAAACCAAGGAGATGCCCATCAACTGAGGAATGGCTGAATGAGTTATGACACACGAAAGTGATGGAATTCTGTAGAGCTATAAGACATGATGAAGGGGATGGTTTCAGAGAAACCTGGGAAGACTTACACAAACTGATGTAAAGTGAAGTAGGCAGAATCAGAAAAGTTTTTATGATTAAAAACAATATTGTAAAGACAAACACAACTTTGAAAGACTTAGGAACTCTGATCAGCATAATGACCAGCCACAATTCCCAAGGACTCTTAAGGAAGCAATGATACCTACCTCCAGATAGTAAGGTAATAAACTCAGAGTATAAGGCAATAAATAAAATTTTTAAATACAAACACATGTATACATATACATATATACACATATATGTGACTAGCAGAGAAATTTGTTTTGCATACCTATGCATGTCTGTAAAAGATTTATTTTTCTTGCTTTCTCAATGAGAGGGGAGGGGAAGATGGGAAGGAGACAGTCTCGACATGAAAATAAAATATAATTGAATTTAAATACATAAAACTCTTACTTTTAAAAAACAAACAAACAAAAATAACTCAGAATGGTAGCCAGTAGAAGTGCCCACCTTATCTGCTATAACTACAACATATTCTGGTAAGTATCTGTTCTACTGGACATTTGGCATTGAACCTTAGAGTTAAAAGAGACCTAAGAGATCATCTGCTCCATTTTACAGATGGGGAAACAGAGGACCAAAAACTCAAGTTACTTAGAGGCAGAGGATTTATAACTTGAAGAAACTTTAGAGATCATCTAATCTTGACTCTTACACTTACTTGCTGTGTAACCAGGGGCACATCATTCTGGTTCTTGGAACTTAAATTTGCCCATATGTAAATATTTATCCTACCTATGTCATAGGGCCTTCGTGAGAAAAAAAAAAACTATATGAAAGCTTTTTTTTCTTTTTTTGCTATGTAAATGTGACTTAATATTTTTAGTCCAGCCCCTTCATTTTTTTATTTTCCATTTTAATCATTTCATGATTTGGAAGTTCTAGAGTTTTTATGTCTACAAACATTTTCCTTATTTCTTTGTTTTTTTTTAAAGTATTTTTCAATAAAACCAAGAAAATAAACTTCTTGGTTGGAAAGACTCTCAATTTGACAAGAACTGCTGAGAACACTAGAAAGCAGCCTAAAAAAATTTCAGTGTGGACCACTTTTTTATATCTTATGCCACAATAAACCAAAAAGCACATTAGACCCCCAAAAAAAGCAAAGAAAAGAAGAAGAGAAGAACAGGTATTTTTCACAACTATAGTCATACAGAGAATTGTTTAACAAACAAGAGATAGAGGAGGGAGCAAGAGATAAAACAGGTCATTTGAAATACAAGAATTTGAAAGACTTTTGTACATAATAACACCAACCTCACTGGGCTGTTGTGAAGATAATATTTGTAAAGCACTTCACACAATGCTTGGCACATAGTAAGTGCTATGTAAATGTTAGCTATTATTATTATGAGAAGGAAAACTGTAGACTGTACATTACATATCTCTGGTCTCCTTTATCAATGTCCTTCTTAAAATGGATATCCAGCTCTGAATAATACCCCAGATGTGGTCTGACCAGAGCAGAGTACAGTGAGACGATCACCTCTTTAATTCTGGAAGCTATGACTTTCTTAATGAAGCCCAAGGATTCTTACTGCCTTTGCTGAAGTAAAGAATATGTTTCCTAGGCCTGGTAATATGGAGAGTGTCTGCTGCCCATAAACACAGCTGTCTTTCCTAAATAAAAAGCTAGCAGTAAGCAGGAGCCATGCAAAAGCTGAAGCTCATTCAGAAGAATGAGCAAGGTAGCCCCAAATGACTCTGACGCAATCACTATATGGTGTGGGTCAAATTGGAAGTCTGCTTCCTGGCACAAGCTCAAACATGTTTGAACACCCAGTTTCTTGAACCCTTGACTGCCCTTAGACCTGGGTTTCCTATTTTATACGTCAGATGCAAATGCCTCTATTTAACTGATCTGCTGACCTATACTTATGTATTTGGAGAACACTTCATCTTTTGGCCTCTGCTTGCTTGTTACCTGGTGCTACCTATCCAAATAACTCAAAGTATTGTCTGAAATGGGTTAGGGAACTTGCGGCCTTAAGACCACGTGTGGCCTTCTAGATCCTTAAGATCTTGTCAAAAGATCCTGACTGAATTCAGTCAAAAGGCTGCACTTAAGGATCCAGAAGGCCACACGTGGCCTCAAAGCCACAGGTTCCCCACCCCTAACCTGGAACAACTTCTTGCTTCTGTCATCTTCCTACAAGATATTACCAGCTACAGATGGTCTCTCTCCAAAAAGTTTATTACTTTTCTGTCATTCTGCTTCCTCAGTTTCAGCCACACAGGTAAGACCATGTAAATAGTCTGTCAACAAGCATATATTATGCACTTGCTATATACCAAGCTTTGTACTAAGTTGTGGGAACACAAAGAAAAGCAAAAACATAGTCCCTGACTTCAAGGTATTCACATTCTAATGGAAGAGACAACATGCGAAATACAGTTATCCCTTTCACATTATGACTTATCCCACCAAGGTTTTGATATATCATGGGTCAGCACAAGAAATTAAATGGGAATTTGGGGGGAGTTTTGTGGAAGCTGCAGACAATACACAAAGGCCAGCAGACTACACAGAGCCTATAACCAAATATTAATGCAAATTTTACAGTAAGGTACTATAAAGACCCTATAAAAGAAAAAGAAAAAATTCAGACTTCCCTGGTGTGATGGGAGCGCCAAAAAATTTTACATGGATTTTCCAGACAGTGGGGACACCTTGTCCCTAAACCCCACAACATGGGTAGGATAACTATGTACACACAAAACATCCCAAAGAGGTTAAAGAAGGAGAAAAGGACCCAAATGTTTAAAAGTATTCCTAGCAACTCTTTCATCGTGATAAAGAATTGAAAACTAAGAGGCTGCCCCTCAATTGGAGAATGGCTGAATAAGATATGCTACATGAATGTGATATAATCTTGTAGTGCTATAAGAAGTGGTGAAGAGGATGGCTTCAGAGCAACCCAGAAAGATTTGTAAGAACTGATGCAAAGTGAAGTAAGCAGGAGAACAGCTTATACAATAACAACAGTATTCTAAAAACAAATAACTCTGAAAGACTTAGGAACTTTAATCAACACAATGACTAATCACAATTCCAGAGGACTCATGAGGAAACCTGTGTTCTGCCTTCAGATAGAGAGGTGAAGGACTCAGAATATGGATTGAAGCTTTTTTTGTGGGGGAGGGGAGTATAGGGAGAACATATCTAGTATGGGAATTTGTTTTGCTTAATTGGAACAGGCATTATTTTTCTTGCTTTCTCAATGCATTAGGAGGGGGAGGTAGGCAGGAAAGAATTTGGGACTAAAAATGAAATTCAATTGAAATGTACAAACATACCCACACACATTGTAAGAGAGATGAATGTGGTAAAAAGTATAAAGCAGTAGCAAATAGAATCAAGACCAATTCATATTTAGCAGACCACCAATAAAGTTTTTAGGCTGTCTATATGGTGATGATAGCTTTTAAAAATAATTCAGTTTCAGAATGTAGGAGCCCATTGGTTGGGGAATGAGTAAACAAGATGTGATACATGAATGTGATGCACCATAAGAAATGATGAGTATGAAGAATTCAGAGAAACATGGGAAGATTGAGAACTTATGCAAAGTAAAAGAAATAGAACCAGAAAAACAAATGCATGGGCACTAAAACAATATAAATAGGAAGAACAATAACCAAAAAAAAAGTTGTAAAAATGTTTTTAACAACCAAAGTTGGCCCCCAAAGCACTGAGAAAACGCCCTACCTCCTTTCATTAGAGGCGTGGTGGATTATGAGTATGAATATTACTTATATTGTCAGATATTATCTATAGGTTGGTTGTTTTTGATAAACTTTTCTTTTTAATCTTTGTTACTTACAAGTCAGGGGATGAGGGAATAATAGATTTGGACATGAATGTGATATAAAAACCGGAAGTCATCTCTAACCTCTGCTATCTCCTGACTTTTTTCATGACAATACCCTTGAGAACCTTTTTGTACTTTGCTGATAGCCTCCAAAAAGGATTGATGACAATCCTACAGTTATGGCTAATTTAAATTAACATGTATCTTTGCACAGGCTGCCCCCCATGCCTGGGATACCCTTCCTCCTAACCTCTGACTTTCGGAATCCCTAGCTCTCTCAAAGTTCAACTCACATATCCCTTTCTCCAAGAGGCCTTTACTTATTCCCCTACTTGTTAGTATCCCCCCAAAATTACTTTATGTTTATTATAGACCATGAACTCCTTGAGAGTAGGGACTGTGTTTTTTGTCTTTCTTTGTGTCTCCATTGCTTATTATACAGTGCCTGTAATATAGTAAGTGCTTAATAAAAGCTTGTTGACCTGACTTTTATATATTTTGTATTTATTTATATGTATACATGTTATTTCAGCCCAGTAGAGTGTTAACTACTTAAGGGCAGGAACTGTTTCATTTTGGTCTTTGTATGTGATACACATAGTAAACACTTAATAACTGCATATTGAATGGAATGGAAACACAGCCTGGGTAAGAGCTTCAGGAGTCCTCTACTCCAAGCTGTCACAAAATGAATTCCCTCTACAATATCCTTGGCCAGTTGTTATCCAACATGCAGTTGAAGACCCTAGTTTGAAGAAATCCACTCCTTCCTGAGAGGGACCTCTATTCCACTTTGGAGCACTCAAATTATTAGGAAGTCTGCCCTTATATCAAGGTTGCCTGCCTGCTGTAACCTCTATTCCAGAGGTGGGGAACCTGTGGCTTCAAGGTCATATGTGGCCTCCTAGGTCCTTGGGTTTGGCCTTTTGACTGAGTCCAAGTTTTACAGAACAAATCCTTTATTAAGAGGATTTGTTCTGTGAAGTTTAGATTCATTCAAATAGTTGCACTTGAGGACCGAGAGGGCCACATGTGGCCCTGAGGCTGCAGGTTCCCCACCCCTGCTCTATTCAATGCTTCTAGATGTGCCCTCTGTACCCAAGCAGACCAAGGCTAATCCCTCTTTCACTTGCCAGATCTTCAAATACTTGAAGTCAGCAATCATCTGCCCCCTCAGTTTTCTCTTCCCCAAGATAAACATGCTCAGTTCCTTCCACAGATCCATCACCAATGGTCTTGATGATTGTCTTGCCACTGGACTTTGATGCCTCGGGAAGAGAAAGCAAGGCTGACAACTTCGTGCAACTTTGCTTCCCTTAAATCCAATTGACATACAAGTCAAGACATCATCCCATGACGTTATTGCTCCTCTTTGAAAATGAAGGACAAACAACAACAATATACTTGAGTCAATTATTTGAGCCATGTGTCTATCTCACTTTGCAGCCACCAGCTGCGATGTCACTATGCAGCCAATGTCAAAGGACTGGCACCTCACCCTTCCCAGCACCCCATTCTTTGTGGTCTTCCCCCATTAGAATGTAGGCTCCTTAGGACAAGGATTGTCTGCCTTCCTTGTATCTCTCGATGCAGTGTCTGACACATAGCAAGGGCTTGATCAATGTTTTATCTCTCTATTTATCTATCGATTTAAAAGCAAAAGAAGTCTCAGACACTGTCCCAAATTGTAAGGAATTTACAGGCAAATTAGAAAAACGACTTCTGAAACAATTAGAAGATGAAAATGTTTTAACATTCTTTCACATGAGCATTTAAAAAAAACTTTGATAAGCAATGTCTCTACTCAAAAAAAAAAAAAAATCACAGCAACATTAATAATACCCAAGGAGTCACTAAGATGGATTCCCAGTCTCCTATCTTGGCACCCAGATCCCTTTACAAAACCGTAACTCAGGCTTTGGTTTTGTGTTTGTGTGTGTAAGTCATATAAACTACAGTCAAATCATACAAAGAAAAAAAAATACTCTTTTCAGAATCAACTCTAGCTTCTCAGGTCCCACAGAAATACCCATCCCACATGGGCAGCAGATCAAGCTGAACTTTGCCAAAGTTTACAAATTCTCACTTCTCCGGTCATAGCTACTTAGATTAATGAATGGTATGAAGAATTCAAGATCAGGTTTGACAAATGCCGTTGGAGCCAAGCTGCAAGAGAGTTGATGAAAAAACAGAAACGGTATGAGAGCCAGTCCTCTCTGGAGCCCTATTTTAGCTCCCCCATATGAGGACGCCATAGCATCTGCCATTGTGCACGTCACTTAGCACATACAAAGACAAACATTCCCACCAGCTGGTCTCAATCTAAAGGCTCTCTGCTCTGCTTCACAAACAAAATACCCAGACAGAGATTGGAAGCACCCCGTGTTCCAGATAACTTAATGTAGGCCAAGGAATGCAAGAAGGGAGTGGAAGTGTGTAGCAGAGATGGAGAGGAGGGAAGGAGAGAGGGAAAGAGGTTGAGAAAGATCAATAAAGACAGAAAGATAGGAAAAAAAGGGGGGGGAGAGGAAAAAATGAAAAAAAGAGGAGGGGGTGAAGACAAGAAAAGAGTCTAATCTAAAATAAATTTAATTTAATCCTCCCCCTGTTAATGGTTTTTCAAGAGAAGGATAAATGTTGTAGAGGGAATGCTTTTTCTGGCATAGGCTGGACTAGAGCAGGGGTTCTGTGGGTCTGTGAACTTATTTTTTATATATTTTGATAACTATATTTCAATATAATGGGTTTCCTTTGTAATCCTATGTATTTTATATAGTGCATGTAAAATATTACTGTGAGAGAGGGTCCATAGGAATCACTGGATAGTCAAAGGGCTCTATGGTACAAAGAGGTTAAGAAACCCCACGCTGGGGGAGTCTCTGAGATCCTTTCCAGCTCTGGTTTCTATATTAGCTATCTGAAGGAAGGCCACAAAGATATATAATGATATTCATAATAATAACTCCTTTATTTTGCAAGTTATCATTTTGTGATAACACAAAACCACTTTGTGTAGTTGGGCTTGGACTGCCTGACCCTTAACCCTAACCCCTATCCACTTAATGGAATTAAAGGGTACCAAACTTGTAGTGGCCTATTTGTAACAACAGTATGGAGCAAAAAGCCCTTTCAGACCTTGAATAATCCCATTTGTAGCATATAAGGGACAGGTGAGAGATACTGAGAGATGTACGAGTATGCCCCCTTGAAAAGGTAAGGAAAAGACTGAAGGATTTGCTCCCCCCCCCATAACCCTGAGAAGAGTTTAAAAACCAGGATCCCAGCCTGAAAATAGATTTTGAGGATGGAGAATTTGGGGCATAGATCAGGAATCTAACTCCTCTGGAGACAAGACACCTCTGGACTGAGATTCTTGTGGGGAGACTCAAATTTGGTCCTAAGGTAAGGGTTCTGGTTCTTTCCAAAAGAGCCTGGCAGGTTCCAAATCAAGAATTTCAGGTTAGCCAGAAACTAAGCTTCCAGAAACAAAAGCCAACTGAAAAGGCAACATGCCCAGCCAGAGCAGGCTCAATGAACCTGGCTTAGCAACTCACCCAGCCAACACATCTCCTCCATCCAGGAACAGCATGAGAACAGCACAAGCATACATCAGAAGAAGATACCAGGAGCCCTGCAGCTTCAGAGGTGTGAGTTGTCCATTTGCCTTTATCCTCCTATGAGGGCACCATAGCATCTGCCATTTTACATGTCACTTAGTATATATAAAGAGAATCATTTTCACCATCTGGTCTCAATCTAAATGTGCTCTGCTCTGCAAAACATTCAGGCACAGATTGGAAGCACCCAGTGTTGCAGATGACTTCATCTAGAGAGAGGAGTAGAAGTCTCCTTCTGTACAATCTATGTTCATTCTCCCCATTCATCCTGTGTTTACAGAGATTGTGCTTTAAATTTACAGGGGGGAAATGTTCTACTATCATTTTTTTTACTATGCTATTCTAGTAAATGCCTTTGCTTTCTAGTAATTGTGTCCTCTGGCTAATTATTGAAATGTAAATATATCAGTGAGGGCTCAAGTCATATTATTTTACTAATACAGAATGTCTTGAATCTGAGGTAAGTGAAGAGGACTGCAGGTAGTTCAAATGGGCACTACACTGTTGGACTCATCCAGAATCTTTATCTTGGATCTTCTGGTATCATAGGGATCCACTAGAAAAAAAAATTTTTTTTCTTCTTTTGTTTTTGGTTTGTGATTAAGCAGTAGTTTTCTCATGGGTTACTTTTACAAGTCAGACCAGTTGGTTTGAGGTAACTTTTGCATGGTTCAATGCTTAGGTAGATATATCTAGTTGTATTACAGTGTCCATTATGAGTGTAAAAATTGATATGAGCAATATGGATTCCTACAACAGTGGTACCTAACAATAGATCTAGTACCACACAGAGGGTTCTTCATTAAAGGGAGTGCCTCATGACTTTAGAAATACTCACCTGGGGGTGAGAGCACCTGGGGGGAGGGGGAGAATTCCTATTAATATTTGTTTGTTTATTTGCTTGCTTGCTTTATTCTTGAGCAAATCTAGACAGCTTGCCCTGTTGAGGCATTAACCAGAAAAGTTTTCTGAGACTCTAAAGTATTTCAAGTCTATGAGATATGATTTGCTTAATGGTCTAGAATCTAGACACTTCTCTTTTTGAAAGCTCCACAAACCTCTGGAATTTTTCTGAGTTTGTTCAATTTATTTCTTTAAGTTAATCTGTTTGTTCTAAATGGGATTAATGTGGACCTCTTTTTGGAATGCAAAAGGCTTTGTAGGAATCCAGTGGGAAAACGTATGGGTTGTGTATGTGCAGAGGGACCCACTAGAACAGGTGTTCTTACCCCAGGTTCCAAGGCGCACACACACACACACACACACACACACACACCTCAAGAAGAAGAAGTATATCTTTCAGAGAGTCCATGAACTTGAATGGGGAAAAATACTTTTTTTTAAAAATTTCAGTGTAATTGGTTTCTTTCATAATCCTATGTATTTTGTTCTATGCATGTAAAAACATCATCTGAAAAAGAGATCTATAGACTTCACCAGACTACCAAAGAGGTTCATGATGCCAAAAACAGAAAGAAAGAAGGAAGGAAGGAAGGACGGAAGGTAGGAAGGAAGGAAGGAAGAAAGAAAGAAAGAAGGAAGGAAGGAAGAAAGAAAGAAAAAAGGAAGGAAGGCAGAAAGAAAGAGAGAAAAAAGAAAGAAAGAAAGAAAGAAAGAAAGAAAGAAAGAAAGAAAGA
>NW_020954569.1:2902146-2971204 GCF_900497805.2 Vombatus ursinus | reverse complement strand
AGAAAGAAAGAAAGAAAGAAAGAAAGAAAGAAAGAAAGAAAGAAAGAGGTTAAGAAGCTTTAGTACTAGAAAAATTTTTACCCAAGACAGTTTGGTTTTCCACCCGAAGGAGAGGGGTGACATCCAGTCAACCTGAAATCCTAATCCCTATTAGAAGAGCCTGAAGTTCTCTGGGAGGTGATTTGAGACCAGATTTTCCCTCTGAGATTAGAAGGTATGTTTCTCCCTTTCATTTATTTTGATTTATTTCTGCTATTTTAGTTGTTTGGTATTTTTTCCCTAATTTTCTTTGGGTTGGCAGAGACCTTGGCATATACCATACAGTATCCTATGAGAATTTCATAAAATGTTTGATAAATTTGTAGAACCATGTATTTGGGGATGAATAAAATCTCCATGTGAAACAGCTCTGTTACTGTAGGGCTAGATCCCCACCAAGAATCACAATATACAGACTTTACTGAAACTATTTAGTACAATGCATTGTGGAAGCACTAGAAAAGGAAATTGAAGGTTCCCCAAAATTGAGAATATGCACAAATGCACCAAGAGTACCCCCAATTTATTTGTGGGCATCAGCAATATTTAACTGGAGAGAGTTCATCCCTACATTCACTACATTCATAACAATCCTATGAGACAGGCAAAGGGGTATGGAGTGTTCTAGAAGGAGTAGCACGTCTGGTGTGAGGGCTTGCTGAGTGTTTTTCAGGGCTGCTCATCCACTTTTGGTGTCCACATTTCACTCAACTCTCACCTGTGACTCCAAGAAGCTGTGGCATATGCAGTAGTCACACTCTGGTAAACCATCTTGGCAGACAGGTCAAACCAGGGACACTGACAGGCCTCAAGCCCATCAGTGTGTTAGGGGGTTGTCTACCTCAAGCACGTGAAGACTTCAGCCAGTGAAATGGGCTGATGAGAACAATTTACTCCAATCACCATGAAGGCAGCTGAAGGAGGCTCTGTGAAGGGCTTAGAGCTTGGTTAGACATCAAAGACACCGAGATCATTCTCCAAGCCATCACCAATAGTCTTGACTTCTGTCCTGCCACTGGACTTCAATGACTCTGGAAGAGAGAATGAGGCTGATGGTTTTGTGCAACTCTGCCTCACTTAAATCTAATTCACACATGAGTCAAGACATCAGTCATGATGTCACTGGTCCTCTTTGAAAATGAAGGACAAACAATAGCAAGGCAGGCAATGCAAATATTATTGTCTCCATATTACAAAGGAAGAAACTGAGGCTCAGGCAAATTAAGCAATTTAGCCAAGATTAGTAAATGCCAGAACTGATATTTGAAATTAAGTTGCCTAATTTTAGGTCTAGCTCTCTCCATAATGCCATGTTGCCTCCCTTGGTTTTATCCAGGGGTGGGGAACCTGTGGCCTCGAGGCCACATGTGGCTTTGTAGGTCCTTGGGTACAGCCTTTTGACTCCATCAAAGTTTTACAGAACAAATCCTTTATTAAGGGGATTTGTTCTGTGAAGTTTGGGTTCAGTCAAAGGGCTGCACTTGAGGACCTAGAGGGCCACGTGTGGCCTGTAGGCCACAGGTTCACCAACCCTGATTCTAGTCTATCTTTTTAATCTATTCCTATAATCTTATTTTGAAGGCCTACCTCAAAAGAGAATTTCTGAAACTGTGGAACCCTCCTTTGGAAACCACATTCAGATATTTCATTCTATGAAAGCCCTCCCCATTTTGTAACTCAGTGCTTTGGTTTCCATGGACACGGCTGAGTACTATAGGTGAGTATCTTCCAGCCTAATAACTTTCTCTACTTTACCCACTCCCCCCACAACTCCCTTGGAAGTCAGATTTATTCTTCAGTGTGGCATAATGGAAAGATTGAACTTTGTTCTATGACAAGTTCTGCCACAAACTAGCTTTGTGATTTGGGGCAAGTCATTAACTTGACACTGTGCCACCTAGCAGCCTCTGTATAAGTTAGTGTGTGTATTTAAGTAAAATAATAATGATAAATAACTAAGATAATATAAAATATTTTAAAATGAAAAATAGAATTAATAACAAATGAAGAAAATTTTTTAAATGTTAGAAACTATTTTGCCTAATTATGTGCCAATAAAATTATGTGCCAATTAAATGAAGCATATGAATTTTCCAAAAATATAAAATACAGATTAACAGAATTAAAAAATAGAGAGTTTAAATAACCCAATCTCAGAAAAAGAAATGGAATCTGTCATAAGTGAACTTCTAAAGAAAAAAAAAACAGAATCAGAAGGATTTAGTAGTGAATTCTATCAAATATTCAAAGAACAATTAACTCCAATATTATATAAACTATTCACAAAGTAGGGATCCTACAAATTACTCCTATTAAAAGTCTTGAAACCCAAACCACTAAGACAGAAAAGAAAAAAACTGTAGACAAAAATCCTTAATGAATATTGATGCAAAAATGTGGAATAAAATATTAGCCAAAAGCCTGCAGAAATATATTTAAATAATTTAAATGATCATATATTAAGATCTGGTAGGATTTAACTAGGAATTCAGTGGTGCTTCAATACTAGGAAAACAAAAAATTCAATATTAGACTGTGAACTCCTTGAGATGAGTGACTATTGTCTATTGTTTGTTGTTATTGTTACTTGCCTTTCTTTACATCTCCAACTTTCAGCAGTTTAGCATGGTACCTGGCACTTAGTGGATGCTTAATAAATGCTAGTTGCCTGAATAGACCATATTAATGACAAAAAAATATATAAAAAGCATGTGATAATATCAAAAGGTTCAGAAAAACTTTTTGATGAAAGCACCCATCTCTGATAAAAACATTAAAAAGCATAGGAATCAATGGACCTTTTCTCGACATGGTAAGCATCTAAATCCAAGAGCCAGCATGATCCATAATTCAGAAACGCCAGAAGCCTTTCCAATGAGATCAAAGACAAAGAAAAATGTTCATTATTACCACTATTGTTCTAGGTAATCCTTGAAATGTTAGCTGTAGCAATAAGGCAAGAAAAAGAAATTGAGAAAATAAGCATAGGCAAAGAGGAAATAAATGTATCACTTTTTACAGATGAGAGGATGGTCTATTTAGAGAACCCTAAAAAATCAACTTAAAAATTCAAAATGATTAATAACTTCAGCAAAATATCAGAACAAAAAATAAACCCATATTAATAATCAGTCTTTTTTCTGTATATTACCAACAAAATATAGGAGGAAGAAATAGAAAGAGAAATCCCATTCAAAATAACTGTAGAATATATAAGATAATTGGAAATCCACATACCAAAACACATATCAGAATTATATGAACAAATCACTTTACAGAAATTGACAAATAATTGCAGAGATATCAATTACTTATGTTTGGACCAGGTCAATATAATAAAAATCACAATGCTACCTGAATTAATTTATTTTTTTTCAGTCCAATTCCAATCAAATTACCAAAAAGAACTACTGTATAATGGTTAAAAAATAACAAAATTCATCTAGAATATCAACAAGTCAAGAATCTCAAGAGAAAAAAAATTAATTGAATGGGAAAGGGGCCTAGAAGTATCAAATCTAAATCTAGGTAGTACAGAGCACCAGGCCTGCAGTCAGGAAGAACTGAGTTTAAATTGAACCTCAGACACTTACAACTTGTTTGACCTTAGGCAAGTCATTTAACCTCTGTCTCAGTTTCCTCATCTGTAATATGGGGATAATATTAGCACCTACCTCCCAGGGTTGTTGTAAGGATTAAATGAGTTAATATATGTAAAGTACTTAGCACAGTGCCTGTCACATAGGGTTATATAAATTTCAGTCACTATTATTATGATTATCATTATCTTGATGACAAAATAGTAATCTTCAAGCTATTTGACACCGGTCATAAAAAGGAAAAGCTGATCAGTGGAATAAATTAGATACACAAGATCCAGAAACAATGGAAAATAAAGCATGGTGTTCAATAAATCCAAAGACTCAACTCCTAAAGTAAGGATATTGGACAAAAACTTCTGGGAAAATCAGAAAACAATATGGTAGAAATTATATTTGGGTTAATATCTCATGTTCCAAATGGATATGGATATATGACCTAGATATATAGAAAGGGCATTTCAAAAACAAATCAGAGAAGTAGTAGAGACATTTTTTACAACTATGGATAGGAGATGAGCTTTTGATCCAACAAGTGATAAAATTGAAATGCTTTTGCATAAACAAAATCAATGCTGTTAAAAATCAGAAGGGAAATAGATGTAGAAAAAACGTATCAGTTTCTCTGATAAAGGTCTGAAATTGAAAAAAAAATAAAGAAATTAATAAACTTAAAAGAAAAGCCTTCCCCCAATTTACTGATGGTCAAAGGATATGAAGAGGCAGTTCTGAAAAGAAGAAATTATCAACATCAACATGAAAAAAAATGTTCTAAATCACTAAAAAAATAGAGAAATGAAAATTAAAGTAACTCTATGATTCCATCTGCCACCCATAAGATTGGCAAAGATGACAAAATAAGGGAAACCATCATTACTGGAGGAGCTCTGATGAAACAAACACTCTAATGCATTGTTGGTTGGGGAGTGAATTGAACCAGTCATTCTGGAAAGTGACTTGAAACTAGACACCAAAAGTCACTAAACTCTGCATTGCCTTTGACTCAGTAATATAACTAGTTGACCTACACCCCAAACAGATCAAAGAAAAGAAAAAAAAAACCTCATATGCTCAAAAATATTTGCAGCTGCTCTTTTTGTGATGGCAAACAACTAGAAACTAAAGGGATGCCCATCAATTGGAGAATGGCTAAAAAAATTATGGTATGTGAAAGTAATTGAAAATTATTGTGCCAGAAAGGTAGGATAGTAGAAAACTGATCCTGAAATCAGGAAAACTTGGGTTCAACTCTGGTACATGATAAATGTAATCCTGGGCAAGTCACTTAATCTTTCTCAGCACCCTAGGCAACTCCCTAAAAGAAATTTGAGAGGTATTGACCTGCATTGTTAAAATCTTGGAGCTACCTATACACAAAAAAATAAAGACCCAGTCCCTATCCCACAATGAAAGTGGGGAAGTGGTGAAGAGTACTATATTGCCTTGGGGTGAGATGAAGTGATAGCCATATGAAATCAGTGTTTCAATCATTAGAAAAAATATTTTCAAGACTAATGTGATTCAAATAGTGTCATTAGTACTCATTTAATAACAATAAAAATAATAGCTAAAAATCAATCATAAGTACACATAAAAAATGATGTCAAAGAGTATTATCACAATGCACAGTGGAATTCACCTTAGGAATTTGATGCCGTGATTTGAAACCCAAACTCATTCCAGTAGTCATTTTAGCCATTGTGTCAAACCCTGAAAAATAGCCTCAAGGAAAATCAACATGTATAATACTGCATGGTTACAGAAATGAAGTGGGCTTGACTGATTCAAAACACCCAGTTTAATTGATCAGATGAGCAGCTCAGCCCACTAGTTTCAGACCCATCTGCCCTGTTCTGAGTCCCCTAATTCTTTAAATTAAACTCCTTTCAACAAACTTTCATTAAACACTCACTATATGTAAGGCATTATGCTAGTCTGGCTATACAAAAAAAGAAAAAAAAAAAAAGGAAAAAAGTCCTTCCCTTAAGGAAATTCTATTCTATTCACTCTCTGCTGATGCAACCTATTCCATTTCCCACAAAGTAAATAGGTCTTCCTTGTAATTCAACTTTTCAGCCCAGTTCCAATCACTATTTGCCATTATTTTCCCTGCTAATGGGGCTTCATAATTCCTGGACCAAGGTCCTTCTCAGAGGACTTCTAATTACCTGCCTTCTTGCCTTCTCGAGCTACATGGGAGCTGGGAGGAGGGAAAGGAAGAAGTCTTCCCATTGGCAGTGATTTTGGCCTAATGGTGAAGATAGTTTTGTATTGATGAGTTGTATTTTCTTGGTACTTTCCCAGAAAAAAAGTAGCATTATCTTGACTTAATCATCCATATCTAATATTCTATTTTTTATCACTAGATTTTGTGGTGATTCAGTTTTACTGGCCTTACAAAGAGTCTCAGCAGCCTCCAGATGCAGCTGGAAACACAGGCCAGACAACATTTCAAATGCAAGAACTAAACCAGCTGAGAAAATCACAACAAAGAAGAAATTCCAAAAACAGGATATTTTTCTTTGCATTAACTCACACCAACCCAGATTCGTAAGGGTTATCATGTTTCCTCTCCCAACCAGAGGAAAAGGTTTGATCTACAGGGATCATCCATCCCCCTCTTATACTCCATTTCTCTTTGCCTACATCTCACATATGGAATTTACTCCAGGATAGTAAGGGGATCAGGCATTGTTGGAAGGCAGGAGAAAGCACAGGTGTGCAGGATGTAGTATGGGGAAGTGCTCCCTTATATTCCTGCTGCTGCTGTAGAGACCAGCTGAAGCAAGGAGCTGGTGATTATATTGACATTTCTGCCAACGTATTCAAGGTTACCAAAGAGTCAAGCAGCCAACATGTATTTATTAAGCACTTACCACGTGCCAGGCCTTATGCTAAGTGCTAGGAATACAAAGAAAGACAGGGAGATTACATTCTAATGAAAGAAAAAATATGCAAATAACTATGTACATGCAAGACAAATTTAGTATAATGGAAAGGTAATTTAAAATCAAATGGTGGACTGAGGAGCCAAGAAGGCAGAGTAGAGGCCGGGACCCAGTTGAACTTTCTCAATATTGCCCTCCAAATAACTTTTAAAATAATGTCTCAAATCAAATTTTAGAGTGGCAGAGACAACAAAATGTCAGAAAGAGAGAGAGAGTTATACAGCCTAACACCATTTAGGAGGTCTATAGGAGAGGTCTGTAACACCAGGATGGGCAAAGGCCCAGAGTGGGCAGAAGCACCAGTAGTAGGCCTTGGATGTGGCAGCTACAGCAGCAACTTCAGGAGCTCTCAGCTCTGAGACAGTAATGGGGCCAGATGACTGATCAGAAAGAGATTTCAGGGGGTCAGAGCCTAGATGGCAGAGTGCAAGCAGTGACTTGCTTGAGCTCTCCCCCAAACTCCTCCAAATACCTGTAAAAAAATGGCTCTAAACAAATTCTAAAGCAGCAGAACCTACAAAAAGACAGAGTGAAACAAATTTCCAGCCAAAGACAGCCTGGATGGTTGATTGGAAAGGTACATCGCACCAGGCAGGGAGAGGAGCGCAGTTCGGCATGGGCGTGCAGGCCACAGTGAACCTGGAGCAGGCCTCAGAGGACTGAAGCGCAGGTAGTTGTGGCAGTTTCCAGACTTCTCAACCCATGAATGCCAAAGACAACATAGAAGGTCAATGGAAAAAGTCTGTGACTGCGGTGAGAGAAAAGTTAGGTCTCAGTCGCAAGTTCTGAGCATGGCCCAGGGCAGCGGCTGTGTCCTGAGCTTTGGGCCCACAAACTAAGAGGGAATCGAGTGGCTGATCAGAGGGGGATTGCAGGGATCTCTTTGCCAGTGCTGAGGCAGGAATCTCTTGCTTTGCCCGTGGTTGGATCTGGGTCACAGTTCTGAGGGGTGGTCCTGGGGAGAGGAGAAGTGCTGGCATGGTGGAGCTTGTTGTGACGGTGGAGAGGAAATACCTCACCCCTTATCATACCACCTTGGAAGAAATGAAAATTTTCAGGTCCCTAGAAGAATCTCTGAAAACAGCTGTACAAGCCCCTGAAGCTTGGGGCAGTACATTCTCCACATTGGAAGCAGACTCTTACCTTAACAAAGAGTTTAAAACTCAAGGAATTGGCCAGGATCATGAGTAAGCAGTGCAAAAAGAGTCAGACTATATTATCTTACTTTGGTGACAAAGAAGATCAAAATGTACAACCAGAAGAAGACAACAAAGTCAGAGCTCCTACATCCAAAGCTTCCAAGAAAAATATGAATCAGTCCCAGGCCTTAGAAGAGCTCAGAAGGGATTTTGAGAAGCAAGTTAGAGAAGTAGGGGAAAAACTGGGAAGAGAAATGAGAGTGATGCAAGAAAATCATGAAAAACAAGTCAACAGCTTGCTAAAGGAGACCCAAAAAAATACTGAAGAAAATAATACCTTAAAAAATAGCCTAACCCAAATGGCAAAAGAGGTCCAAAAAACCAATGAGGAGAAGACTGCCCTAAAAAGCAAAATTGGTCAGATGGAAAAGAAAGTCCAAAAGATTACTGAAGAAAATACTTCTTTAAAAATTAGAATAGAGCAATTGGAAGCTAGTGACTTTATGAGAAATCAAGACACTGTAAAACAAATCCAAAAGAATGAAATATTAGAAAACAATGTGAAATATCTCGTCGGAAAAACAACTGACCTGGAAAATAGATCCAGGAGGGAGAATTTAAAAATTATTGGACTATCTGAAAGCCATGATCAAAAAAAGAGCTTAGACATCTTTCAAGAAATGATCAAGGAGAACTACCCTGATATTTTAGAACCAAAGGGCAAAATAGAAATGGAAAGAATGCATCAATCTCCTCCTGAAAGAGATCTCCAAAGGAAAACTATATTGTAGCCAAATTCCAGAGTTCCTAGGTCAAGGAGAAAATATTACAAGCAGCCAGAAAGAAACAATTCAAGTATTGTAGAAACACAATCAGGATAACACAAGATTTAGTAGCTTCTACCTTAAGGGATCACAGGGCATGGAATATAATATTCCAGAGGGCAAAGGAAATAGGACTACAACCAAGAATCACCTACCCAGAAAAACTGAGTATAATCCTTCAGGAGAAATAATGGTCATTCAGTGAATAGAGGACTTTCAAGTATTCTTGATGAAAAGACCACAGCCGAATAGAAAATTTGACTTTCAGATACAAGACTCAAGTAGAACACGAAGAGGTAAACAGGAAAGAGAAATCATAAGAGACTTATTAAAGTTGAACTGTTTACATCCTGCATGGAAAGATGATATTTGTAACTCATGAGACCCTTGTCAGTATTAGGGTAGTTGGAGGGAAAAAATTATATATATGTAGATAGATAAATAGATAGATAGATAGATAGATAGATAGATAGATAGATAGATGGATGGATGGATAGAGGACACAGGGTGAGTTGAAGATGAAGGGGTCATATCTGGAGAATAAAATTAAGGGGTGAGAGAGGATTATACTAGGAGAAGGAGAAAGGGAGAGGTAGAACGGGGTAAATTATCTCACACAAAAAAAAACAGAAAAGGCTCTTACAGTGGAGGGGAAACGGGGGAAGGTGAGAGGGAATGAGTGAATCTTATTCTCATAGGATTTGACTTAAGGAGGGAATAACATCCACACTCAATTGGGTATGGAAATCTGTCTTACCCTACAGGAAAATAGCGGGGGAAGGGGACAAGAGAGTAGGGGAATGATAGAGAGGAGGGCAGATTGGGAAAGGGGGTAATCAGAAGCAAATACTTCTGAGGAGGGACAGGATCAAAAGAGAGAATAGAATAAATGAGGAGGGAGATAAGATAGGATTAAGGGAAATAGAGTTAGTTTTTCACAGCATGTCTACTATGGAAGTGTTTTGCATAACTGCACATGTATAACCTATATTGAGTTGCTTGCCTTTTCAATGAGGGTGGGTGAGGAAGGAGGAAGGGAGAAAATGTGGAACCCAAAGTTTTAAAAACACATGTTTAAAAAAAATGTTTTCACATACAACTGAGAAATAAGAAATACAGGAAATAGGGTACAGTAATCTATCCTGCCCTACAGGAAAGTAGAAGGGGAAAGGGATAAGAGAAGAGGGGGAGAGATAGAAGGGAAGGCAGACTAGCGGAAGGGATATTCAGAATGCATGCCATCTTGGGGGGGAGGGGCAAGATAGGGTGAAAATTTGGGACTCAAAATCTTGTGGAAGTAAACGTTGAAAATTAAAAACAAATTTTTTTTAAAAATAAAAAATAATAAAAAAATTACAGCAAGTTTCTCTGGTAAGGACCTTATTTTTCGAATATATAGGGAACTGAGTTAAATTTATAAAAATAAGATCCATTCCCCAATTGAAAAATGGTCAAAGGATATAAACAGGCAGTTTTCAGAAGAAGAAATCAAAGCTATCTATAGTCATGAAAGCATGCTCTAAATAATTATAGATTAGAGAAAGGCGAAATAAAACAACCCTGAGGTACCACCTCATACTTATTAGAAACAACCAATGATGGAGGTAATAAGGGGAAATGGATATATTAATAAACTGGAATAGAGAACTGGTCCAATTATTCTAAAGAAAAATCTGGAACTATGTCCAAAGGACTATAAAACTGTGCATACCCTTTGACCCAGCAAATCCAGTCTAGTTCTGTTCCTCTAGATGGTACTACTTGAGTTTACTTCCATTTTCTGTTCCCAAAGATGAGTGTTCAACAATGGGGGATTGAATATATGCAACACTTAAGGCTTTCTGCCTTGTATTATAGTCATTTGGTATCAGTTGATGAATAGACTGATCAGTAAGTTACTTTACTCATAACCACCCCCAGTTTTTGTGGGCTGGACTATTCCTCCCTTAGGGAATAACTTTCCAGCCTTACCATCTGTGGCCCCTTCAATGGCTTCCTTTCAAATGAGAACAAGGGTATAGGCAGGTAACCATTTCACTGCCCAACTTCACTTCCCAAACTATTGCTAAACATTTGCCAAGTGAAACTCTGGTAAAGGTATTCTTTCTTCCCTAGGAAGCTGTCAAAATAAATCAATAACTCTTTTTAATTCTGAGCCCCCAGCCAGAAATTTCTTCTGCCAGAGTGATAGAGTAGTTTTAAATGTCCCCACTCCCCTCCTGGGTCATACACTGTATTTAACAGCTTTAAAAAAAAATTTCTGGATTAAGAAAATGAAATAATCTTTTAAATATATGTAGGTAAATAAACTTTTACAAATAAGGATAACCATCTCCCAAGTCCAGGGTTCAATGGGAGTGTACCTGCCCTCCTTGGAAAGTGAGAAAGGGAGGTAAATGAAGTTCCCAATCCAAATAGATTTCAGGAGCACATCTACTCCAACCTGTCTCATGAGTGACTCATCCAAACCACTGAGACTCCAAAGCCCCTGTACCCCCTTTTCATGAAGATAGACCCTCTACATCTTCTGTCTCCCTGCCTCCTCCCTGTTCCTTGACTTCTTGTACTTACAAGTCCAAAAGTGGGAGGGTCAAGCTTGTGAGTCCAGGTCATTTCCTCCACCAGTCCCAAGGTCAAGGCAAAAAAAAAAAAACCTAGGGGTATTAGGGGTCAAAAAACAGAATGCTAAGAAATGTCTGCCTGAACTGACAGCCATTCATTTCTATTACTTTGATTTCCCTAGCAGTACCTGCTGGAGGCGTGGCTAAGACCACTTCATTCACATATTTTATCTCACCCAGTACCCTGTAACCATCTTGAATGAAGGAACTCAATCTCATCCAGCTTTGTATCTCTCACAATTCTATTCAACATTTAAGTGTTTGTTATATGCAAGACACAGCTTGGACCACATCAGTCAAAGAAGCAACAAGCATTTTAAAAGGGCATACCAAATACCAGACACCAGGCTAGGTACTGAACATACAAAGATAAAAATAAAACAGTCCCTGCCCTCAAAAAGCTTGCATTCTATAGGGACATGAAACATGTAACAAGTAAAGACACACAAAATAAGTACAGGGTAATTGTATGTCTAAGGGTAGGGGAGGAGTCACTAGTAGCAGGGAGAATCAGGAAAGGCTTCATGTAGTAAGGGCCATGGAGGTAAGATGGGCCTGGAAGTATGGTAAGGATATATGAAGGATATGGTCAGGACACTGACCAACTAGTGCAGATAAAGAGGAGAGTGAATAAGATGATGAGAAGACTAAAAACTATAGGTTGAACAGATTAGGAACGTACAACTTTAAGAAAAGATGACAGGGTGACATGAGAACTTTCTTCAATTATTTTAATGGTTGTCACATGAGAAAGAAGATAGACTAGCCCTGCTTGGCCCCAGAAGTCATACTTGGAAATTTAGCACATGGACCATTCTCTCAAATGTGTATTCATGGAAAAGCTATTCTAGGTTTGAGGCATTCTGTGGGTCAGTACCCACACAGAACCATGTCATAAGCTCCCCATTGATAGGTTAATTTTTACTTTTGGGGAGACAAATTTTTGTTTTGTTCAAAACAAGAGAGGAAAGGGAAAGAGAAGGGAATAAACATTTATTAATCACCTATTGTGTACCAGGAGAAGGTGAAGAGAAGATGTATTCAAGGCATGGGGAACAGACCCTGCAAAGTCACAGAGATCAGATGTGGAACGCACTATTTGAAATAGCAAGAAGGCCCATTTGGCAGGAACCTAGAATGCGTAAAGGAGAGTAATACATAATAAATCTAGAAAGGTAGCCTGAAGCCAGATTGGGGGAGGGCTTTACAGGAAAAACAGAGGAATTTGTACTTTAGCCTAGAGGCAATTAAAAAAACAAACAACTCTACTTTGCATTTGCTGCCCTAGCTGTTTCAACTCCGCAGAAAAAAATGCCCGCTGGTCACCTATACCCCTTCAGTGTGTTGTCTGCCTCTTTAGATTGTAAGTTTGTTGAGGTCAGGAACTGTCTTTCTTTTTTTTTTTTTTAATTTATTGTATCCCCAGCACTTAGCACAGTGCCTGGAACCCTTGTAAGCACTTAATAAATGTTTATTGGATTGGATTGGGTTAGGTAGTAGGGAACCACTAAAGCTTTCTGAACAGAGGAGTGATATGATCAGACTTATTCTTTTTTTTGGAGGGGGTGGGGAGGACAGACCTATTCTTTAGGAATATCATTTTGGGTAGTTGTATGGAAAATTAATTGAAGAGAGGAGAGAGCTGGGGCAGGGAGACCAAGAAGAAGGCTATTGTAATAGTCCAGGTCAGGAGTAATGTGGACCTGAATTAATTTATTATGATATGAGTGGAAGGGAAGGGGGAAGTATGAGACACATAGGGAAAGAATTACCTGAAGCATAGTAAGCATTTAATAAATATTTGTTAATTCACTGACAAGGATTTAAAAAGACCTGGGTTCAAATCCTACCTTAAAAATTTATTAACTGTGGAACAGCTAGGTGGCACGGTGGATAGAACACTGACCCTGGAGTCAGGAGGACCTGAGATCAAATCTGGCCTCAGACACATAACACTTACTAGCTGTGTGACCCTGGGTGAGTCACTTAACCTCATCGCCTAACCAAAAAAAAAAAAATTATTAGCTATGTGGGCAAGTCACTTGATCTCTCTGTACCATGGTTTGCACATCTGTAACTAAGGGAGTAGAGCTTGATGACCTCAAAGGTCCCTTCCAGCTCTAAATCCTATAAGTAAAGACAGCACAAAGGCTCCATGACTAGAAAGACGGTGGTATTCTCCACAAAAATTGGGAAGATAGAAAGATGGGTGGACTTTAAGAAAAGGATAACGAGTTTTATTTTGGACCTGATGGGTTTGAGATGTCTACATCTAGTTGCTGTTGAGGAACTCGAGTGAAGAGAAAGGCTAGAAGTGGATCTATATATATAAATCTGGGAGAAATGTACATAGAGATGATCAAACTGATGAGAGGTGATGAAATCACCAAATGTGAGTATATAGAGAGAAAAGAATAGAGAGAAAAGGGCCCAAGAAAGAGCCTTGGGGCACACTCACATTTAAAGGGCAAGATATGATCCAGCAAGGGAAACTAAGAGGAATGGTCAGATAGGTAGGAAAACTAAGAGACAAGAGTGTCATGTTATCCCAGAGAAGAGAGAGTAGCCAGGAGGAGAGGTTGGTCAACAATATCAAATACTGCAGAAAGGTCAGGAAGGATTGAGAAAAGATTGCTGGATTTGTCAATTTAAAATTATTGGTAACTTTGGAGACAGCAGTTTCAGTTGAATAATGAGTTTAGAAGCAAAATTACAAGTTAAAAATTAAGAGGAAAAGAAATTGAATTAACATAGTCAACTTTTTCTAGGTGTTTGGCCATATAAAAGAGGGGAGGTATAGCATGATATTGTAGCTGGTACAGTCAAATTGAAGCCATCAATGAGAAAGGGCATATATCTTAAGAACATGTACAGAGGGTACATATATAAAGCATACATGTGCTGAGAGCACATACATTGAAGGTATAAGGCAGGAAACTGTTACCAAGCTACTTGAATGGAGAGAACACGTATGACCAGGACACACGTATTGCTATGATGTCTCAATACCTCTGACAGCAAGTGTTCTCTGGTGATATCATCATTTTGCTCTCTGCTGCTCTCCAGAAGACTTTGTATCTCCACTATCTATTATGTTTTCTTTGCTAAGCACCTTTGTTGTTCTCACGATCACATGCTCTCTGCTACCACCTGATAAGCCTAAGGGCTTCAGGGACATCCGCTGCTCTCTACCACCATCTGCTAAGGGGCAATGGCTAAAAAGCCTCTCTATGGCAAGGACAGGTTGACAATCTTTTAGAACATAGCTAAGTTAAACCTAGCAAGTTAATAATAGCCAGAAGAATGCCCCAGGGTAATATTGTCTATTATTCTTTGCCAGCTCTCTGAAACTAATTCAAGATCCATGGTCCCAGACAACTATCTGATTTGGTTTTAGAAATTTCCTTATAACTCAATCTCTGATTTTGAGTTTATGTCCACAAAACCCATATTGAGAACTTCACTCCCTGGAAAACATGGTAGCTGTATGGAGGCTGGGTTGTCAAGATAAACTTCACTTTGAAGAGTAAATTTATTTACCATACGGTGACTCCAGTTGATGAGCATGCAAATAAAACTGAGTGAAGCAAGAAGGGGTTATTTTCCTGCTTTACTTTCTGCCTGGCATTTAAAGGCCTTCATAATCCGGCTAGAGTCTTTACTTCCAGACTGATCACACCTTATTTCTCCTCACATACTCTTTGTTCCAACCAAACTGGTCTACCTGCTATTTCCCAAATATGAGGTTTTATTTCTTGTTCACATGCTTTTGTACAAGCTGCTCCCCATGCATGAATTCTCTGCTCTACATAGTTTCATTCAAAGCACATCTCAAGTACCATCTCCTACAGGATACCTTTTCTGATTCCCCTAGTTGTTAGTGCTCTTCCATGTAAGGAAATTATTTTGCACTTAGACTGTATATATTTGGGGTATATTTACCTGTATATATTATTTCCCCTCAGTAGAATATAGACTCCTTGAAACTAAGGACTATTTCATTTTTGTCTTTGAATCCCTAAAATCTAGCACGGTGATTAGTACATAATAGAAGCATAATAGATATCCATTGAATTGAACCAAATTGAATTTATTAGACATCTACCAGCAAGAACCCTCTTGACTTTTGTGCTGCAGTTTCCCTAGTACAGAGCTTCTCTGACATCACCACAAAACCAATGGGTAGAAGCTGCAGAAGCAGATTCTGTTTCCATGTGAGGCAAAGCTTTCTAACAATTCAAGCTATGCAAGGGCAAAATGTCCTCAGGACATCTCCAAGCAGAAGCTGAATAGCACTGTGTCAAGAAAGTCATAGAGCTGGTCCCTATTCAGGTAGTTGGAATAGTTGACCTCTGAGATTCCTTCTGACTCTGAGTTTCTATGATTCTGGCTGAATCCAGAATAAGTTAGAAAGTTTTAATGGTGCCACTAACTTGTTCTCACTGCAGTCTAATGAGGATAGCACTCAAATGAAAATTCAACAGATAAATACCAGCAGTGTCAGTCATGTAATGCAATTACATACAATCTAATGCAATTCAACCCTCTTTGGAAGAGATCAGGACACTTCAACATTACAATGCTTTGGGAGATAGATTGTAGAAAATAACTTAAGCAAATAAAACTGCAGAGAGGATGTTAGGCAAGCTGAAGGCAACTGGGCCACAGGAATCCAGCAATCATAAATTCTTCATCTTTTGCCTCCCCCAGATACTTCTGTCTCATGAGACAGGCTATCAGCTCATTCCTGCTCTGAGGGAAGAGCCCTCCCTACCTGCTGAACCTATAATATCGTCTCATACCGATCCCAGACAGACAAGCAGTGCCCAGACTCAGCAGGGTTTGCATCAGCAAGGGGGTCAGATCAGTTCAAAATGCAACAGAATAAAAAGAACACAACTTTACAAGTCTTCCACTGAAAAAGAAAAATCAAAATAAGAGCTCAAGCCATTCTATCCATTGAAGGATCCTGTCATCACCAGGACTTTTAAAACATAACAATTATGAGCAAAACTAAAAAAGCTGGAGTTTGGCATGGTCAAGGAATCATAGATTTAGAGGTGGGAAAACCTCAGTGTTTAGCAAGTTCATCATCTGCACTTTACCAGTGACAAAACTGAAGGTCAGAGGTGAATTTGCCTACTCAAGGTCACACAGAGAACAAATAGGAGAGCTTAGATTTGATCCAAAGTTTGAGGATTTAGACCCAGACTCTCTATCTTCAGACACAATGCTCTTGCCATACTATACATTGCTGCTTCTCTGAACCACAAAACCCTGGAAAAGGGACAGCCAGGTTCTGTGACCAAATGAGCCACTAACTATCTTCCATGATCTCAAGCAAGAAGCTTTACCTCCCTGGGTTACAGTGTCCTCATCTGCAAAATGGAGACAACAAGCTTGTCCTATCTACCTTACAAGGTTACTGTTAATGACAAAATATTAAAAATAGATGTGAAAGCCTTTTGAAAACCTAAAAATAGTGTACACTGAAGTATTATTAGTTTAATCATTCTCTCTTCTGACAATGGAATAGGAGAGACATTTTAGTCAGAGTCTAATTTTTCGAACCAAGAGAAAAAAAACTTAGGTAATTCACTTATAGGTGAAATAAAAGTCATTGGATGGCTAGATTATTTTCCCTCATAAAAAGATCACAGTATGATTCTGAAGCATTCATTTATTCATCTAACAAACATTTATTGGGTGCTTACTATATGAGGGTATCCCTATGAGAGATGGTGAGAAAGATACAGAGACTAAGAGTGCTGGTTCATCTTCCCAAGTAATTTACAGTGGGCCGGTGAGGACATTAGCATTTTAAGAAGGGACTCATGAACTTTCAAAATGACCTTTAAGACAGGAGGTTCATAACCTGTGTTTTCAGGGGGTGCATGAATTTGGATGGGAAAAAATTACATCTTTATTTTCACTAACCTCCAACTGACATTTAACATTTTCTTCCATTATAATTTTTTTAAAATCACTATTCTGAGAAAGGGCCCTAGGCTTCACTAGACTGTCAAAGGCGTCCACAACACAAAATCAACAAGTCAACAAACACTTACCAAGCTCTTACTCTGTGCCAAACACTGTTATAAACTCTGGGGATACAAAGAAAAGCAAAAAAAAAAAAAAAAACAGTCCATGCCCCTATGGAGTTCATGGTCTAATGGGAGAGACAACATGCAGACAAGCATATACAAGTAAGATATCTACCAGATGAATTGAAGTTTATCTCAGAGGGGAGGCAGTAGCATTAAGGGGTACTGGGAAAGGCTTCTTGCAGAAGGCAAGATTTCAGCTGAGACCTGAAGGAAGCCCGTGTAGCCAGGAGGCAGAGATGAGGAAGCATTCCAGATATGGTAGACAGCCCTTGAAAATTCATGAAGTCAGGAGATAGGTTATCACTAAAAAGGGTAAGCATCCATGCTTTAAGGTCTCTTTCAGCTCTGACACTCTAGTCTATGATTTCTGACTGTCACTTCCCTACAAGGTATTGCTAGGGCTGTATGAGCAGAAACGATTCAAATCAATTAAACAAATCTTTACTGAACACCTCCTAGATGCATGTGCCACCGTGCAAAGCACCTCATAGAGGAGACTACATATGGGCACAGAAAATGGTAAAAAGGCAGTGCATAGTAAATTCTACAGGAGAGGTGCAAACATAATGCTAAGGGGGGGAGGAGAGGGAGAAGTCACTTCCAACTAGAACAATAACAAAAGTCATCATAAATTATATGGGATTTGCACTAGACCTTAAATGATGAAGGTATGGCTGTGACAGGTGGTAATGTTGCGGACTAGGGGTGCTGGGAATCCCGAAATTCAGGGGCAGAAGACGAGGATCCCGCCTCCAATGAATTCTACTCAAGCCTTCTTTCAGTCAGAGACAAGGTTTTTTAAAACACTAATTGAAGTGAGCAAGATTTTAAGAATTCACGCTATTAGCCAGATTTTAAGAATCTGAGCTTCTATAATGAGAATACAACCCTGCCAGGCTCTTAAGGAGTCTGAGCACTTTAATGAAGGCAAGATGGACCTTTTATACACAAAACTGTGGGAAGATCTGGATGTGATCTAGGAGTGGCAAAGTGGTCTGGGGTGACTGGGAGGTAACAGAAGGACCAGGAAGGGCCAGGTGCCCGAGGCCAGTGCCAGGAACCTGGGCCACATGGAAGGGGTCTAGATGGAATCAAGGAGTGGTGGTCTAGGGTGGGGCCAGGTACCAACAATGAGGGCTGTGCTGAGTTAGAGGTAACAGAGAATTGGAGATTGGGGCAGAGTCAAAGCCACAATGTAAGGACAGTTGAAAGGATTATACTGAGATGAGCCTTAGGCAAACATCAAGGACCTGGGCCACATGGGAAAGTCCAGGACCTTTTAGGGGTCCAACGTTAGTGCCCCATCAATAAGCTTGGTATTCCAAGCAGAAAAGTAAGTACAGTTGTTCTCTATCCAGGTAGTCACTGCTGGATCCTAAATCAGCAGCTAGGTAGCACAGTGGATAGAGCACCAGGCCTGGAATCAGGAAGACCTGAGTTCTATTCTGACCTCAGAAACTTAATAACTGTGTAACCCTGAGCAAGTCACTTAACCCTGTTTGCCTTGGTTTCCTCATCTCTAAAATGAGCTGGAGAAGGAAATGGCAAACTACTACAGTATCTCTGCCAAGAAAACCCCAAATGAGGTCACTAAGAATTAGACATCACTGAAATGACTGAACAACAACAAAAATCCTAAATCAAAATAAGGTGCTTGGGAAAGTGGGACACCCTTCTGCTCTGAAGCTTGTTTTAACTTCAACTATGACATTTCCAACAGAAGTAAAAAATAAATGACACCAGATCTGAAATGACATTATCCCAGCAGAGCAATAGATCAGTGCTGGAGTTCTGCACCTGGGAGCCAATTTCACCATGAACTCTGACTCAGTCTGCATTTCTTTAGCCTGGGTTATCTGTAAAATAACAAACCAAATGGGGTCTAAGGCTTAGGTATATTCCTGAACATTAGGTAAAAACAAAAGGAGGTTCTCAAACAGAGAACAAGTGATTCTTAGTGTAATGGAGAAAGCATAGTTGGTTCTGAACTGCTAGTGTCACTGATTCTAAACTGCTTAACATTTCCTGTATCCCAGTTTTGCCTTCTGCAAAGATCATCAGTGGTACTCATCTTCTGAGGGAAAAGAAAAGAATGACTATGGAGTTTTGTGGTCACTGGACTAAAATGCAATTACCAATTATAAAATGCAATTATCAAATCATTTTAGGATTCTTGATCAAATCATGAAACTTTCCTTGATCCTCTTTTTCTTTAATTAGAAATGACCTTTGTTTCCTCAAACCAGGAATACTCTTCACATCTTTTTTCTGTACTTATTACAGCTATATCTGTATTGCCAAGTCACTTATGAGACAGTAAGCTCCCTAAAAGAAGATAGTGTCTCATGCCTAAACTTTGTACCTAAAAGCACTTAGCACACAGTAGTTAAACATTTGTTGAATCTGAATTTAAACAATAAGCCACCAAAGGAAAAAATTCATGGACTTGATAAATTCACATAAGAATTCTAAGACTTTTTAAAGAACAGATAGTACCCATACTTCACAAATTATTTTCAAAAACTGGGAAAGAAAGCACCTATTAGAATCCTTTCACAAGACAAATAGAGTCCTAATACCTAAACCGATAAAAGATGAAGCAAAGAAAGAAAACTATGTGACATATACACATACACACACACACACACACACACACACACACACACGCCAATATAATTAATGAACATTGATTCAAAAATTTTAAACAAAATCCTATCAAACAGACTATAGTAATTTATCCAAGAAATCATTCATTATGATCAAGGGAGATTTATACCAGGTATGAAAGAATGGTTTGACAGTAGCAAAACAATCAACATAATCATATTCAAAACCAAAATATCTGAACTCACCTAATTATCTTAAGAAATGCAGAAAAAGCCTTTGAAAAAATGCAATACTCTTTTATGCTAAAACCCTACAAAGTATAGACATAGAGTGAACTTTTTTTAATAGCATAAAAAAATCTGTCTAAAACTGAAAAGCAAGCATCATATACAATGGGGATACACTAAAACATTTTCCAATAAATACAAGAATGGAGCAAGGATGTCCTCTCTCCCTACTACTATTTGATGTATTTCTTGAAATGCTAGCAATAGCAATAAAACAAGTGAAAGGAATTAAAAGAATAATGACAGGTAAAGAGGAGACAAAACTTTTGCTGTTTGCTGATAATATGACAGTTCACTTGGAAAACCCCAGGGAATCAGCAAAAGTATTAATTAAGACGGTTAATAGCTTTTGCTACAAAATAAATGCTCAAAAATCAACAGCATTCTCTATATGGCATAGTAGATAGTGTACCAGGCCTAGAGTCAGGAAGACTCATCTCCCTCAGTTCAAATCTGGCCTTATCCACTTATTAGCTATATGACGCTGGGCAAGTCACTTCATTCTGTTTACCTCAGTTTCCTCATCTGTAAAGTGATCTGGAAAAGGAAATGACAAACTACTCTATTATCTTTGCCAAGAAAATCCCAAATGGGGTCACAAAGATTCAGACCTGACTGAAATGACTGAACAACAAGAACAATATAATAATAACAAAACACAAGAAGCAATAAAAAAAAGGTAAATCCCATTCCAAATAACTATAAAATGCACAAAATATCTGAGGATCAAGCTCCCAAAGCACAAAAATGATATGCATAGATACAATTACAAAACATTACTTAATGAATTAAAGAACAACCTTAATAGTTGAAGAAATATTCAGTGTTCATGGCTAGGCCATGCCAATATAATAAAAATAACAATACTATCCTAATTAATTTACATTAATTAACATTAATTTTAATGTTATACCAACCAAATTACCAAAAGGACATTTAACCAAGCTTGACAAAATAACAACAAAATTCATTTGGAAAAAACAAAAGAACTAGAATGTCAAGGGAAATAATGAAAATAAATAAGGATAAAGGGGGAATAGCACTGCCAGACCTCAAATTATAATATAATGCAGCAGTCATCAGTACCATCTGGTATTGGCTAAAGAATAGAGAGACAGATAAATGGAACAGACTAGAGTCTAGGTCCTTGGGTGGAGCCTTTTGACTGAGTCCAAGTTTTACAGAACAAAGTCTTTTATTAAGGGGATTTGTTCTGTGAAGTTTAGATTCAGTCAAAGTGCCACACGTGAAAACCTAGAAGGCCATATGTGGCCTTGAGGGCACAGGTTCCCCACTCCTGAACTAGACAAAGAAGAATCAGAAACAATAGAACTCAATAACCCAGTGTTTGATAAAGTGGGAACCATAAGTTACTTAGGGAAAAACTTCCTATACGATAAAACTGCTGGACAAACTGGAAAGCAGTCTGGCAGAAATTAGGCTTAGACCAAAACTTAACACCACATGCTACAATGCATTCTAAATGGATACATAACCTTAATATTGAAGATTATACTATAAAAAATTGGAGGAGAAACAGATCATATACCTTCCACAGCTATGAATATGAGAAGTGTTCTTCACCAAACAAAAGATAGAATCAATTATTAAAAAAAAAAAAAACTAGATAACTTCATTTACTTGACTCTGAAAAGCTTCTGCACAGACAACCTTAGTTCATCTAAGATAAGAAGGGAAGTGTTCAAATGGGAAAAAATATATTTGTATCAAATTGATAAGGGTTTGGTATTCAAGATATATAAAAGTTAATAAAATATACATAAGATTAGTAGCCATTCTCCAATATATAAAGGGCCAAATTACATGAACAAATAGTTCTCAAAATAAGAAATGTAAAGTATTCACAACCACATGGCAAATGCTCCAAATCAATAATAATAAGAGAAATACAAATCAAAACCCAAAGTCTTTACTTCATACCCTGAAAATGGGCAAAAAGGACCAAAAAATGGCAACAGTCAATACTAGAGAGGTTGTGGTAAGATAGGCACACAAATTCATTGTTGATGAAGTTTGAAGTAGTACAACCATTTTGGAAAACAATTTAGAATTATGCAAATAAAGTAACTAAAATGCTCATACCATTTTAACCTGAGACTCCATTACTGGGTTTATAACCCAAGGAAGACAATGATAAGAAGAAAAAAAGTCTCCATACACTCCAAAATATTTATAGCAACACTTTTTGTAAAAACCTAAAAACTGGAAACAAAATAGATATCCATCAATTGGGAAATGGCTAAACAAATTGTGGTGACATGATATTCCCCATGCTGTAAGAAAATCATGTGTATGATTGATACAAAGAAGCATGGAAGGCTCCACATGAACTGGTACAGAATGAAGTCAAGGAAAAAAATATATATATATATGTATATGTGTGTATATATGTATGTATATACATACACATACATATAAATTGCAATAATGTAAAGGAAAAAACAACACACACAAAAATCAAAAGCAAATGCAACAAAACTATAAAAATCAAGTAGGATTTGAATAAAGAACTTTGAGAAGACACTCTCAACATACCCCTTCATAGAGGTGGGAGGCCCCCAGGTATAACACATTGCACATGTTTTCAGACTTTTTCAACACATCAACAAGTTGTGTTGACTTCTTTTTCTTCTCTAAAAAATATACTGTCATATGGGATGGCTCTCAGGGAGGGGGAGGGATACTTGGGATACTATGGCAATAAACGAAACAGAAAATATTAAAAAAGAAAAAATAATTTTAAAAAAGGGAGAAAAAAGTAAGCAAAGTGCATGATTTGGTAGAAAGAGCCCTGGAAAGGAGAGTTAGGAAACTCAGGTTCTTGTGTTAGTTCTGAAGCTAAATAAAGCACATCATAGGATTTAGAGCTGCAGGAGTCCTTAGAGATCAAGGCAAGTCACTTACCTTTCTTGGGGCTCACCTGTCTCATCTGCAAGATGAAGGGCTCAAGCTAGATGATCTCTAAGATACTTTCTACTTCTAAAATCCTATTATCAGAACTAGCAAATCCCTAAGTAGTACCTTTGTTTCTAAACATATGTAAACACATCATATAGAGTGATATTTAAAGAAACACAAACACCTAGGTTCTTGATAAATTCCATTGCTAGTGATCACAGTTAAACTAGATTGTGGCTTCAAATATCCTGACTATCTTGCAAGAGACAGAAATCACTGAATCAGGGTCAAAAGACACCTGAGAGGTCTTTACGCCAACTCGTGCACAAAGAAAGAATCCTGTCTATGACATTCCTAACCAATGGTCACTTAGCCCTCCACTTAGTGCTCTCCAATAACTGAGAACTCACTACCAATAGGGAGCCTATTCCCTATCAGGACCACTTGAATTGTTAGAAATATTGTCAGTCCTAGTTCTGCTTTCTGGAGCAAAGATGAACAGGACTGATTTCTCTCCTACATGATAATACTTTTAATATTTAAAGGCAACTACATCGTATCTCCCAAATGTTTTCTCCAGACTACATATCCCATTCAACCATACTCATGTCATGACTTTGAGTCCCCTCACTGTCTTATTGTCTTTCTATGTCTGCACTCTAGATTCTCAAAGTCCATCCTAAAATGTGGTACCCAGAACTGGACATAACACTTCACTAATCAAGGCAGAATACAATAAAATCATCACCTCCCTTACAATATTTTTATTCTTGCAGCCTAACACTCTATTAGCTTCCTGGTCTGCCTCATGTTACTATGCACTAATATTGAGTTTTTAGTTAATGAAAACCCCTGAATTGTTCACACAAATTTCTAGTCACATCTGTATATATGTAGTTAACTTTTTGAATAAGAATAAAGCTTTACTTTTATCCCTATTAAATTTCATCTATTAGCCTCAGCCCATCAATTTTAGTCTGTTGAGATCTTTTTGGATCTCAGATTTGTTCTCCAACATGTTAGATATCCCTCCCAGGTTCTTGTTAAGTTCTAATTTGATAAGTATGCAATCTATATTTTCACACAAGACTGATAAAAACTATTAATAGGAAAGGGGCCAAGGACACAACTCTTTGGTCTTCCATTAGAGACCTCTATCCCAGCTGACATTACTTCATTAAATATTGTTTATTGTTTTGATCCAGTTGGTCAACTAATTTCAAAGCCCTGTAACTGTCTTACCAACTAGTCCATATTCCTACATCTTGATCATAAAGATATCATGAAAGGATATTGAATGCCTTGTTAAAATTGAGGTACAACATGTCAAAGTGCCTTGAATTTGCACAGGGCTTCTAGGGAGTATACTTTTTAAATCAGCTGTTCATGGCACCTTCTCAGAAACTAACCATGTATTAGGGCATAAAAACCTCACAACTAAATGAAGATATATTAAATGCATCCTGTTCAGATAATAATACAATAAAAATTGCATTCAATAAAAGGCTGTGGAAACATGTATTAAAAATTAATTGGAAACTAAATAATCTCATTCTAAAGAATGAGTGGATTAAAGAATAAGTCATAGAAACAATAAATATTTTATTAAAGAGAATAACACAATAAGACAACATAACAAAATTTATGAGATGCCACCTAAGCAATGCTTATGGGAAATTTTATATCTTTAAATCTCTTATATTAATAAAGAGCAGATCAATAAATAGGGAACACAAATTTTATAAAAATAGAAAAAGAACAAATTAAAAATCTCCAATTAAACATCAAATTGGAAATACTGAAAATTAAAAGAAAGTTTAATAAAATTGAAAGAAAACCATTGTAGCCAAGATTTAAAGGAAATTAGGAAACTGGGGAGGGGGGGGCGGAGATTTCATAATAAGTTTCTCTAATAAAGGCTTCACTTCTCAAATATACAGAAAACTGAGTCAAATTTAGAAGAATACAAGTCATTCCCCAAATGATAAATGGTCAAAAGATGAGCAGGCAATTTTCAGAAAAAGAAATCAAAGCTATCTGTAGTCATATCAAAAATGCTCTAAATCATTATTTATTAGAGAAAGTCAAATTAAAACAATTCTGAGGTACTACTTCACACCTAATATGACAGAAAAAAAAGGACAAATGTTGGAGGGGATGTGGAAAAATTGGGATGTTAATGTGTTGTTGGTGAATTGTGAACTGATCCAATGATTCTGGAAAACAATTTGGAACTATCCTCAAAGGGCTATGAAACTATATATACCCTTTGACCCAGCAATACCACTACAAGATCTATATCTTAAAGAGATCAATGAAAAAGAGAAAAGACCTATTTGTATAAAAATATTTATAACAGTTCTTTTTGTGGTGGCAAAGAATTGGAAATTGAAGGGATGTTCATTAATTAGGTAATGTCTAAACAAGCTGTGGAATATAATTGTGATGGAATGCTATTGTGCTATAAGAAATGATGAGCAGGATGGTTTCAGAAAAACATGGGAAGACTTACATGAACTGATATAAAATGAAGTGAGCAGAACCAGGAGAACATTGTACATAGTAACAGCAATATTGTATGATGATCAACTATGAATGACTTACTCTTCTGATCAATACAATGATCCAAGACAATTCCAAAGAACTTATGATGAAAAATACTGCCCATCTCCAGAGAAAGATCTGATGAGCCTGTATGCAGACTGGAGTGCAATTTTTTCACTTTACTTTTTTTTGCTTTTTTTGCAACATGGTTAATATCAAAATATGTTTTAAATATTATATTTCTTGCCTTCACAATGGGGAGGGAGGGGTGGAAGGGAGGGAATTTGGAACTCAATTTTTTAAAATTAATGTAAAAAAATAAATAAATATTTTTAAAAGTCATGGAAAGATTTGTATGAATTTATACTGAATGAAGTAAGAAAAACCAACCAGAACAATTTATACTGTAACATCAATATGATCAAAATGAATAATTTTGAGGATTTGATAAACCAATTAATGAAATGAGCAGAACCAAAGGGCCAGAATCTCTGGACCAGTCTTGTTAGGTCATACCTACTGTCCTTGGCACTACCTGGCTGAAAGCTGCAGGTGAACATTTTCTTCCCTTCCTTTCCCTTCTCAGGTCAATGCTCTGTTCTTCAGATCAGAACTTCAAGAGCAATACTTGCTGCAGTGGGAATGTATGACTGCGTTGTAAGCCCCCTGCAAGCAAATCTATAACAAGCTACCTGCCCAAGAGGTAAATTTGACTCTTCAACTCTGCTAATTAGCTTTGAAGTACAGTGACAGCTTGAGGGGGTTTTCCTGCTCTGATTATGACAGTAACAATCTTTCTCCTCATGATTAAAACCACCAGCAGAAGAAAAAATAGAATTTATCCAGGATGATTCCCCTATAGTAAATTTCCAAAATCAGAAAAATGTTTCTATGACACATCCTCAGGCCTGTTCTTTATTAATGCTTTATAACCACTGAATAGTTTCTTATTAAGTCCTACCGTTTTACAACTAATTCAGAGACGAATTTTTTTTTTTCTTAAAGGAATTAAATTTTTCCCCTTTGCTCATTTTAAACATATTTGAACACAACAGCTGTCATTTTTTCATGCACTTTTATTTTATTTATTTTTTTCAATTAATAGGTATCTATTGTCTCTCAGCTTTGTTCCACTTTTGCAAACTGAAAAGAAGAAAAACAAAGGCCTTGTTAAAAAAAAACAACATACACCTGTATACATATAGAGAGACAGAAAGACAGAGGGAGAGAGAGAGAGAGAGAGAGAGAGAGAGAGAGAGAGGGTCAGGCTAACCAAATTCCCACATTGACCATGTCCCAAAATGTATATCTCATTTGGCACCTTGCGTCCACCATCTCTGTATCACAAGGTCACTAGCATGCTTCATCCAACATTAGTCCTCCAGAAATGGCCAATGCAGATGGTCACTTCATTGATCAGAGTTCCTAAATCTTTCAAAGTTGTTTCTCCTCCCAGTGTTGTTGTTATTAATATTTTATTTTCCAATTACACATAAAAATAATTTTAAAATTACCTTTTTTTTTAACTTTGAGTTCCAAATTCTCTTCTTCCCTCTCTCCTTCCTCTCCCTCCTCACTGAGAAGGCGAGCAATTTGATATAGGTTGTACATGAGCAGTCATGAAAGACATATTTCCATATTAGTCATGTTGTGAAAGAAAACACCTTCCTAAAAAAAAAAAAGAAAAATTAAGTTTAAAAAATTATGCTTTGATCTGCATTCAGACTTCTTTCCTGGAGGCAGACAGTATTTTACATCAGTGTTGTTGTTATTGAATAAGTTGTTCTTCCTACTACTGTTCTGATTCACTCTGCATCAGTTCATATAAGTCTTCCCAAGTTTCTCTGAAATTGTCCCTTTCATCATTTCTTATAATACAATAATCTTACATTATATTCATATACCATAATATATTTAACCATTTCCCAATTGATGAACACCCCCTTAGTATCCAGCTATTTGCCACCACAAAATATATATACCATAGCTGCTATAAATAATTTGTATCTGTATATACATACACACATGCATACATGCATATGTATAGTATGGGTACCTTCCTCTTTCTTATGACCCCTCTTTGGGGTCACAGAAGGTTTTAAACAAGATGTATAAGTAGTTCAAATCCACTCAGACCTCTGCAGAATTCATCACTATTGATTATCCCTCCCTAAAATTATCTTTTCCTGTACTTTTCTTTGGCACTGTGCTACCCTAGTCTTTCTCCTACATAGATTCCTTTTCCTTTTACTTCACTGGCTCTTATTACTTCAGTCCCCTAAATGTAAATATTCTGAAAGGTTGTGATATTTCCCTTTTCTTGACCCCTCTCATTCCTTCTTCTTCTCCATTATCTCTCTTCTCTCTCTCTCTCTCTCTCCCCTCCCTCCCTGCCTCCTCTCTCTTTCTCTTTCTCTTTCTCTCTGTTATATCGCTCTCTATTGCTCTGTCTCTGAATCTCTCTGCCTCTTGCTCTCTCTGTCTTGTTCTCCTTGTCTCTATAGCTCTCTCTATCCCTTTCTCTGTCTCTGTCTTCCTGCACCACTGCCTCTCAGTCTGTCTCTTTCTCTCCATCTCTCTCTCTCCATCTCACTCTCTCTCTACCTGCCTCTCTGTTTCTATTTCACCCTCTATCTCTCTTTCTCCTTTGCTCTCTTTTCTTCCAGTTCTTTGAAGGACTGCTAGAGACTCCTATGCTAAGGTTATAACATTTCCTTTTTCTTGACCCCTCTCATTCCTTCTCCTTCTTCTTCCCCTTTCTCTCTCTCTCTCTCTCTCTTTCTCTCCCCACCTGATCTCATATACTTTAACAGTTTCAACAATCGTATCTACACATTTATACTGATAGTTCCCAATAAGTACTTTCAGCTCTAATTTTTCTTCTAATCTACAGTTCACACTTCTGCCTGCTAAACACTGCTAAACACCTCTCAAAATGTTGCCCCACACCTCAAACTTAGTATGTCCCAAGTTGGATTTATCTTCTTCCCCACAGAGCTTTTTTTCCCCCCAATTTCAATAGTTATATTAATGATTTCTAGATTCTCCAAGTCACCCAAGCCTGGAAGTCTTACCCTCACCTTTGACTTTACATTGTTCCTTAGATCTGTCATCTCTTTTCCATTCTAAGAGAGATCACCATTTATTAGGTTTCTATTGTCCCCACCTTGCATTACTGCAACAGATTCCTATTCAGTTTCCATTCTTCTAGTTTCTCTCCCTACCAATGTATCCTAAGCACTGTGATTAGGATGCTGATTAGGAGACTGAAAAGGAGAATTCAAATGCAAGATGATTATCAGCACAATAGAAGAATTTCCTCACTGTGTAGGACTATATTAATATGTGCCAAAGATATTAGGATTAACAACATCAGAGACAGGACATCTGGACTGATGTTAGAGTAATATTTGGAAGAAAGGAAAGGGAAGAGAGATACCTCTGAACATCATATGGATAGAAGGAGAGAGAGGTTTGTCTTTTTAAATATGAAGTCTTGTCTTTCTTTGGGAAAACTGGAATTCAAGCTATCTGCAGTTGCTCCCCCTAGCTGCTAGCCAGAGCTATGTCAGCTCAATAAAGTACTTACATAAGCCACGTTTTCCTCTACATCAATGGTTCTCAAACTGTGGTCCAGAGACCCTTGGGGATCCCTGAGGCTTTTTTAGGGGATCAAAACTTTTCTCCTATAAACTCTTATAGCCCTGCATTCTATTTATCTGATAATATTTAGCACATACTCACTACATTTTATTATTACTTACCATATCTTATTCATTATTATTTATATTATAATTATTAAATACCTCCAAAGAGTTCTTATTTATGTGGATCAGATCTATTAATATTTACCACATTAGACAAAAAAGCACCTTGTATATAGTCAGTTGTATGCTGTTCCATTTCCCTAACTAAACTGTCAGTTACTAGAGAATGGAGAATGGTGCCTTATTCATCTTTATATCCCCCATAGCACTTCCAATTGTGCTTTACAGAGTAGATATTCACTAAATATTTTTTGATTAAATAATGCATGAGCGAATGAATGGCTTCCCTCAGACTTTTATCATCACAGTCCCTGCTCAAGAAACCCATAATGACTTCTTATTGCCCTGTCAGATCAAGTCCAAACTCAAGGCAACACATTGTAGTGGAAAGAGGGTCAGGCCTGGAGTTAGTCAAGATTGGCAGTTAAATCCTACCACTGATTCTTACCACTTGTGTTACCACTTAATCTCTCTGAGCCTCAGGTTCCTTATTTGTGAAGTGAAGACAGTCATCCCTATACTGAGTGCTTAATTCACAAGGTTGTTTTGAAGAGTAATTGAAATAATATATATGAGATGCTTTTCAAACTCAAAATTCTATGTGTATGTCAAATATTATTATTAGTCAGGTATTCAAATCCTAGCCATTGACAATAAACATTAAGGGCCTACTAAATGCTAGGCATAGTGCTAAGCACTGAAACTAAAAAATAAAAAAACAGAATGATAGTTCCTGCCTTCAAGGAGTTTATAGTCTAAGGGGCAGGGAAGACAATACACAAAAGGAAAAAGGTGTGGGGCTTGATGTTATTGGAGCTGAAAGGAAACAGAATAGGTGATGGAAAATGAGGAGTTTGCTGTAAAGTTCTGAGCCTTCCATAAAGGAAAGCTTTGGGAGGAGTTTACTGCTCTACTGTCCAGCCTTCCAATCAAAATAGAGGGCTAAGTATCAAAATTGAGTTAATCTCCAAGATGCTATCTCAACTAACCTCACCCTGACTTCCTATTTTCTCTCTCCATGGAGACAATATCTTTACCACCATCCCTGCTTATGATGCATTTTCTTGCCTTCCTCTGGTTGTTCCACCCACCTAAAATGCTTTCCCCTTCTCTGTCAATCTGAATATTCTCAGACAAAGTTGAATTCACCTCCTTTTTAATCTTTCCTTCTGATTGACCTCATCCTACACTGATCATTCCCTTGTTTTGTACTCCCTCCAAACTTAAACATATATTTTGGACTATATAATTTCACAGTCACTTAACAAACCTAATGAATCTGAAGCAGAGATATGAAAGAATTTCTTCATATTTTTATATCACCTTAGGATCATTTTCTACTCATTTGTTGAATTAATGTCTTATCTTCACAGCTATATTGTAAGGCTTTTCAGGGCAAGGTACTCCTACAGTAGCTCTCCCACAAGTGCTCAGTAAATGATCAACAAATGTGAATTTTATCAACTAATTTTCATAGGATTTGGCACATTCTTTTTGTTTTCTCTCAGATATCTCTTGATAATGGCAAATTAAGAGAAAAGTTGAACTGAGTTCTCAGAATATGGCCTTCATTCAAAGCTAAAGTACTGCCTTAATGACTCTCCTACAAAACGCTCCCAACTAATTGATTTGTCAAGATTATACAACATTACTTAAAAGATATTGGTGTTCACCACTGTTACGGAGATCTAGCATGGAGTCCAAATGAAAAAGAGATGCCACATAGACGATAATGTTATCCAGACATATATGACATTGTACAGATTGCATCAAACTCTGCATAGCCTCCTAAATAAGATATATAATCACTCCAAAAAATTTTAGCCTAACCATTCACACAGGAAAAACCAAGTGGATAAAGAAGACCTTTGTCTAGACTATGGTATATAGTTGAATAGAGTTCATCTAATAGTCATATGTCTTGGACTGGCACCATAAATGGATAATGAGCTAAGCTCAGGACTAACAGAAGAGGAGAACAGATTGAGATAATATGGTAAAATGAATGACCCTGAAACAAAAGCCCATCTCCAACAGCCACCATTTCGTATCCTTTTTTTCTTCAGTACAGCCCTCCAAATGTCCCATGCTTTCATGATGCCCTGGGTTTCTCCAGTCACTGAGAAGAGTTTTAGTCAATATGTTACACACCCACTCCAAGAGCATATGCTTAAACCTTGCCATTGTCCCTCAGATCCCATCACATATAATACTACTTACTCCATTTACCTTCAAGTTCAGCCCTGTTCCATTCCACCTTTGAACTGAATTTCTTTCTCTCTGTCCCTAAGGTATAGAATGACTCCTTTGTTGTCACCCTCATTACCATGGTATATATTATGGGTAGAGAACCCATAGAAAAGTGAGATAAAGTCCATTTTCACCCAGAGTATCCAAAGGAGTATATTTGGCAATGGAAGCAAGAGGTAAATTGACTGGTAAAATGTCTGAAGAGTAGGGAAGACTGTATAGATATCTACTTCTAAGTCACTATGTAACCTTGGACAAGTCACTCTGAGACTCAGTTTTCTCACCTATACAACTGAGGAAGCTCTCTTTCAGAGGTACCCATACTCATAGATTTAAAGTGAGAAGGTCAATCAGTCAATAAAACATTTATTATGCTTCAACTATATGCCAGGCACTGTGCTAAGTGCTAAGTGCTGGGGTTGCAAATATGAAAAAGATCAAGGGGTTTACAATCTAATGGGGGAAAACAACATGATAAAGGAAGCTAAAAAAGCAGAGGGAGGGGTATCCAGGCACAGTGGAATAATGGAGTCTGGTCTAGTCCAAAATGCAAACTAGTGATACATGAAGAGGTATCTGGCCTGAAAGCCCTCCTTAAATAGAAGCTTGGGAGAGGGAGAGTTTTTTGCCCCACCCACCCAGCTCTCCAATCAGAGGGACAGAGGGTACTGATGAGGTGTGACTGTCAAAGTTGATACAAATCTCGCAGGATGATGAATTTTCTAATGATGAGGTTTTCTGATGGCATGGTAGAGTCCAGTCCAAGTAGTGCAAGCTGGGAGGAAAAGAATGGTCCAAGGAGGGAATTTGGAGATCACCTAGTACAATATCACATAGGTAGGCAGTGGCCAAGCTGAGATTTGAACCCAGGTCTTCTGAGGTCATATCCAGCACCCTTTCAACTGCGCCATGCTCTCCCTTCAAGCCATTATGTTCTATGATGACTGCATGACACTTTGCCTAAAACACAAGGTTGCAAGATGAAGAGAACATTAAGTAGAAGGCAACTTTGAACTCTGAGGTGAGAGCTCCCCAAGGGATAGGTATAAGCAGTAGATTACTTGTCTTCTACTTGTCCCTTACTTGTCCAAAACTGCATTTCTCATTTTGACTTTGCTATTGCTTTCTATGGGTAAGGTGGCACAGTGGACAGTGCTGGGCCTCGAGTCAGAAAAACTCATCTTCCTAAATTCAAATCCGACCTCAGATACTTACTAGCTATGTGATGCTGGGCAAGTCACTTAAGCACCTCAGATTCCTCAACTATAAAATTGAGATAAAAGCACCTACCTCACAAGGTTATAGTGTAGTGAGAACCAAATCTCTCTCTCTCTCTCTCTCTCTCTTTCTCTCTCTCTCCCCAACTCATCCTTTCTGTACCTCTCCCTCTCTCTCTCTCTTTATGTCTCTCTCTCTTTTCCTTTACCCTTCTCCCTCTCTCCCTTTCCCAATCTGTCTCCCTTTCTTTTTCTGTCTCTCCCCCACCTCTCCTTTCCTCTTCCACCATAAAACACTCTGAATCTCTGATTCCAATTAGCTTACTGATATTTATAGAAGCCTCATAGACCATTCATTACCAAGTCCTTCACTAAAACCAAACATCCGACCCTCTAATTCATCCCATGGATTTCCAGGACTTTTGTACTTAGTCTAAGGTCTTTGATTGATTGGTTAAGGCATGTTCTCACTTAGCTAAGGTATAAGGGCACAGCATAGCATTACTTTTAATTGGAGTGGGGTAATTGTCTCGGCTGATGCCCCACATACCCTAACACGTAGATCATTATTTACCATAGTTCAGGTATAAGAATGATCACAACTAGAGTCATCTCAATCCATCATTGTAACTGCAGATGGTTTCATTCCTGAGAACATAGTCCCATTCTATTTAATTCTTTCAAGATAACAAATAAAAGTCCCTTCTTAAAAATGCTCTTTATCCTTTTTATAAAATAAAGGCTACAATAGTTTTATCAGGAAAGAATATCTGACCATCATCTTTTTTTTTCTATCTCTCTCTGTCTCACTCCAGACTTGACAGCAGACTAGTATCTTCATTTTCTCTCAAGCCATCATTCTGAACAGTCTCTGTCCAAACTCAATCCTCACAAAATTCTCTTTATAATATTTCTTTACAAAATAACATTTATAGCCAGAAAGAATTTTTTTCCTGTCTTCTCCTCTGATTCCTCTTAGAGCCTCACAGATCAAAGAAAAACTTCCATGCTCTCCCTGACTCCACAGGAAGAAACATTATAGAGACTGATAGTAACAGTTGTTAACTTTTAGTACCTCTGCTTTTAAAGAAACAGCAATGGCTTCTACAACTTTTACAAAAGAAGCTTTTGAAATAGAGATCACACTGATAAACAAGGTAAACCTATAGGGAGAAAATATACAGGGAAAAGAAATTTCATTTACTCTTTAAATTAAGAGCTAGACAAAGAGCTGATTCAAATCTACAAAACAAGAGTCATTTCCCAATAAATAAAGACTCAAAGGATATGAAGAGGAAGTAATTTACTTTTTTTAATTATGGGCTGGGAGAATCAATCAATTAACAAACATTTATTATGTTTTTATGCCTGTTTGTTATGTATGTATAATAATAAGTGATAAATAAATAAATGATGAATGATAATAAATGTACAAGTTTATTTATTATGCCTAACAATGTGCCAGCATTGTGCTAAATTCTGGGGATACAAAAACAGAAATGCATAATCCTTGCCCTCAAGGAATTTACATTCTGTTGGGTTTGATAACTTGCAGACATCAAATTATATAGATGGAATTCCACCTCTACCCCCAATTAATGTAACTACAAGGTGTTAAGAGTATGAGTGATCACACTCTTTTAAATGTGTGAAACTAAGGTTTATGCTTATCCCACTTTTTAATTGGGTCAAAATAGGAATAGTATGAAAGGCTGACCAAATAAGCTAACCATGCCCACCAGAAGTTTTAAATAACAGTAGAATTTCAGCAATGGACTTACTCTGGCAGCAAAACAGTTAGACAGAAGAGGACTCAAGATAGGAGCTGCTTTGGGGGTAGACCCATAGTTCTGCACTGAAAGGCAATAAGGAGGGATAGGAGAGGGAACTCACAAGAAATGTTACTGCCCTCCCCCAGAGTTTCTGGGTAATTAATAATCAATTTATTAATTAGACTCACAGATAATCAATAAATTGAGGTCAGTGATTCTCCTGGAAACCAAAGACCTCTCATGGAGGCTGTTGAATGTTTAAATATTTTTGGAAAAGGGGAGTCCCTAAAGGTAAAAATCAACTCTGATTGGTTAACAATTAATGAGAGAATGAATATTATAATGCCAGGTGCACATTTTTTCTAATGAGGGGCTGGATACTAACTCTGATCCTGTCAGCACTTTCCCAGATCATTCCCCCTCCAGCAACCTATACAAAAATATCTATTCTTTGCCCAGTCATACCTGAGTAGAACAATGGTGGGGTTTCAGTAAGAATTCCACCTAGATAAGATGGTCTGGGTGGGGTGAATTTTGGGACAGGGTCAGAAATGTCCTCGAGAGGCTAGACTTTAAATGAACAAGCAAAAAGAGAGGAACTTTGGGTCCCATATAGAAAATTGGTTATTAATATAATAAAAAATATTCATTTTGCACACACACTCACAACTTACCACATTACTGTGGAGACTGAACCAGTATCAGACAATACATCCTCCTAGGAACAGCAAAAGACATAACTAAAACAAACATAAACACATATGGATACACAAAGATAGCCCTTCAAGGGAAAAAGCAGCTTCAAGGAATGTGACCTCTTATGGTAAAGAAAATGCTAGTTATGGAATCTAGAAAGACACTAATCCTTGGATTCCAGAAGCAATTACACCTGACAGGAATTTAATGAGGACTATACAGAGACAAAAATTTCTTTCACTAACCAGGAGCTATGAGTTTTACCTTTGTCATCACATTTGTCTCACAAACATTATATATTCTAAATTTGAGCCCATTCTTTCCAGAGACTTGTGTGCAAAAACAGAGTGTCTTGTTTAGGGGAAATATTTTATACCTATTGTTCTTATTATATTTTCTCAGTAAATCCCTTTTCTAAAAACTAATGTGTTTCAACTGTTTGATTAATAATGGAGAAAATACCAGTGTGGGCTCATAAGCAACAGTACCAGAAACCCCATCAATCCTCCATAGTACCCCTAAATCCTTAGAGAAGTAGTAGTCAACTATCCTCTGAGGACCCAGCTTGCCAGTTCAAGTTAGAGTTGGGTGAGTGACTCCATAGTAAGCACTACGTTAAGTATTACTATATAAATATACATATATGTGTGTATATAAATATATATACATGTGTTACATATATTATATATTATAATACATGTGTGTATGTATATACAAATACATGGTATATATATATATATATAAATGGATATGTATATAGTAGGATATTTACTCTATACTTTAAAGGAAATTAGGAATTCCAAGAGGCAGAGGTAAGGAGAGGGTATATCCAGGCATTAGCATTGAGACAGGAGATGGAATATTGAATGTGAAGAACCATAAGATTTATAGTAGCTAGACTACGGAGTATGTAAATGGAAGTACTGTGAAACAAGCCTGGAAAGGTAGGTGGGAGCCAGGTTGTAATGTCTATAAATGCCAAAGAAATTTGTATTTGATCAAAGAGGTCAAAGGGAGCCATTGAAGTTTATTGAACAGGGGAGTAAACTGCTAAGACTTCTACTTTAGGAAAATCCTTTTGACAGCTGTGTGGAGGAAGAATTGGAGAGGAGGCAGCCGTGAGGCAGGGAAACCAATTAGGAGGCTGTTACAATAATTGCCAGGTGAGACAAGTGAGATTTAGGAAAGGAGATACACCAATAAATATGGTATTTCTTCTGTCTATTTCATCGTGAAGGTAACTATTAGTGAACCAGGAGTGAAAGCCTGCAACATCAGTATCAGGAGCAGAAGCAATGCCTCCAGCTGAGTTGCATAAACAGGTCCTCTTCACCTCTGAAGGTGGCTTCTCTGATAACATGAGAAGACAGGGCAGTACCAACAGGAAGTGGTACTGCCATACTGGGAGCTTCCAACCAATGCCAGTTTAGACTAAAACTCTTCCTCCTGCGAGCCTCAGGTCTCATCAGCAGTCCAGGCTATTCAGCAGCCAGGTAATTTATTTTTAGCACCCTGAGGACTGTAAGAAAAGTACTTTATAAACCATAAAGTGCTATATAAATATAAGCTATTACTATGGTTACTGCAGGTGTAAATATGGGGCATTCTCATATGCCCAAGGAACACAGAGGTCACCAAATGTGAATGGGAGTAATTAATTTAGCAGGGCACCTGGTGGGTTGTATGATTCGTCCTAGATGTCAGAAGGAAAGCAATGATATATTAAGAGCAGTGAGCTTCCAAGGGGACATTTACATTGCATTATTTGGGGGAATGCAAATGAATGAACAGTGAAAGTGACCTTGGGTCCCATGGTTCAAACTAGTTCTCTGCTAGCTAATAGCCAGGCTGATTGAGAACATTAGGCAGGGAGGTTACAGATGTCCTGTTTATTAGACAGAAAACATTAACATCTTAGTTGTACATTGAAACACAGTAAGACATGAAAATAAACAGAGGGCAAAGGGGAAAAGTTCACTGAATTTCCACCAAGCTGAATAAAAATATATATATCTATATATGTAGATATATATATAGATAGATAGATAGATAGATATAGATATATATGCTGGTGTTTGCTTAGATATATAAGAGAAGCAATACAGAAAACAGAAAAAGCTTTTTTTTTTAAATGGAGCTGTTTTCACCTCTGCAAGGTTAGCAAGGCTAATGAAATTCACTCAAGAAATTGTGCTTAGTGAAAAAGCAAAGAACTCTGGGCCTGATCTCAGAGCTGAGGATGGTAACACATAGCCTCCTTAGGGAACTAGAAAGAATCATGGAATGTTAGAGCTTGAAAGGCCTTTAGAGGTCATCTAACCCTCACACCCCATCCTACAGATGAAAAAATAGAAGCCCAGAGAAGCTAAGGGACTAGTACAAAGCTACACAGCCAAGTTAATGACAGAACCAGGTCTAGAACCCGGCTTTCCTGATCCCCAGACCAGTGCTGGGTCTTTCATGCCTAAAAGTAGCTGATGAGTCTTTTCTCAGCAACGAGATTCCCTTTAGTGTTCATGTAGAGTATAATAAAAATAAGAATAATGATGACTTGCATTTAGGCAGCAGCTTATGGTTATAGACCTATCTCTTCCTGTTTCTTTTACTTCTCTGTCTCCATCTCCTAACTATGGAGGTTCCCCAAGGCTCTGGGCCTCTTCTCTTCCTACATACAAGGGTTTTTAACCTGAGGTCTGAGAACTCTATCTATATATTTAGAACTATATCTGTAAATATAGTGTGTATATATTATATATAGTGTATATATATTTTATGTATGTTATATATAAACATATATCAATATAATCAGTTTCTAATCCTATATACTTTATTTTATGCATTTAAAAACATTATTCTGAGAAAGGGTCCATCGGCTTTGCCAGACTGCCAAGCAAAGGTCTATAACACACAAAAAGTTAAGAAACCCTGCTGTATATAATACAGTTTCTCTGTGTGTATCTGTCTCTGTCTCTATCTCTCTCTTTGGTCTGTGGATTTAATTATCATCTCTTTTATCTATCTCTCCATAGATATATGTGTATGTATGTATGTATGCATACATGTTTACATGACATATATGTGTATATATGTGTGTGTGTATATGTGTGTATACACACACACACACACATAAACATATCTCAGGCCCAAGTCTGTCTTTTGAATACATTAGTCTCACATTAGCAACTGCCTGCCCCAAATTTCAAACTGGATCTTCTAGAGACATTTCAAACTCAACATGTCTATGTTTTGTTGTTACAGATATAATCTACTGAGAGTTTAGCAATTGACTTGACAAAGTCACTGGGGAAAGGATGGAGAGTGCTGAGATCGGGTCATTTTGGAACTAGATGACTAACCAGGCCCAAAGAGCTAATGGATTGATGTCAGCTTGTAAAGAGGAGCAGTTTAATGTGGGATCACCTATTTAGAGCCAGAAGGAAGCTTAGAAGCCATTGAGTCTGATCCCCTAATTTTACAGATGAGCTCAGTTCCCTCACTCCATGTGTCTCCAGACTTTTGGAAAGTCTTTCTTCACCATTCCCCAGCAGCTATCTTAACGTGTAGGATGCCTCTGCCCTGGGGCGCCTTTCTCTACCTCATCAGTCTCTCCTAGAACCTCCATTTTAAGGACGTGCTCAGGTCCCTCACATGCACTCATCCATTCCTCTCTAGGATCCACTTTGGGCTCATCAAACTTCTTTCTCAGCATCCTTTTATGTATCTTTCTTTCTCCATTTGAATGTAAGCTCCTTGAGGGCAAGGACTATATTTTTTTTTATCATATTTGTATCCTCAGTGCTTAGTGCTATGCTTGGCACTTATTAAGTGCTTAATAAGTAAGCAGGCACCTGAGAGTGAAGTGGATAGAGCTGGGTCTGGAATCAGGAAGAACAAAGTTCAAATTCAGCCCCAGACACTAACCAGAGTTGTCATGAGGATAAAATGAGATAACACTCATTTAAAAATGCTTAGTATAGTACCTGGAACATTATTCCCTTCCCTCTGATAAAATCTTGTTGACTTGATTTAACAGAGGTATAGAGAAATTAAATGATTTGCCCCAGGTCATGCAGATAATAAACAAGAAGGGCAGGATTTGAACAGAAGCCCTCTTGACTCCAAATCCAGTATTGTTGACATTATTCCACACTGGCTCCCTGTTTTTATCAACAAATAAAAAAGGCATATACATGTATATGTGTGTATGTACATATAAATACATATATATATATATACACACATACATACATACATACATACAGAGAGAGAGAGAGAGCACAAATTTATAGAAGACACAAAGCTGGGAGGGATAGGTAAAATAATTGATGACAAAGCCAAGATTCAAAAATACCTTGATACATGAGGACATTAAAGTGAATGAGGCAAGACAAAATCTAATAGGGATAAATTTAAAAGCTTGTATTTGAGTGCTGTTGATTTTTTTAAATCAATGTCACAAGTATAAGATGGAGAAGTTGTAGCTAGACAGTACTTCATATGAAGAAGAGATGGTAGTTTTCATGGACAGCAATCTCAATATGAGTTCGTGTGACATGGTAACCAACAAAACTAATGCAATCTTAGGGTACTTTAAGAGAGAAATAACATCTAGTAACAGGGAGGTGATAGCCTTGTTAAGGCTATATTTGGAGGGGAAGCTAGACATGGATTCAGCAGTGACTCTGGAGTCAGGAGGACCTGAGTTCAAATCCAGCCTCAAGTGCTTACTAGCTGTGTGACCCTGGGCAAGTCACTTAACCCCAATTGCATCCAACTGGAACACTATATTCAGTTCTGGATGCCACATAATAGGAATGGTAGACCTAAACTAGGGAGTATACAGAGGACACCCAAAACAATGAAAGGCCTGGTAACCATGCCATATAGGGATTGATTAAAGGAATAGGGTTTGATTAGACTGCAAAAGAGAATACTTATGGGTCAAACATGATAGTTCTCTTCAATACTTGAAAGACTTATATTCAATTTATTCTAACTAGGAGCACTGTGTAAAAGTTGCAAAGAGCCAAGTCTAGACTCGAAATCAGGAAAAAAACTTCTTAACAAGTAGTGCTATACAAAAAAAAAAAAACCAGACTTCCTTGAAAAGTAAGGAAATGTATATTTATTAAGCACTTACTATGGGCCAGACCCTGTGCTAAGTTCTTAACAATTATCTCATTTTATCCTCACAACAATCCTGGAAGCAAGGTGCTATTGTTATCTCCATTTTACAAAGTGGAGAACTGAGACAGGCAGAGGCTAAGTGACTTGACCAGGATTGACAGCTACTAAGTGTTCGAGGTCATTCAAGCCTTCTGCTCTATTTACTGTGCCACCTAGCTGCCCTTAGAGAAATAACAGATTCTCCCAAAGTAGATATCTCCAAGGAAAAATATGTAATCACTTGTTGGATATTTTATAGAAGGGATTCTTGCTCAGATACAGTTTAGGATAGACGGCCACTGAGTTCCGTTCCAATTCTGAGATAATGTTTCATTATTGAATGACTACTCAGTTGACAGCACCTATGTATTCACATCACCTTTCTTTGAAGCATGAGAAGTTGCATCCTCCAGAGATGGTCCGGTTCCTCCATCTCTAGAAGGAACCTCACCTACTCTATCGCTACAAGTTCAGTGCTCCTTTTTCCTGTCCTTCTCTGCATCACAATCCTTTCCCCAGACAACTTCCTGACATTGGTGAGTTTTCCCTCTCTGAGTATTCCACTTTCTTCTTCACTTCCTCCATGAATTAATTCTTACAAGCCTTCCAGTGAGATACAGGACCACCAGACCTTGCCATCTGCCTTGCCCCTACCTCCTAAAGTCTCCTTAGTCTTACCGTATGTCCTGTAGCTATGCTTTCCAGATGCTCAGACACTGTCATCTGATACCCTAATAATGCCTGAGTTTTTCCATCCACCCACTAGTGGACTGAGGACTTCCAGGTCTCTGCATCTGCCCTGCAGACAAACTCTTTTACAGATGTTGTCTCTTCCAATTAGAGTATGAGCTTCTTAAGAACAGACTGTCTCATGTTTTTAGCTGTATCTCCAGCACTTAGTACAGTGCTTAGCATACAGTAAGTGCTTGATAAATGCTTTTTCATTCATTCATTCCTTACAGTCTTTCAAGAACACTTCATTTAATAAATCAACAGGATGTTATTAAGCATCTACCATTTGCTAGGTTCTGGGAATAGAAATTAAAAAATGACACTACTCTGCCCTAAAGGAGCCTACATCCTCCCAAATAACCTGGAGAACAGTAATACATACTTCCACTCCTTTCATTTTCTCCTCTATCGTGTGTATGGGTATCCACACATATGTGTATGTATGTATACATATATGTATAGATATATACATACACACTCATACGCCTGTGCGTGTTACATGATACTGGGAGAAACCCAAAATGCACCATCTACAGATCACTGAAAAACTCTCCATTTCCTCCATGATTGCTTGAAGTTAGTTTTGCAGTCCTTTCCTCGTAGCTAACCCTCAAGGACAACTACTGCCCCAAACTGCCAATTTGCAAGACATGAGATTGGAGAAACTAACAGAATGTGTCTCACTTCATCACACCACTGAGGGCCAGGTACTTCTTTCCACTTTTCTGGACCCTAGACTCTCTGGCCCCAATTGGAATCCAAGGAGTACTTTATTTGGCGGTTAGAGGCAGATAAAACACAAGGAGAGAGAACACCAGGATAAAAGGAAAAAAAAAAATCTAATGATAAAACCCTGTTTCATCTTGTCACTGTTCTCTCAAATCACCTGCTATTTCCCTACAAACTCTTAACCTGGGTAGAAGTGGGATAGAACAGAGAATGGGACAGGCAAGGTGCTCTTAGCACCCAGAAGGAGACAGATATAAGAACAGAAGACTTGAGGACATAAGAGAAAGTACACTTCCCAAATGGAATCTGGGAACCTCATTCCACCTTGCTGCTGCTCTCTAGAATCTTCCTCTGCTTCCTTGAATACTAGGCTCTCTATGTTCAGTTCTAGGCACCACATTTTAGGAACGTCATCAACAATCTCGAGGTGAGTGAGCAGGATAATAAAAGAAGGATTTGAAGGGTTCATTTTGAAGAACTAGGAACAACAGATAGAAGTTGCTCAGAGGCAGATTTTAGTTCAATGTAAGAAAAAGTTTTCTAGCAATTAGAGTTGTCTCAAAGAGAAATGAACTACCCAGGAAGGCACAGCCATAATTAGGGCAACTGGGGGTTGGAGGACACAGAGAGCATTTGTGCTCATTAGTGGGTAGAAACAACTCACCTTAGCACCTAGCAAGAACTCAATCAATCAACACTTATGTGCCTACTATGTGCCAGGCACTGGGCTAGATGCTGCATGTACAAAGATAAAAATGAAACAGTTTCTGCCCTGAAGGTACTTATACATAATTAGGAGAGACAACATGCATGTATACAAATTTTATAAAATATATGTGAAATAAATATAAGGTCATTGGAGAGGGTTTGGTGCACTAGCACCTAGGGAGTACCAAATAATTAATTATAATAGTAAGCTACCAGACGGCATACTTCCTTCCCACAGCATCTATGCCAAAGTGAGTTTCACTCAGGCCCAAGATGCCGTGTTCCTTCTACAAGTCTTCCCAGGTGGTATCTCAGAGTATCCTAATATAGGGGGTTCCTGGTGGTCTCTATTTCTGCCCCATAAGGAAGGGTCTCAGAGTCTCTCTCCACATCAGGCCTTTTATCTTGAGATCTAAAGTGTTTCTCAGAGGTCTCTCTTCCCTTCATGCATCCCTCCACACCCACCCTGTCCAAATACTGAATTTGTCTTAATGCCTTCTCAGGCATGTGTTGTGATGCTGGCTCAATATTGATAGAATTGGTAGCTATGGCTCTGCTGTGAAGTGCTGAGTTCCCTGTTACTGGGGATCTTCAAATAGAAGCTAGATGACCATATATTGGGAATAATTTAGAGGAAATTCCTACTCAGGATTGGGTTGGACTAAATGACCTCTGAACTCCCTCTCGATTTTGAGATGCTTTGATAAAGAAGTATAGTCCCCTAGATGAGAGGAAGTCTGGGGTGCGAGATGATGGGATCTCCAAATATTAGGGCTAAAGGGGACCATAGAACTCATTTTGTTATATCTAAGAGGGTAAATGTTTAGCTTTCAATATGCAACATCCCTTCAGTGCCTAGATAGGCTGCTGAAGTTTTCAGGGACAAATTCAACAGCACCAAGGCCTATGGAAGGATGTTACTATTTTATTGAATGCAAGTAGTAATGTGCTTCTAAAGTTAATTGTACTTTTCAGTCTATACCCAAGGTTTCTTTGTTTTGTTTTTGTTTTTTGGGGTTTTGTTTTTGTTTTTGGCAAGATAATTGAGGTTAAGTGACTTGCTCAGGGTGACACAGCTAGTGAGTATCATGTGTCTGAGGTAGGATTTGAAGTCAGGTATACCCAAGTTTTTGAAGGGTGAAGGGTGTTAGCTCCTGAAGTGAAGGACAGCGTGTTACACAAACTCCACCTGGAGCCAGTAGAGACTTCTGCATCTCATAGAAAACAAAGCTTTACTGAGTGTAATCAATAAGGGGGGGAAATTGGTATTCAATGATGTAGAAAATTTAATCTGCAATTCAGCGCTAGTCACTGCCCTGTTGCTGCCCACTGCCTTTTCCCGAGCCTTGCAGGCTACATGTGTCCTATCTCTGGTCATGATGGAAGGCTACTTGGCATGGGTTTTTTTCTTTGTGAGGCAGTCCCCTTTCCTATTGCTCACAGGCTTCTGGCTGACTTTCACAGTTCTATAGTAGAAGAAATAACTTCCTCTGGTTTTTCATTATTTGGTCAGAAAAGAACTTCAGGGTTTTGCTGGAGTAGATATGTGAGAGCTGGGCAGTCTTGCTTTCCATTCAGGCAGTCATTTTGGCAGGAAATCCTTGCTCTTTCAAATACAGCATGCCTTCTCCTCACACCTAACTCATCTTACCTCCTGTTTAATATGAAAGTAAAAGAAATACAACCAGACAAAATCCAAATCCAAAATCCAAAATGGGCAAACTTGCCATGTCATTTGGATCCATGATGGGCATGGCAGTACAGTGGAAGGAGTGCTGTATATGAAGTCCCAGCTTTACAACTAGGCAAGCCAATTAAATTCTTTAGCCTCCATTTCTTCACCTGCAAAATGGGTATAGTAATGCAATATTGGCTTTAACTGTCTCACAGGATTATTGCGAGGAAAGTGCTTTATAAACTACATAAGCTTCATTAATGAGAACTATTATTATTAAAATGAAATAATGTAGGGAGAAGGTTTTGCTACCCTTGAAGCATTATACAAATGTCAATTATTATTATAGTGCTATGAGATAAAGAGCTTCAAAACAACAAAAATGTCATTTGAGTGCATCCAATTTGCCAGATTACTCAAGTGGTCCATTTACTTTAATGCAGCAAAGCTCTCAGAGTTGAAGAATTTTACATCAAATTCAATAATGGTTTTAAAAAATCCTTCAGAATGGTAGATGTCAACATGTTCAGAGTAACCCTGAGAAGTCCTCCTCTGACACAATAATTCTCCACATCAATGAAATCTTTATTCCTGCAATTATAATGTCACTTTTAACACCAAGATTATAGGATACCATAATGGTGTTGATCACATGGTGAGTCATACTAGCAAAATAATGTTACAAATAATATGAGCAACAACATCTCTCAAAGGGAAATAGGAACATACTACATGCCCACGCATAGTCAATGTGCCTTCTATTGCAACAGAACCTTTAAAATTATTTCAGCAATACACTGAACTCCTATTACTGAGTGATGTATTCCAACGGCCTCTTAATAGACAGAGAAATGTCTTTTATATAGATGAACAAAAGTGGTTATGTACTAGGATGACTATGGTATGATATGTTACTGCACACAGCTCTAACTAGGGTGAAAGAACTGGCATTTTGACCTGTGGTCCTGAAATTTAGGGAACATCAACATTTCAATCCTTTCAGCCAGTAAAAAACTGAGCTTGGTATTAGTTAGCAGGAATAATTAGTTTAAAACAGGAAGCTGCCAGATAGAACACTTTCATTCTTCCTGCAGGACCTGCCTCTACAGCATTTGTTTCTCAGTGTTCCAGAGTTGCTGTCTGTGGGGGTCTCCGTTTCCTCGTCATGAAATAATAATATCCCTGGGTCTTTTCATCAGTGTTGACTTGTGATTCAAAGGTACCTCCATGTTCAACTAGGACAGTGATAAGGACTGAATCCATGATTTTATTGATATACGGAACTCCTTTATGACAAGCTCCTTTACTGAAGCACAATGGTACCCTATCTGCAATTGAGAGTCTTAGGGAGTTGCCTAGAAACCACAGCAACAAGAGACCACACGCTGTGTCTAAGGTTACATGGGCAGTTTATGTCAAGTTTATGTTAAGTGGAGGAACTGAAACCCAGGTCTTCCTGGCTCCTGCTTAACTGAATTTGTCTTTAAAAGGTGATTTGAGGGGGCAGAGCCAAGATGGTGGAGAAAAGGCAGTGACTTGCCTGAGCTCTCCCCCAAACCTCTCTGAACCCCTTTAAATAATGCCATAAAACAATTCCTGGAGCAGTAGAACCCACAAAAGATGGGGTGAAATAATTTTCCATACGCAGACACCTTAGAAAGTCAGCAGGAAACCTCTGTGACACGGTGAGCATAGAGCACAGACCAGCACAAACCCAACCCCAGCAAACTAGGAGCAGGCCTTGGGAGTCACTGAATCAACAGTGGCAGCAGCTGCTTCCAGAGTTCTCAAACCACAGATGGTAAGGGGGTCAAACAATGGGTCAGAAAGATATTTCAGGGGTCTCTTTGCTAGCACTGAGGCAGGACTCTGTTGCTTTGCTCATACTCAGATCCAGGTCGCAGTCCTGGGTGGCAGTCACAGGGCAAGGAGGAGCACTAGCACGGTAGAGCTTGTGGCCACAGTGGAGGGGGAACCCTCCTCACAGTTCCAGGGCAGAAAAGAGTGCTTGCAGTCACTCACAGACAAGAGTACAGGCCAAACGAGTAGTAAACACCTCTCCTTAGATCATACCACCTTGGAAGAATTGAAAACTTAGAGGTACCTGGAAGTATCTCTGAAAACAACAGCACAAAACCCCTGAAACTTGGAACAATGCTCCATCTACCCTGGAAGCAGAGCCCTACTTTAACAAAGAGTTAAAAGCCAAGTAATGGGCTGGGGAAATGAGCAAACAACAGAAAAAAAAAAAAATCTGACCATAAAAGCAACACTATGTCACTATGGTGACAAGAAAGATTAAAACACACACTCAGAAGGAGATAACAAAGTCAAAGCTCCTACATCCAAAGCCTCCAAGAAAAATATGAATTGGCCCCAGGCCATAGAAGAGCTCAAAAAGGATTTTGAAAATCAAGTAAGACAGGTAGAGGAAAAATGGAAAGAGAAATGAGAGTAATGCAAGAAAATCATGAAAAAAGAGTCAACAGCTTGGTAAAGAAGACACAAAAAAATACTGAAGAAAATAACACCCTAAAAAACAGACAAGGCCAAATAGTAAAAGAGGTACAAAAATCCAATGAGAAGAATGCCTTAAAAAGCCAATTGGCCAAATGGAAAAAGAGGCACAAAAATTCAATGAAGGAAAAACTACTTAAAAAGTAGAGTTGGCCACTGGCCCTGCAGTCAGGAGGACCAGAGTTCTGATCTAACATCAGACACTATCTGTGTGACCTCATTGCCTAGCAAAAAAAAAAAAAAAAAAAGTAGAATTGAGCAAATGGAAGCTAATGACTATGAGAAATCTAGATACAATAAAAGAAAACCAAAAGAATAAAAAAAAAAAGAAGACAATGTGAAATATCTTATTGGAAAAATAACTGACCTGGAAAACAGATCCAGGACAGATCATTTAAAAATAATTGGACTACCTGAAAGCCATGATCAGAATAAGAGTCTAGACATCATTTTTCTTTTCTTTATTGATTTATTTTAAATTTAAATATACAATCAGAAAAGAAAAAGAAACATAGTATAAACTTAAACATTAAAACAAGAAACAGAAAAAAAAGCATTGCCATGTGCACAGCAAAATGTAAAAGAGGATTCAAAATATGTAGTAATAAATTTCCATTTCAAGAAAGCCCATATAATAAATACTACAAATATATGTATGCAGATATATGTGTATGTGTATATGTGTATATATGCATACATATATACATACATACATACACATATACACAGAAACATATATACATACATATACACATGCATACACTTACATCCTCATACACATACTTAGATATCTATAATCATACTCAAGTATAGACATATACATTCATATGCATCTATGTAAGATTGTACTATGCTTGTTTGTCCTCTGTTTCTCTGAAGGTGGATAACATCTTCCTACATAAGTCCAGGTCTTTCCATATTTTTCTAAGTCCATCAACTCATCATTCCCTTCACCACAGCAATATTTCAACCTTTTACTGTCTAGCTATTTTAAATACTCTAAAACAATATTGATTAATATGGCTGACATATAGCATAGTTTCCCTATCTTTTTTCTTTTAATGAGATTTATTTTAGCTTTAATTTTGTCTGAGATCATGATTATCATCCCTATTTTTTCCTAATAAATTCTACGTCTGATCTTTATTTTGTTTGTGTGCATTTCTTATTTTCTATCCCTCCTGACTTCTCTACTTTACTTCCATCCTCCACCTTGGCCTCCAGATTGACAGTGAGAAGGGGTGAGAGAGAAAGACAGAGAGAGAGAGAGACAGAAAGAGAGAACAGACAGAGAAAATACAGAAAGAGCAGAGAATAAGGTTCATGGCACAGCCTTGATAGAAACTGAGATTTAGTTGGCATGACATGGCTGATTAATGAAAAAATCAGACTGAGAAAGAATTGTCAGGTTGAAAGAGAACCAGAATAAAGCAGTTTCACAAAAATCCAGAGAAGAGAATGGTCAGAAGTATTAAATGATGAGAATTTAGAATAGTGAAATACAAAGCTTCTAAGAAAATACTATCACTTCTTGGGTCAGTTCCGTGGGGGAAAAAATGTTTGAGCCATGGAACAAATCTGACCAATAGTTTAGTTAAATATGGCTAAAGGGTAAGTACCATGATGCATATCCTTGGTATGCCTATGGTTGCAAAAATATACAATAGCCTAAAGAATTATACCAGAAATACACTAAATGTCCCCAAGATGGAAATATTACTATATGAATATCTGAGTGCATAGCTCTGTTTCTGTATGTATCTCCCTACATACAAGCATCTCTATCATTCACTCTCTTTCGCTCAATCTCTTTGTCCTGACCTGTCCCTAACCCTCACTTTCTTTCCTGGTGTCTCCTTCTCAGACCTTTCTCTTGTCCATAACTATCCATATTATAAGATTAAGCAATATTCTGTCATTTATACAGTATTGATTTACATTTCTATAGCACTTTAAGCTTTACAAAATATCTTCCTCACAATAGCCTAGTTAGGCAAGGCAGTACAGGCATTGTTATCTTCATTTTCCTGACGTTAAAAAAAGTTAAGTCATTTATATATAGGAGTAAGTTACCTAATTTCTCTGAGCCTTATATCCTTCATCTGTAAAATTAGAATAATATTTTGCTAACTTTAAAGATCTATAGAAATCTTCATTTTATTATTACTAATTTAACCTGGGGTTCAAGACTGGTACATTTGCATAAGACTTTCTTCATTGATAGGTAGGTTGCTGACTTAATATTTCGTGAGGCATGGAGTTGATGCATAATGATAAGAAGAGAGATCATCTTCCTTTCTGCTTTGAGGGAAGACACACATGGTTCCAGACCCTCTTGCAGAGAAAGATAAAAGGCAAACATGTAGGGGAAAGCTGCCTCTTTCTAACATGTCCTAACATCCATCTTGCCGGCCTTGAGACTTAGGGGAATTTACCCTTGACTTGAGAAGAACTCTTTCAGTGGAGCTGAAATATCTTACTTCCAGTGGAAGTATGTGTACTGTCTGTATGTTATCTGCTATATTCTGATCTGCCTGCTTATTTGTGTCTGCTACCTGCTTGGCTAAATGGGTTTATTTATCCTTCACTACTTCTGATGTTCTTCTGTGCTATTAGCATTTTGTGGGAAAGGACTTTTGTTGTTCAGTCATTTCAGTCATTTCTGACTCTTTATGATCCCATTTGGCATTTTCTTGGCAAAGATATTGGAGTGGTTTGTAATTTCCTTCTCCAGCTCTTTTCACATATGAGGAAACCGAGGCAAACAGGGTTAAGTGACTTGCCTAGGGTCACACAGCTCATAAGCATCGGAGGCCAAATTTGAACTCAGGTCTTCCTGACTCCAGGCCCAGCATTCTATCCACTGTGCCACCTAATAGCCCCAGGAAGAGACTAAGCTTTCAAACATAAAATGCACCCCTTCTTCTTTAACAAAGAGCAATCAAAGAAATCACTTGAACCTAAAATCATTTTCTCTAAACTAGTAATATTTAGAAGGACAGATAAACATATTTCTAGTCTGGTACTCTAGAATAGTGGCCAGCTTCTTGGGCCCTTTTCTGCCTCCCTTCCAGACAGGAATCACAGTCTTCCTTTGAGAGAGGTAAGTGGGATTCTGGGGCTATCATTTCATGTACCCCTGTGAACCATTTTCAAACAACCTGTGTGAATATGTATCACCTAAATGGGCAATACACCTTACATTAATATTATAGGGTTGTTCTGAGGTGCTATAATTGTGAATTTAAAAAAAATCAGTGTCCCCTAATAGAAAAAAAGCAAAAAACTCACTATCCCTATCCTAGATAATAAGGTTTATTCATGTATACCTGTGAACATGCCTTCTAAATCAAGACCATGCTGTTGCCTTCTCTTTTCACTTGTTATTTTCACTCTCTAGAATTGCTTCCACTCCAGTCCACTGTTAATATCGGTGCTGTCACAAAATCACTGAATCTAAGAGACCTTGAAAAATCAGCTCCTCCCCAACTCCCCCAGGCAGGATCACACTTGAAGCATCTTTATTAGTTGACAGACACTCACTAGAGCCATTACTTGACTTCCCAACAGACTAGTGTCTGTTGCTATTTCTGCCTCCCAGAATTAAATTTAAGTTTAGTGCAGCCTCTCTGGCAATTGGAGGACAGATTTGTCTCTGGGAGATGGAAACTGATGAGAAAACTTTGCTAACCTCGCCCTTGCCTTAGAGACCATACACCCAGACTCCTTAAAAATAACCTTTACCAAGAAATATAGAGTGAGATCTATACACAAAGAACCTTGCTCAGTCATTCCTTACTGTGATGGTGTCCTTCACAGCATTCCTTCAGCAAGGAAACATACACAGGCTGGAGAAAAATGGGAATTCTTCCATGAAATGTCAAATCAGAATTGTTAAACGGGCAATAGTCAGATGTCCCCTGTCACAAAAAGGTCAAATTTACCAAAGACCTCAGCTGTTGTTGCTGCTGCTGCTGTTAGGTACGCGTATCCTAAGGAGCACAAAAGAAATTCTAGCTTCCAAAATTATAACAATTTCCCCTTAGAGACAAATTAGCATCACATCAGTGAAGGTTTTCCAGAGGGGAAAAAAAATACAATACTGTTTCTTAGCTGGTTAAGAGGGAGAGAAAAGGCGGGTTGGGGAGGGGGAAAGGGAAAGACTCTATTCAGTATCTATTGAAATGACTCATATTTTTCAAAAGAAATCATGGCTGTCCTTTGTCATTGCAAGGGCAATCAGAACCCTAGAAATCATTAATGTGACCTTCCTCCATTACCCCCCATAGGCTTTGGGGGAATACAAATATCAGAGTAGGAGAGAGACCTCTGAATTGGGAGTCAAAAAACCTGAGGTCAGCTTCCAGCTTAACTACTCACGAGACAAATTTCTTCTCTGGCAAAAATGAAAATAAAAGGGGTGGACTTGAAGGGGGCTCTTAACCTAGCATCCATGAACCTTTTTTATACTTTGATAACTATTTCAATATGATTGGTTTCCTTTGTAATCTTATATATTGTACTGTATGCATTTGAGACCATTATTCTGAAAACAGATCCCTAGGCTTCACCAGACTGCCAGAGGGGCCCATGACACAAAAAAAAAGATGAATAGGCTAATCAGGGATGGGCTAATCCCACCAGTGGATGATATTGAAGGTACCTTACAACTCTTAATTTCTGATCCTATGATCCAATGAACAGCAGAAAAGGAAAAGAATATATTTGGCAGGGTATGCACAGGGTGTCAAGACATTCAGTACAAGAGGGTTCCCCTTCTTTTCATGGTATACATAAAAACTAAAAACTTTGAATCTACTGGCAGGTTCAAGGACCTTCCAAGGAAGGAAAAGTTATCAAAATAAAACTATAAAACAACAACCATAAACACATGAGTAAGAAGCAACAAACTTTATTAATAAACTACCAGCCCAATACTGACTGGTACATAGTCCTCCTTATGGGGAAAATCCTGAAGATCACCTTCGTGATTTCAAAGACCTGGCCCCAGGGCAGCTCCAAGGTTCTATCCACTAAGACTATATGGCTTGATGGAATCCAAATTTCTTGTTTCCCTGCAGTCCTTGCCACGCAGAGCACAGGCAAATGGACCCCTTGCTTTAGCCTTGGATGTGCCTACCTTGAATCAGGGAAGGGGGAGAAAGGTTATGCCAAAAGTCATGCTAAGAAAGATATAAGGCTGATATGGGTACAATCCTCTAAGGCCTTTTCCAGCTCTAAATCTATGCTCTTATCTATGATAGGAAGGAAGGAGGGAATCTGGAGAAGAGAGTCTGCCAGACTAGCAATAGCTCCCTCCCACCCTTGGTTACATAGTGTCCTTTGGTAATAGCCCTTCCTTCTCTTCTCCTTTCAAGGCTGCCTTTGATTTTCATTCAGTTTTGAACATTGAACAGCGCTGGAGCAAGGAACATGCAGTGCTATTTGACTACCCTGGGTCCCACCACCCTTCTAAGGAGGGTCGTGGGCCTTCCCCCAACTCTTTCCACCAGCCATTGTCTGAAGCAGGACACATACCATACCTTTCTAACAACCCAATCAGGATCAAAAGGACCTTCTCAAACTAATGTTATTCTTCCAATGCCTCTTATGAATTAATAATAGGAGGCTTTGAGATCCCTGCCCAGGGCTAGTGGAGGGCATTTCTTCTCAGGGATTATGAGCAGGTTGTGTTGTCAGCCTCCACGAACAGTTCAAACACTTCCCAACATCATGAGTGCCTCCCATTTATAAAAAAAAAAAAAATGTAAGGCTTGAGAAATGTCTTTTCTAAATGGAAGATGAGAAGAGGGTTCCCTCAGTGGTCAGTACCTAGAGTCAGAAGATCCAGGTTTGAATCAAGGCTTAAACTATTTAAAGCATTTTGGACGAGTCACCTAACTGGCAGGGGCTTCCTTTTCCTCCTCTAAAACAAACCAGTAAATCAATAGAGGATGGGACTTGATGATCTTTAAAACCCCTTCCAGCTCTGATATTCCACTGACATACTACTAGGGAGAGAACATCTGGGATTGGGGAATTATGTTTTTAATCCAGATCCACCTGTCAGTTGGTGAGCTATAAGAGAGATACAATGTGTTTCCTTTGTTACATTAGCACAGGCTAACAGCTAAATTGTTCTAAGCTAAGAGCTCTTAACTATTTTTTTACGTTTAAATAACTATTTCAATATGGTTGATTTGCTGTTCTTTTGAAATAAAGTCCTTTATATATATATATATATATATATATAATTTTTATAAAAGTATAAATATTTTTAATAAATAAAAAGTATTTTATTTTGTGCATTTTAAAATATTATTATGAAAAGGAGTCTATAGGCTCCGCAAGACAGCCAAAAGGGTCTAAGATACGACAAAATTAGTCCCTGCTCTGTGGACTAACTTCTGGCACAAAGATCTGTTTTTTTCATCAAACTGTTTCATTCATTGTATATAGATCCTCAGTTTCTGGCACAGATTAGGCATTTAACAAATATTTGATTGATTGATTGATTGATGTCAGATAGTTTCAATACCATAAGAAACATGTATTGGACCAGCTATTCTGGAGTTAGCCCAGCCAAATGGGCAAAATCTCTCTTTGCTTTGCAATCAGGTTTTTCCTAAGGGTCAGAGGAACTAGAACTACCAGCTACCTTTGTAGGAAGGAAGTAGTATCTTAGGTTAGAATGAGAAACGCTGACTCTCAAGTGTAAGGAGCCTGAACAAACTTTAGACACTTGGGTGTTCTATGCCCCCCTTTGCAAAAAGTGTCATGGGAGTAGAATGGAAAACCGAACTTGGGGACTGATACTGAGCTCCTCTGCAGCCAGTCACCAGGGGGAATCCTAATAAGACAAAGCCACAATGAGGTCAAGGCAACTAGGACTTTGACCCCAACGTATCAAAATCTAGACAACTCTGACACTGCCATGTTCTCCTTTGCCAGACAGAAACTAGACTTAGTACCTACTTAGCATGAATAATTGGTTAAAATAGGAAGCTATCAGATGGTCTGCTTCCCACTCCCAGGTAAGCTCTTTTTTCTCTGGAAACTGGCCTTGCTGTAGAGCTGGGGTGGGGAATCTGCAACCTCAAGGTCACATGTGGCCTCTAGGTCCTCAAGTTCAGTCCTTTGAATCCAAACTTCACGGAACAAATCCCCTTAATAAAAGGATTTGTTCTATAAAACTTGGCCTCAGTCAAAAGACTGTACCCAAGGACCTAGAAGGCTACATGTGACCTCAAGGCTGCAGGTTCCCCATCCCTGCTCTGGTCTCTCCCCTTTCAGTGGTCTCTTCAGTTTCTATTTCAGAGTCATTATACACACATACAAACATACACATAAACACACACACACACACTTCCCCTATAAAGCCGTGTGTCTCAAAGGTCCGAGTCTCTTCTCAAGGACTGACTCTCACTCCCACCACCCAAGTGACTTGATCAGGGCATCAAAAATTAAGATCATAGAATCGGAAGGAGCATTAGAAATCCTTTAGTCCAAGGAATTGATTGAAGAAACTAAGGCCTAGGGAGGATAAGTAAGTGGCCAAAGATCACAGAGTTAGTACAAAAGGCAGGATTTCAACCCAAGTCTTCTGACCCCAAAATTAGTGCTATTTCTACTGTAATGATCTGGGATAAGCAATCCACTGGTATGGTAATTATGCTATTAATATTAGGGCATCACATTTCATCTTCATAAATAGGCCAAAGGAAAGTCATTTCTCTCACACCCCCTAGAGTCAGAAGGATAGATAGTAAAAGCCTGGTAACATATGACTAACCTATCAAGCAACTCTTAGGCACTTCTACCACCACCACCACCTGTCAGTGTTGAATTTGTGATGAGGAAGATCACCATTACTGCCCATCCAAGCAGAAATTAATTTGCAGAAAGTGAGGACCAGGTGAAGAAATTCTACCCTTAGAGTTATAGAGACCTAGGCCATATCCTGGCTCCACCATTTACTATCTATCACTGTCACCTTGGGAAAGTTATTTCCTCTGTTTGGGTCTCAGTGTTTCCATCTGTAAAATGAGGTGGTTGGACTAGATGGTCTCTAAGGTTCCTTCTAGCTCTAATGTTCTAAGCTTATCAGCAAAGTCAGGGGAGGCAAGGGAACAAGCATTTATGTAGCACCTACTATGTGCCAGGCACTGTGCTAAGTGCTTTACAAATGCTTTCTCATTTGATACTCACAACAACCCTTCAAGGTAAGATGAGGAAACAGAAACAAAGGTTAAGTGACTTGCCCAAGGTCACCCAACTCATAAGTGTCTGAAGCCATATTTGAACTCAGGTCTTCCTGACTCCAGATCCAGTCTAGCTGTCAAAAAAAAAAAAATAGATCCACAGAGATCCACAGTAGATCCACAGAGATCCACAATGTGACAAACTTGCAGTGAGTTCTACTATTCCAACACTTCAGGCTTTCAGGTATTAAAAGAAGATGCAAGACTCACTTGACATTGGGGGGGAAAAAATCTGAAAACTGAATGCCAGTAGGGAAGGTGACCTTAGCCTACTGTATCAGAGAGAGTGTTAAGCCTAAAATCAAGAGACCCGGATTTGGATCCTGACTATGTGATCATAGAAAGTCACTTAACCCTTCTGAGCCTTGGTTTCCTGGCATGTAATAATATTATAACACTTTTCCCAAGTTCACAACACTGAAAGAAGAAAAGAGCCTTGTAAACTTTAAAGCACGATGTAAATCAGACCTGTTATTATTGTGGGGAGAGACAACATGACATAGTCTAAAGAAAATCAGGAAAACCTGGGTTCAAGTCCCACCTTTGGCACATTCTGACCAGATCCTATGATGTGAGTCACTACTTAGCACCTGAGACAATTCTTGGAGACTTTCAAGTTGCAGAGTATGGGCAGATCTGCCTTGGTAGATGAAACATGGGGAATTCTCTATAGCAATTAAATCATTGTTCAAAGTCCAAAAATGTCTAGTCCAAAAAAAAAATGTGACACAAGTTTCTTACAAGAAGACAAGTTACTGAGATGAAAATGTAACTCTTTCCATTTGCCTGTGTCTATGTTAGGTGTCTCAATCCATATAGCAAACCATTTGCACTGGGAAATGAGGTTCCCAAAACAGATGACATCAGAAGGGAAAGAACTGCCCATAGCTGCCTTGCCTTCAGGTGTATGTGTGGGGGGGGTGAGGGATTGGGGAATAACCTGGAAGGGGGGAAACCAATCCTTGCCCAGACTGTGGTGCCGAAGATGCTGCTGCCTCAGGCTCCTCCTTAGTCAGCCCAGGCTGTTTTCCTGATCCTGTATCATCAGGGTTTTCCTGGCTTTGGAATCGCGTTCTTACCACATGTTCATGCCTAGACACTGGATCTAGTGACTTCATTGTTGGTGAATTCCAGGCTTTGATCTTTAGACTGTAAGGCTGCTTGCTCTGTTAAATCTCAGTGTCTGACTTGGGCTGTGGCTCTAAAACAAACAAAAAAGGCTAAATTCAGACTGACCTGTCAGTTTTTCTATACTCCTTGACTTTCTCATACTCTAAAATCTATTAATCACCCACTAACCCTTAAAACCCACTGCCTCCCACCCCAAACCACTCTAGGGGCTGTAATCTAGGGTCTGTCCTTAACAATGAGAGTTCACATTCATAAAGTGCAGTTTACAAAATGTGTTCAGATGCAAGTGAGGCAGTGTGGTGTGGCGTGGTGTGGCGTGGTGTGGTGCAGAGTAGAGTGGAGTGGTGTAGAGTGATGTGATGTGGAGTAGTGTGGTATGGTGTGATGTGGTGGACAAAGGATCAGATTTAGAAGTAGAGGCCCTGGATTCAAATTCTGTCTTAGCCATTGATTATCTTTATGATCTTGGGGAAACCATTTACTCCTTGGCCTCAGGCTCTTCTTCTGAACAATGAGAGGATTGGACTTAATGATCTCTAAGATCCATTCCAGCTCAAAACTTGGAATCTTGGAATCTCATTTGTGGCTCCCAATAACACCATGAAGTACATAGTTCTAGATGAAGCACTGAGAAGTTCAAGGTTAACACAACTAGTAAGTGACAGTCAAGACATGAACACTGGACTCCAAGTTCCCTGCTCTTTCACCTATTCAAGACATTTTTGTTGTTGTTCAGTCATATCCAATTCTCTGTGACCTCATTTGGGTTTTTCTTGGAAAAGATACTGGAGTGGTTTGCTATTTCCTTCTCCAGATCATTTTACTGATGAGGAAACTGAGGCAAGCAGAATTAAGTGACTTGCCCGGGGCCACATAGCTAGCAAGTGTCTGAGGTCAGATTTGAACTCAGGAAGATGAGTCTTCCTAACTTCAGGCCCAGCACTCTATCTACTGTGCCATCTAGCTGCCCCCTGTTCTAGGCTACCTATCCTTATTTGTTTGTTTGTCTCTCTAGCCATTTGTTTATAATTTTTACAAAGGAATATATTTACTTCAAAAGTATAGTAAAAAAACAAATGTGCAAGCATTTTCTCTAATACCTTTGGGGGGGTGGGGAGGGAGTTAATAACAGGGAGGGAAAAAGAAATATCAACTTATCTCAGATACCTAGCATTGGTCCCAAAAAATTCATGGCCAGATGCAGTAGGTCTGCCAGATGAGTCAGCTTCCATCCATCTGGGTCCAGAAAGATATTATTTGCTTCTAAAGGTTTTAGTGCAGAGCTTGCCACAAAACCCAGCCTGGAACAGCAAGACATTGAAGTTCCCTCTAGACTTCAGATGCTGAGGCGTCCTCCAGATCTTTTGAAACTCACAACGTCACAGAGGCCCCATTCCCTTCACTTAAAACAGAAAAGAACAAACACAGAGGCCAATGATTGAGGTACATTTCTGGGGCTACATGGCCTCAGATGAGAGAAGCCCCACAAGCCTCTCCCCTTACAACATGGTCTTCTACCGGACGTCATGGATGAAGCAGTCACACCTCCAGGCACAGAGCAACCAGAAGAACTGAGGCCAGAGAGTACTACTTGTCTTTGTTATAGATACGTCATGTGAAGAGAGCATTGACAAGATATCCATCGACCTAACAGCCACAGTGTGCAGTGACTGACTTTGATAGACTTAGCTCTTCTTAGCAATGCAAGGATCCAACACAACTCCAAAGGACTCATGATGGAAAACACTATGCACATCCGGAAAAAGAACTACAGATTCTGAATGCAGATTGAAGCATATTATTTGCTATCTCTTTTTTTTGTTTCTTTTTTTCTTTCTCGTGGTTTCTCCCATTGGTTCCAATTCTTCTTTCCAACGTGACTAATGTGAAAATAGGTTTAATATGAATGTATATGTAGAGCCTATAACAAATTGCATGTCATCTTGGGGTGGGGAAAGGGAGAGATGAGGAGAAAATTTGGAACTCAAAATCTTTTGGAAATGAATGTTGAAAACTAAAAATAAAAATATTTCAAAAAAGATATCCATCAACTTACTTTTATGTAGGGGAGGCAACAGGACAAAGTGGAAAGCATATTTACTCTGAAGCAAGAATCCTATGTAAAAATTCTACCTCTCATGCTTATTAGGACAGAGTAGTTAACATCCCTGGGCCTCAGTTTCCTCACCAGTAAAGTGAGCAGGTTGGGCTAGATGGCTTCTGAGGTCTCCTCTAGCTTTCCATCTATGACCTTATGATCAAGTTATTGAAACTAAACTCTTTTTAAAAATGAAATGAAACTCATCCATTGTATCCCAGCCTTCCCATTGCTCCCATCCTCCACAACTCTTTCATCATGCTTTAGAAAGAATGGACAAAAGTTAAAACATCAACATTAGAGGAAGGGAAACTTCATTCCAACCATTTGCAGAAAATGCCAAGCCTGAAATGGTTCTCCCATTTCAAACACTGCTGGCTTATCTAGCTGAAGAGGTTTAATTCACTGTAGGCTGAATCTTGGATTATCAACTAAGGAAAAGCAATTTTTAAAATCTGTGACCTTTTCAGTTTGAGGGTCATTTTAGGTTGGAGATTTGGTGCCTGCTATGTCACCTCTAATTTTCAGGAGACCAGCTTTAAAAAGCTGACTGTGCAGATTATCAGCATTCAATTGCTGACGGGCACTTCCAGCCTGCACTTTTCCAGCCCAATTCATTCCATATTTTTCCTATCTCCAATAGGCAGTTTGATTCCCAACTTTGCAACCCATATGCAGCCTTGCTTTACAGACTACAATACAGCATGCTGAACATATGAGGATACATCTGATTATAAAATCATGATTAATATGCAAGAGGAAACCTGAATTTATTTAAAATGTTGCTTGCTCTTTAGCAATTTCCCAGTAAAGTGAGCAGTGATCATAGTATAGATGTCTATTGAATAGAACATTCAATTTTTTGATGTTACATCTTAAGACAAGAAGCTTTAGTTGACAGTTTCTGCTGGGGAAGATAACCTGGATGAACAACCAGGATCCATAAAAATCTTGATCATCAAGAGAATAGAACTAATAAGATGAAATAAGATAGAAATGGATATAAAGTCCTAACTTTGGGTCCAAAAAACCAGCTCCATAAGAACAGAGGAGGTATAGCTAGACAATGTATATGGGGAAAAAACTAGGGTTTTTAGTGGTGCTCAGTAAGATTCAACTGTATGTCTCTGCAGCCAGAATTGCTAACAGAATCCTGGTTTAATTGATAGACTTACAGTATCTAGACTTTCCCCAAAATCCTGTTCCAATTGCCTCATTGTGACATTGTGGTGACCCTATGTTCTCAAAAATTATGCCAACGGAGTTTGAGTATTGGCAGGATCTACTAAGCTAGGAAAGATTCAAGTGTAGTCCTGGCAATACACTGTGCCCCGAGTCCAAAGAGGATCATTAGAGATAGTCTGACCTCTAGGTGATGAATTATTTGTCAATGGCAATCTATAAAGCAAAGAGAAATAGATAGTGACCTCAGTACTGGTCCATTTCTACAGAGCAGTCCTAGTGATGGAAAAGTGGACAAAGAAAGCTAAGAATCACACAATTTTTAAATTTTCAATAAAAAATTAATTTAATTGTGCTTTTTGAGACTCCTGTCAAGTGACAAGTTCACATACTGCTACAATAACTGGACCATACTAGTATTGACAGTCTCAGTATGAATGAAACCAGAAAAAATAAAGAAGTTCAAACCAAAGGGAAGGCTGATTCATTTGCAAGTTCTCCTTGGAGTGGTAGCTAAAAATGTCAGAGGAATTAATTTCATTAGTCAAAGACAAAAAAATAATCTCATGAGACACTTGGTCATCTTACCTTGCTGTACACGTGATAATAATTGTAACTTGTGCACCGACATTTGTTGCAGAGAATTAACAGGGAGAAAAGTTCTACAAATATCTTGACAAGACCTTCAAAAACAAGTCAACAGAAAGTACACTTAAATTTATATGGGGAGGACAGCAAAATTAAGTTCAAAAGTATGGTTTAGGACTAAGAAATAAAAGAAAAAGTCTTATGACACCTACATATCATGAATACCTTTTTCAAGAAGAAAACTGTATGATCCTGGGCATGAAAAACAAGAAGCAACAAGAAAGAGAGAAAGAAAGAAAAACAAAAAGAAAGAAAAAAAGAAAGAAACTGGCTGTGTTTTAGACAGGAAATGACTAACTACTGTATAGCTGTTGTAGTCGTTTTAAAATCAACTATGTGTGTGCAGTAAGAGTAAATAGATTAACTAAAAAAAAAAAAAGGTAAAAAATCCCATTAAACTAGAGTAGAAGAATGGATAAGTCAGCACATATAGCTTCAATACCTACAATCTAATTTATTTAAATGAACTATCTATGCCAAAAAAAAAATAGAAATTAGCAAAGGAAAAATATAGATCATCACCATTTTCTAGAGAGTTTATCTTGTGTAAAGCAGTTGACATAAGGCCAGAAAACTCTACTTCAGCCAATAAACACTTAATATCTCCTTGCCAAGTGGAGAAAGAAGCTCTAGTTTATAATATAATATAATTTTTAAAACATTACAAAGTTGAATGGTAGAAGACTACCACCTTAAATTAACTCATAAAACAATGAAGAATGGTAGAAGAGATTCTTTGTTGTGAAATTCAACTAATAATAATAATAATAACTGACATTTATATAGCACTTTAAGGTTTCCAGAACCTTTCACATACGTTATGTCATGGGAGGCTTACAACATTCCTGTGAGGTAGATTCTATAGAAATTTGAAGGGATTAAATAATTTGTCCCTGGTCACAAAGCTGGCAAAAATTAGAGGCAAGATTTGAACCCAGTTCTTTCTCACTCTAGGCGCAGTAATATATCTAAACTCCCTCTCTAACCGTACCAGATCATCCCAAGAATATTTATGGATGAAACTGGAATTAAGACAACAAGCAGATGGAAAAAGGAATAGATCTGTCAGCATTTCTAAAACAAACTATTTTTATTATTGATGACGGCAGAACCACCACATTTAGGCTTCAGTCTTCTTGATGTGATGTATAAGGAAATGGAATTGGCACCAAAGAACACAGAGGGAAAAGCAGTTAGACCAGACCACATAGAACATAGTTCTTGAGGGGACGGAGTGGTTAGTTTTTGTTTGTTTTGTAGTTATTATATCTTCAGTATCTAACCCAATGTCTGGCACTGAATGGTGTTTAATAAATATTAATAGAATTGAAACACATAGGAAGAAGTCTTTTTGAATGCTCTAAAGAATTAATGTTTCTGAATTGGAGAAGACACCAGACAATTAGAAAAAAAAAAATCACAGATGGAAATGTTACATTCCATCCAGCCACACACCCCAGGAATCTTGTCCTGTGCCTTGCTACTAATTTCACTCTCCCTCCCCAGAACAGGACCCAACTAACCCTTTAGAGACTATACTGTTCCCCTCTCTGAGGGAGTTCATCCACCCAGTTTTGAACAGGGCTGAGCTGTCTTGAATGGTGAGTGAATGGGATGAGTGGAGGGAATGAGTGGAAACCTACCTACCAATTATATTAAGCCAGCCCTAGGCCATACTTCACATGCCATCTAGCCATCCACACCAGGAATCTTACCATTTTCCCTGTACCAGTTATATAAGAACTCCCCTACCTCTTGTTCTGGGAACAATAATCAAATCAGGGTTACCATGGCTTCTCCAAAAAGAGAGGCAATCTACTTAGGTCACCATTCCTGGGACTTTCCAAGCCAAAACTAAAAGGCCTAGCCACCATTTCCCTATGTTGTGTTGTCTTCATCATTAGAATGTAAGTTCCTTGAGGGCAGGGACTCTATCATTTTCCTTGTAACATCAGAGCCTTGCCCATTATGTAGCATGTAGTAGGTATTTATTAAATGCTTTTCATTTATTCGTTCTTTTATATTTCAGTGCTTGTGTGATTTTATCAACATGGGTATTTCCTCCAATGACAAATCATAACCCACTAATACCTTCTTCTCCTGCTCGACTCATGTCCATATCCTTTCAAAACACTCTAAGTGAGTACACCTAATATTCTATGGATCTTCCTCTAGTTCTTTTGTTCATTACATGGGTACCAATGCAATATGCAGGCTTTCCACCTATTATCTCTTACTCTTACTCTATGATGACAATATTACTGATAAAAGGAGATTCATCAAGAGGTCTTCAATAGCTAATGACCCATATCCTCACTTTCTCATTACTGAAAAAATGTTTTTATCAAAATGATCTATTTGCATGCATCAATGGCATCACTGATAGAAATATGAAGACAAAGGCAGATTGTTTGCCATTGTTATGCATTATGATGTCATGCATGGAGTCCAAATAAAGGAGTTATTCCCTATAGGTACTGAAGTCCTCCAGATGTTCCTATTTACAGATGTTGCACTGATTGCTTCAAACCCCAGAATACTACCAAGCCTCCTTCAATGAAATCCACAAGCAATCAAAATGAGATCTGCCCAGTAATCCGCACCAGAGAAAACAAATGGATGAAGAATGCCCATAGTCAAGGCAATGACTTGTAAGATTTTGTAAAGACAAAATACTGAAGCCAGAATGGAAGGGGAGGAAAAGAATAGGATTTGTTGCAGTGGGGAAAATGGACACTACTGTCAATAATCTCTGCTTGTCTCTGTCCAAAAACAAAGAAACAAATAAAAACAATTTTATTAACAGCTACATTCCTCCAATGATGCTATATGGATGTGAATACTGGAACATGACAATCTGACAGTCTCCAAAGAATTGGAACTGCAGGTAGACTTAAACTGAGATTTTCTGACTCCACATCAAGCAAGGATACTGAAGGTAACACTCAGAAGCCTGCACTCCAAACTCTGTACCTTAAGAATAGGCTCACTTTCACCTATGGCTTAAATTAGAGAGATTCCTAACCTCTTTTCCTTTTAGTTCCAACTAAAATTCCATCTTTTACAGGAAGCCTTCCCCAACCCCTCTTAATTCTACTCTCTGTTAATTATTTCCTATTTATCCTATATATAACTTCTTTGAATATATTTGTTTGTATGTTGTCTCCCCCAATAGACTGTAAGTTTTTTGAGGGCAGTGACCGTCTTCAGCCTCTTTCTTGTATCTCCACAGCTTAACATATAGGAGGCACTTAATAAAAGTTTATTGATTGGTTTTCAGTTCCCAAACCCATAGACTTTCAATAAACCTTCTTGTGCTCTCTATTCAATATGAAAGAAAATACATTCTGAAATTTACCATGCAAATGCACATAAAAATAAGATAAAGCAATTAATTCAAAAGGATAAATTATTTACCAAATATTCCCCATACTCTTCAAAAAACTTCTGCTACCCTCTGGGAGTAAATATACTCCTGGTTAGAAACCCATGGTTTATACTGGTTCTTCATAGGTAGAGGCAAATCAGGTGGTAACACATTCAAGTTATTTTCATGATCAATACCAGTTAACATAGCCACATTGGCTAGTTCATGTCCTTTTGGTTTTAGTCACAGCCCCAATTGCACATTTTTTCGAACAATATGGCCTCTGTGGTTTTATAATAAAACCTTTGTCTGAAGTTGTAAGAAAAAATATCTCCCTCCCCAAAAAGTTATTGTGGGTTGAGAGGTGATCCCAGATGGATACAAAAGGCTCACAGGATAAGATATAAATGTAGGGCCTTAATTATTTTTAAATTTGTAAGGCATGTGACTGTATGCTTTTCTGGGCCAGGTGATGATTGACTTCAATAAGCTAATGTGTACAGCTGAGTCTCTAATAATTAAACTGGGACCTCCAGTCTGAGTCAGGTGGTCTGATAATTGGGGAATGAGAAGAAAGAGGCACCATAAAGAGTTGAGAGTCCTTTAGGAAAAAATGGTCAAGTGACAGGGGAGATGGTGTTTCTATTCCTTGAGTGTTTTACTAGTAAGGCATTACAGGGGGCACCTCAGAGCAAAAGGTTACCAGCCCCGCCTGTGGCCATCCTCAACTTACATGACAGACCACTTCCCATATTCTCTTCCTCCACTCACAGTGGACTTGAGACAGTGTTCATGCTTCTGCTGTGGCTATTACCCTGGTGGAGTGGGCCTATGGAGGGGGAGCTCACCATATCTTCTTCTTTTTCAAAATTTATTCTAAACCAAGCATAAAATAAAATGAGTGCTTTATTTTCTTAGGTTTTTTTTTTTGAGTCCCTCTTCCCAGCCACTCTCACCCTACCACTCAACATCCATTAAAACAAACAAAAACGAAGTGCTTATAACAAATACACTATCAATAATCCCCAGGCCTCTGTGGATGGAAACAAAGAGGCCATATCTTTATAACCTTTAAGGCATTACAATGAAAGTTATTATTTATAATCTTAACTAGTCGCAATTGCCCTTTATCAGTTCCCAGCTGTCGCAAAGAAAACTGCCAACTTCTGAAAGCAGGATAGTACTGAGGAAAGAACACTGGCTTCAGAGTCAAAGAGCCTCAGTTTAAATTCCACCTCTTGGGCAAGACAGCATACTTTGCTGGGCTTCAGGTTCCTCATCTGTAAAATGAGGGAATTTGACTACATTGTCTCCGTGGACCCTTTCCACTCTACAGGCCATAGGATCAGGCTTTATATGCCTGATGTTGCTTCCCTTCACTTTGAGTGAGCCTTTCTGTTTCCACATTTCCTTTCTGACTCAGTTGCTGACAATCTGCCTCCTTCAATGAGAGCCTGGTCTTCTTCTATGTGACTGCACTTCTACCTCCTTCTCCCCCAGAATTGGGAGACTGAGGGTGTGGGGGCAAGCTTTGATGATATAAAGAGGCTGAAGAGAGAGAGACAGTGTTAAGAGGTGACAGAAAGCAGGCAGGCCTCTTCAACTCCTGTGTTGATTCTGTGTTCTCTAGCCAAGAAAACTATCTTCAGACAGAATGAAGATAGGCAATTCAGTGAAAGAAAAGGAAACAAGGCTGAGAGCCCATAACTAGGACAAAGACTAGTCAAAGATTTCCTGAGGGCAGAATTCAGAGGGACACTGAGTTGGCAAGGCAGGTGAATGTCAGAACAGTGGTTTTGATCTGGAGTCAAAGGGGACAAGAAAGAGATCCCACAGTCTTAAAGAGGCCAAAGGCAACAATTCCGCCTGAGTAAACTAGAGAGAAAGACTCATTTATAAGGGTGTAGGTCTACAGATGGAAAACCGGTCATAGGATTTTAGGGATAGAAGAGACCATAGATACCAACTGGTCAAACCCCCTCATTTTAAAATGTCAATGTAGGGGCAGCTAGGTGACACAGTGGATAGAGCACCGGCCCTGGATTCAGGAGGACCTGAGTTTAAATCCAGCCTCAGACACATAACACTTACTAGCTGTGTGACCCTGGGCAAGACACTTAACCCCATTGCCTAACCCCCCCCAAAAAATTTTTTTAAAATGCCAGTGTGAAGTAGTGGATAGAGTGTTGGCATTGGAATCAGGAATCCCCAAACTCAAATGCCATCTCTGAAAATAAGTGACCATAAGCACATCACAACTTCTGAGCCTCAGTATTCTCATCTCAACAATGGAATTAATAACACCTGTAAAACTTACCTAACAAGGCTGTTTTGCAGTTCAAATGAGATACCTTATAAAAAAAATTTGGCAAATGCAAAGAAGTATATACAGGCCAGGTATTGTCTTAGGTATACATAGATAGAATGCTTTTCCATTGACCCTTCTCCAAAGGGTCAGGGTCAAGATAAGGGTTACAGTTAGAGCTAGGTCCTGTCCATGAGGAGAATTGGAATACTCCCCCCATGTACTGGTATACATAACCCAACTTTGTGAAAGCTTATATTGTTTATTATAGACAGGGAAACTGAGGCCCTGAAAGGTTGTGATTTGCCAAAAATTACACAGTATTATAAAAGCTGCAGAACTAGGATCTGAACCCTGGTCTTCAGACTCCAGATTTAATCTTTTTTTCTACTCTACCACCATGATAAGAAATCCTGGAAGGGACTGTTTAATACTATACATCTATAACTGGCTAATTGCACAATGAGATTGTATTGATGTTCTACCTCCACTGTATGTGGTTTAATCTCAAAATGCTCTTATAAATTCATAAGACTACTTTTGTACTTGAATTCACTACAATGGTGTTTAGAAAAGAGTCCAAATGAAGAAGAAAAAATGGGAAAGGCCAAGAAGCCAGGGTGATAGTCTTCAAAGAAGAGAGCACCCTCACCTACCATTTTACCTTCAGTGGTAGCAGCAAATGGTTCCCTAGGAACTAACAAAGGGACTGGGAAGACCTGATTGGCAGATAGATTGCTTTGTTTGGAGGCTACCTTTGATGGGTCAAGGGTTTTGTCACTGAGGCTCTCTGACTAAAGAGTGATAATGAAACCCTCTTAATCCAACCAGTCACCAAATCACTGAAAAAACAAAAGACATTGAACTAGCCTCTAGAATTCCTGTCTTTTTAATAGGAAGCAAGTTTATAGTTTTGTTTTCAAGTTCTCATCATGAATATAGGGTTACCTTCCTTTCTATGTCAAACTAACATGGGGCTGACATTTGCCTTGATAGCCAGTCATCTGGTATCAGGCTTTTATGTTATTATATAGAATATTCTCAGGATCACAGATTTAGAGCTCAAAGGGACCTTAGAGATTATCTAGTCCTCTAGACTTCATTTTACAGATAAGGAAACTGAGAGAGAGAGACTAAATGACTTGTCCAAGGTCACACCAACAGTAAGTGGCAAACTAAGGATTTGTCACATCCTATGGTCCTCTATCTCCAAATTCAGGGCTCCTGTCATTGTACCATAATAGGGTAAAGATTAACCTATGGTAAAGTCTTTGCACTCGTGAGTAGGGTTTTAAAGGAGTTCTATTGAATTTTGGCCTTTCAGAATTCTTCCACACCTGAACAAAAATAGCCCCTTCCAATTATGACTATTGCATCCCCACACCACACTTGGCCAGACTCAGTCATTTTCATCGCACTAGCAAGAAGCATTAATTTCCCTGGTACTGGGGAGATTTACCTTGCTTCTCAACCTTGCTCATCCAGTTGCATGAAGGAGTTAACCAATTCCTCTTATTAAACTTTATACACCCATAGAGCCATATGACAAGGTGAAGAGTTCGTTTTTTTAATGTCCCCCTTACTTCTAATCCATTATCCATGATAATCCATTGTGTCCCATGGGTACTTAATCATCAAAGCAACCTTAAACCTCTTTTTGAAGATCAAATGGTTCTTTAATCCATTTACTTAGAGCATACAGAGTGATAGAAAATTAATCAGAGGCATAAGTTAGACACCAAGTTTTTCCTAATGCCTGTTAACACCCTTACATCGATAATTGCTTAAGTGGAAGGTGGGTCTAAAATGCGGAACAAATCACCTTGGTCTGTTTCCTTTCCCTGGGCTGCCCCACTGGGGCTCCACCATTATGTATGGCTAGCCTACCTCACCAGACAAAAATCCTGTCCCTAAATTATTAATACTAAGCAACTCTGAGAGTTAATAGGACTTTAAATTTCCTGCAGAGGGTATCATTAATTCTCATCTTCCATTTTGTATCAAGTTAAATGAAAGCACTTAGGGAAAAAAATCATCCCAGGCCCCTGAAGACAGAGGGAAAAAAGAAAGCAGGAATTCTCATTAGGCACCAGTACAGGGTTCCATGGTAAATGGATCCTGGCCTTTTGACCTATTCTCAGCCTATACCTACAGCTACTGGGAACTGATATGAAGAAATTGATGTGATGAACCAGAAGGAACCTCCAGCCTGGCCCAGTAAAGTGATAGAGAGGAAAGGGATTTCATAATCACCAGAGAAATGATGTCTATGTCTCACTCTAAATTTTCATACTTAAAAGGATTTAAGCATAATGAATGTCATTTCTGCCCCTTCTTCAATAAGTGGAATTGAGATTTCCACATCAACTAGAAATGCTCAGTTGTTAATAGCCTTCCTCTGGAATTTCCCTTTGCCATGGGACTTCAGTCACTCCATCATCATTTCTGCATAATTAAAATACCACAATTTAAATTCAGAAGTAAAAAGCTTACAAAAGTAGTCTACATTGACTGTTCTGAGTCTATGCCAATATTCTTTAAGGTAAAATATCTAAGTAGCTGCATATTCATACAGCATGATGAAGGACAAGATGTTCTTGAATCTTTTGCAGATAAGAGGCCATTGTATATGTTCTCCAGTATTCCAAAAGTTGTTAGGCCATCAAGTTGGGCATTGCCTCCAAAGGTACCCTGCCCATCCTGTGTGACTTTGTGTCCATGCCCCTCCATAAGTTCGCTATAGGTGTTCTACCCAATAGTTGGTAACCTCTAGAATAATAATAATAATGCTTAACATTGATATGGCACCTTAAAGCCTGCAAAGTACCTTACCTATATGATCTCATTCAGTTTTTTGCAACTCACTATTATTATCCCTATTTTACAAATGCAGACACTGAGGCTGAAAGATATCAACTGACTTGACGAGGGTCAAACAACTACTAAGTGTCTGAAGCAGTATTTGAGCCCAGGTCTTCCTGAATTGAAATTGTAGCCCAACAAGAAGAATCCCTAAGTACTCTTTCTCTGGTAGTAACAATGGATATAATGATGAAAAAAAGAAAGAAAGAAAAGGGCAAACCCCAGCCTCCTATCTCTTTAGAGAACAAAGGAAAAAGAGATGACAGAGAGACAATGACAGTTAGAGATGGAGATGGAAGGAAGGAAGGAAGGAAGGAAGGAAGGAAGGAAGGAAGGAAGGA
>NW_020954569.1:2857071-2900894 GCF_900497805.2 Vombatus ursinus | reverse complement strand
TCTCTCTCTCTCTCTCTCTCTCTCTCTCTCTCTCTCTCTCTCTCTCAATCTCTCTCTCTCTCATACACACACACACACACACACACACACACACACACACGTACCACATTCTCATTGGGGCCAGACTTAGTGCAGATATCCAATTAGCTTTAGCCCCATTGTAGCTCAAAACTCCTGAGTTCAAGTGATTCACCAGCCTCAACCTCCCTGGCAGCCGGGATTGAAGGCATTCTGAACTATGACAGGCTTCTAAAGGATATTAATTGGAAGAAAGAATCTATTTTTAAGCAAATAGTAACAACTTTAGGAATAAAAGCATAAATATAAGCATGGATCAATGTTTATACTAACAGTCAGTCTTTAGCCAAGAGCATAAATTAGCACATCCAGGACCACACTCATTTATTCCCAGGCTTTTCTTCACCAATTCTACTTCTAGTTGAGGCTATCTTCAGATCCAGCCACTGGGGAAAAAATATCCCCCAGAAAAGGTGCTGGATAAAAAGAGACAGCTGTTTACATCCCTGTTAGTACCATTGCTGACTGCTGTCTCTGTCTAAACACCATAAGGAAGAATGTGTGGCAAGGAGAGAATATTGATGGCAGTTCGGTCTTCCACAGAGGAGAAGGAAAGCACTGGGAGATGCTTGAGATGCTTGATCCTCTTCTCTGTGTTGGAATAAATGAATAAAAAACCATTTATTAAGTGTCTACTGTGGGCAAAGCACTGTGTTAAGTACTGATGGCAAGTCTCCATGGCTCTTCAGGCTCTGCAGCACAGCAGATCGCAAAGCACCTTCTTCAAGATATTTAGCAGGACCCTTCTTTTCCCTTCTGTTCCATTCCCTTCCCTTCCAATATCACTGGGATTGCTAGGAAGTTCTTCCTTACGTACACTCTCTGCAGCTTCTACCTCTATGATCTCTAGAATCGAGCCAAACAAATATAATCCCTCTTTCACCTGGCAGCCCTTCAAGACTTGAAGACAGATATCATAGCATTTTTTCCGGGGGGGGGGGGGGGTTAAATAGAAACATTGTTTAATATTTGGCAGCGATTTTGATTTGTTTTTATATTAAAGGAATCTCTTCAGTCAAACCAATTAAATGTAATGAATTTGGAAAAAATGCGTAATGCCCCACCTCTTCTTGGGATTGGTGGTTAGATCAGAGATTGTTTGCCTCTATTACAAGACTGGTCTTTAGAAAATGTACTCACAAATCTTTCATATTACATTACAATGCCTAGCTCAGCCAATAACACCTTAATATAATATTTCAAACTAGAGAATATGAACTTACTTAAATTATTTTTAACATGTATTTTATTTTTCCCCAATTATATGTTAAAACAATTTTTTAACATTTGGAGTTTTTTTTAAGTTTTGAGTTCCAAATTCTACCCCTCCTTTCTTTCTTCCCCTCACCCCTCCCTGAGATGGCAAGCAATCAGATATAGGTTATACATGTGCAACCATATAAAACATTTCCATATTAGTCATTTTGTACAAAAAGAGTCAAATAAAAGAAAAAGAATGAAAGGAAGTAAAAAAAAATAGCATGCTTCAGTCTGTATTCAAACAATATCAATTTTTTCTTTTTTTTCATCATGAGTCCTTTGGGATTGTCTTGGATCATTGTATTGCTGAGAATAGCCAAGTCATTCACAGTTCTTCATCATATAATATTTTTGTTACAGTATACAGTGTTCCCTGGTTCTGCTCACTTCACTTTACATTAGTTCATCTAAGTCTTTCCAGTTCTTTTCTGAAATCAGCCTGATTGTCATTTCTTACAGCACAAGAATATTCCATTACAATCATATACCGCAGCTTGTTTAGTCACTCCCCAACTGACGAGCACAACTTCAATTTCCAATTCTTAGCCTCCACAAAAATAGCTGCTATAAATATTTTTGCACAAATAGGTCCTTTTCCCTTTTTTTATGCCTTTGGGATATAGGCCTATATCCAGTATCTAGGTATCCTATCCAGTGGTATTGCTGGATCAAAGGGTATGCACAGTTTTATAGCCCTTTGGGCATAGTTCCAAATTGCTCTCCAGAATGTTTGGATCATAGCTTCTTTAAACCTTCTCATCTTGATGTTGAGCAATCCCAAATCTTTTAACTAATCCCCAAATGGTATGGTCTCCAATTCTTTGCCCATTCTGATCACCCTCCTCTGCAGGCCTTCCTACTTGTGCCATTCCCAAAAAATAGAGTCCCAAGCACAGTTCTCCAAGTGCGATCAGACAGGTCAGAGTACATTGGAACTATGACCTCCCATGCCCTAGACATTACGCTTCTATTGATGCAACATAATTTTGAATCATCTCTCTTGACTGCCACACCACACTATTGACTAATACAGAGCTTACAGGTTACTAAAACCCCTAATTCCTTTCACTTAAATTGTTTTCAAGCAATGTTCCCCCTATCCTGAACTTAAGCAATAGTACATGGGTGTGAATCTATTGTGTTGAAATGATTTCTCCAAAAAATGAAGGGGTTAAGAAAAAGGGATGAATTGGGAAAAGGGGGAAGGGAGAAACAGAATGGGGAAATTTTTCTCACATAAAAGAGGTACACAAGGAAGAGTTTTTACCATGGAGGGGAAATGAGAAGAGCAGGCAACCCTTGAACCTCACTCTCCTCAGAATCAAAGAACACACACACACACACACACTCAATTGTGTATAGAAATGTAACTTGCCCAATTGGGAAATAGAAGGGAAGGGGATAAGAGAAAGGGGGTGGGGGAATGATAAAAGGGAGGGCAGATTAAGGGAGGCAGTGGTTAGAAACAAAATGAAAGGGACAGTATAAAAACAGAGAGAGGAAGAAACAGAAAAAAAAATGAGATGAAGGTAAATACACAGTAATCATAATTGTGAATGTGAATGGGATGTGCTTGGCCATAAAACAGAAGCGGATAGCAGAATGGATTAGAAACCAGAATCCAATAATATGTTGTTTACGAGAGACACACCTGAAACAGAAAGACACACATAGAGTGAAAATAAGGGGCTAGAGCAGACTCTATCATGCTTCAGCTGAAGTAGAAAAGGAAGGGGTAGCAATCACGATCTTAAACAAAGCAAAAGCAAAAATAGACCTAATTAAAAGAGATAATCAGGGAAACTACATTTTGCTTAAAGGTATCATAGACAATAAAGTACTAGCACAAATGTTTACAGCATGTGTCTCTGACAAAGGCCTCATTTCTCAAATATATTCTGAGTATAGAACAGAGTTAAATGTATGAAAATAGGAGCCATTCCCCACTTGATAAATGGTCAAAGGCTATAAACATGCAGTTTTCAGAAGAAGAATTCAAAGCTATCTATAGTCATGAAAAAATGCTCTAAATCACTATTGATTAGAGAAATGCAAATTAAAACAACTCATACCCCTCAGAAATGAGAAATACTGGAGGGGATGAGGGAAAATAGATACATTAATGAACTGCTGGTGGAGCTGTGAAGTAGTCCAAACGTTCTGAAGAACAATTTGGAACGATGCCTAAAGGGCTATAAAACTGTACACGTCCTTTGACCCAGCAATATCACCACTAGGTCTGTACCCAAAAGAGATTAAAGGAAAAGGAAAAGGACCTATAAGTACAAAAATATAGCAGCTCTTTTTTTGAGGGTAAAGAATTAGAAATTGAGGGGATGTTCATCAACTGGGAAGTAGCTGAACAAATTGTAGCATACGATTATGATGGAGTACTATTGTGCTATAAGAAATGATGAGGGAGGGGCAGTTAGGTGGCACAGTGGATAGAGCATCGGCCCTGAAGTCAGGAGGACCTGAGTTCAAATCCGGCCTCAGACCAAACACTTGACATTTACTAGCTATGTGACCCTGGGCAAGTCACTTAACCCCAATTGCATTAAAAAAAAAAAAAGATGAGGGAGATAGTTTCAGAAAATCATGACAATAACCATATGAACTGATACAAAGTGAAGTGAGAAGAACCAGAAGATCAGTGTACATAGTAACAGCAATCAATACAATGATCCAGGACAATTCCAAATGATGAAAATATGCTATCCACCTCCAGAAAGAGAGCTGATGAATGAACTCTGAGTGCAAATTCAAGTATATTTCTCACTTTATTTTTCTTGCTTTTTTGAAATATGGCTAACATAGAATTATGTTTTACACAAAAACCCATACAATTGTTAATTGATTCAGGGAGAAATCAACAGTAAAATCTCTGCAGGTCACTGAACCATTCCCCCTTCTATCCATTCCTATTGACACTTGGAACCTGAGTTCTCTGTGGCTCTTGCTGGCAGTTCTCCCTGCTTACTGCCCATTGCAAACTGCCTGCTACAAGATGTCATTGGGGGCTCCTAAGTGTGGCTTTTTATAGAAGATTTCCTGGCCCTTTCTCCTATTACCTGACATTCCTTTCCCAGGTGCATTGATCAGCAGTTAGCAGACACCTGTCAACACCCTAAAGCAAATAGTAACTGCTCTCAACTATTATGAGTGATATTTTCATTTAAAAAAATCACTACTTTCACCCATTTCCTACCTCTTTCTCTTCTTTCTGTTTTCTCATACTCTGGCTGCTGTTCTGTATGTCATCACTACACTATCATCTTTGGTTGAGAAACACCACTTTATCAATGCCCCTTCTTAAAACCTTACCCCACAAACTGATCAACATCCAGATGTGGTCTGGCCAGTGCAGAATGCAGTGGAACTACAGCAGGATGATTCCCTCATTCTAGACACTCTTTGCCTTTTAGGGCAACATAAGATCACACTAGCTTTTTTGTAACCTAAAATCCTTTATGCTACAAACATTTATTAGATGCCTAGTGTACGTAGAGGCCAATGCTAGGTACTGAGGTAGGTATATCATTTGAATATAATATGGTCCCTGATCCCACGGACTTTAGAGTTTTGAAAGGAGTAAGAAGCAAAGATAACTCTCCCACAAAACATTACATCAGTCACAGAACCATGGAATCTCAGTTTGAAGGGACCTCAGAGATCATCTACTTCAACTAGTACATGAAAAGGAATCCCCTCTACAGCAACATCCCTGATGAGTCATCATCCAGTCTTCACCTGAAGATCTCCCATTCTCTGGGGCTAAGTAGACTGCCTAAACCCTCTTCTTGTTGTTGTTGTTCAGTCATTTCGGTTGTATCTGACTCTTTGTGACCCCATTTGGAGTTTTCTTGGTAAAGATACTGGAGTGGTTTGCCATTTTTTTCTCCAACTCATTTTACACATGAGGAAATTGAGGCAAACAGGGTTAAAGTGACTTGCCCAAGATCATACAGCCATTTAAGTATCTGAAGCCAGATTTGAACTCAGGAAGATGAGTCTTCCTGACTCCAGGCCTGGCGCTCCATCCACTGCTCCACCAAATGATAACCCTGCAAATACTTGAAGATAGCTATTGTATACCCCCTCAAAGTCTTCTCCTCTCCTCTCAGCCAAACATCCCTTGGGCTTTCAATTGATCTTCATATGATGTGGGGTCTGATCTTCTCACCAACTTGGTTGTTCTCCTTTAGTTTCTCTCCAGCTCACGAATTTATTTCCTAAATTATAGCTCTCACTTCAAATGATAATACTCCAGAACAGAGTAATGGAATCATCACTTCCTATGTTCTAACTGTTCTATTAATAGGCAAAAAACTGTCTTTTGCCTTTTTTTGTTTTCCCAGTGTTTAGCCCAGGACCTGGCACATAGTAGGCACTTAATAAATGACAATTTGTTGATTGTTGCCAAAGGTCTTAAATTTGTGGGGGAGAGTGAGCTATTGTGTCACACTGCTGACTTATACCGACTTTGTGGTCTGCTACACTAAAACCCCTAGTTCATTGATAGTCAATAGGCACTTAACAAATGCTTGATGAATAAATGAATGATGCATTTAATGGAAATGAAAGAGTAATGTTGTTAAGAATAATGACCTATCATTACTAAATAATATCCCTCAAGGAATCATATCCTCCTATTATTAAAAACCATATTCAGGGCACAGGCTGATGTTTCATCTCTTGAATGGTAATGTGCCCACTTAAAAAAAAAATGTTCTGGCTGAGCCATGAAAAAACACATCTTACTGCTGCAAACAGAAAGAAATCAATATAGTCTTCAAAGGATTAGGGTTGTGTGGTCAGAGAGTTAAAGTGGGTTCAGTGGATCAGGGGAGTTAAAGCAGTTGACCCAGGGCTTTAGAAGCATAAAATACCACAGCTAGAAAGTGCTTAAGAGATTGAGTCTAGTCCCCACCTCCTGCAGGTGAAGAAACAATGGCCCAGATAGATAATATGATTTACATGCAGTAACCCAAGGGAGCCAGGGCTAGAATCCAGCTCACTAGACTCCAAGTTCAGCCTTCTTTCTCAGAACCAGGACCCAAATCTTCTCACTCCTAGCATCATGTTCCTTCCAATTCTCCCATCATGCTTCCCTCCTTCCACCAACAGGAGACCATAATTGAGCGCTTTATTTTTCTTGACAATAAATCAGGAAAACACAAGCAATCAGTCTCCATTCGAAAAGATGATTTGTTGAGTAAATCATTTGTAATCCACATTGTTTGCTTAATGATCAACTATATATTTTCCTAAAAGTTTTGGCATCTTTCTCAATCAGGAACTAGTCTGGTTGTGTTTATTTTCAGGCCAGAGAGACTTTGTTCACCCAACACACGGCTATGACATGCTTGATTACTCAAGGCTCTCATGCTTCAAAGGAACTATGCCCCCTCTCCAAGGAAAACCTGATACCTACTCACTCTTATTTGCCCCCTCCCTTTTAATTAAAGGGAAATGTCTTGAAATTCCCTACACATAATAATCAAAGATTCTGATGATCTTTTAGGATCCTGGAATTTCAGGACTAAAAGATCTTAGACATGATATAATCTAACCCCAATATTTAATAGATAAAGATACCTGGAGGCCAGAAAAAAAGTGATGTGTACAATCATGATGCTGGTTAGCAGCTCCCATGCCCATCATTCCCTGCCTCCTGATGCCAGATTCAAGGCTCTTCCCACTATATGATGTTGTTTCTGTCCAGAGAGGGGTAGGAACATGGGCAAAGAGTTAACAGATGTTTTTTTAATCTCAAACAGGCAATATGTGCATAACGATTCAGACAACTGAGCAAGCATTGAACTGGAATATGCTGGAAAGTATTTACATTATGGAGATTAGAAAACACATCTTGCCTTGTACTGGAAGCAAGTCAGTGAGCATTACAAATTAAGAAGTCTAAATATGAAGAAGTCTCAACCACAAATGGCCTGCTGCATTCTACCTTGGTTCTGGAGCTCAGGAGCAGAACTTGGCGGAGAAAAATCCTTACCAGAGAGTGATATGGATATTATACTAAGTTTAATGAATTCAACAAGCATTTATGGAGTGGAAACATAGTATCTTAAGGTAGAGGAATGGTTTAGTAATGTAGAAGCATGTAGTAGTAAAAAGAACATTGAACTTGTAGTCAAAATACTGTAGAAATCTGGTTTCAAGTTCTCACTCTTCCATTTTCCAGCGGTGTGATCTTGGACAAATCCCTTTACCTCTATGGATATCAGTTCTTTCCATCTGCTGTGTGATATGCTTCATACTCAATATCTCATCTCCCATCTCTGTGATTTTGCACAGGGTCTCCTTCATGCCTGGTATTCAGTCCCTCACCTGTTGCATTTTCTAGTTTCTTTCAGGATTCAATTCAAATGCCACCTCCTGTATGAAGCCTTTCCCAATTCCCCTCTGCTTTTAGTACCATTCTCACCCACTCATTACCCTCTCTTTGATATGTGTGTATGTGTATTAATGAATTCAACAAGCATTTATGGAGTATAAACATAATATCTTAAGGTGGAAAAATAGTACAGCAATGTAGAAGCATGAAGTCGTACAAAGTACATTGAACTTGTATTCAAAATACTGTAGAAATCTGGTTTCAAGTCCTAACTCTTCCATTTGTGTGGGTATTATATACTGATACGTGTCAATATTATTTCCCCAAAAGAATGTGAGCTCCTTGAAGGGACTGTTTGATTTTTTACTTTGTAGCCTCTGCACAGTTCTTGGCACATAGTACACACTTAATAAATGCTTGCAGAAGGATCTAAGATAACTCCAACAGATTCATGATGGAAAATGCTGTCCACACCAGAAAAAGAACTATGAAGTCTGAATGCAGATTGAAGCATAATATTTGCTCTTTTTTTTTGTTTCTTCTTACTTGCAGTTTCTCCCATTAGTTCTAATTCTTCTTTATAATATGTCTAATGTGAAAATAGGCTTAATATAAATATATATATTGAACCTATATCAATTTACATGCTGTCTTGGGGTGGGGGGAGGGGAGAGATGGGGAGAAAATTTGTAACTCAAAATCTTATGGAAGTGAATGTTGAAAACTGAAAATAAGTATATAAATGTATTAAAAATAAATAAAAATAAATGCTCACGGATTGATTCTTTATGGAATGGGTCTGGATTGCATGATCTCTAAGGTCCCTTCAACTTTAGTACCTACTATGTACCCAGCTCTGTGCTGGGTACTCTGAGAAACAGAGAAAAAGTAAGACACCGGCTCTGCTCTCAAGCAGCTTACAGTCTTACTAAGAAGACAACATCCAAATGTGAAACAATCCTCAAACAGTAAAAGAATAATCAGGGCCATGACCACCTTAGATACAGCACAAGGAACTGGGACCAGGAAAGGAGTATCTAGGCTGGGCATAGTCAAAAACTAAACGGGTTGTTGGGAGGTATCATAGAGTAGTGGAAAAGGTAATGGATTTCAGGTTGGAGGGGATTTGACCCGAGCTCAAATCCTAACTCTCTCAACTCATTACTTGGGATGATTTTGTATAGGTCATTTTTACCAGTTTGGGCTTCATTTTTCTCCTCTTTAAAATAAGAGGTTTGGATTCAATCTAGCTCTAAATCTATGACCCTGAGTGAGTCCAGAGATATGTACAAGTTGAAGGTCAGCATAGAGCAATAAGTCAGAAAACTGGGCAGCAAGCACTAGACAAGAAATAATTGACTAATGGAGGCGTCAGTAAGCAGTGGGTCAGAAACCTATTAAATAGACAGGAAGACACAAATGCTAGAGGGTAAGGCAAGGGGGCGGGTCAGATATGCAGGCAGACAAGCAAATGCAGACAGGAAATCTGATTAGAAGCATCAGCACTAGAATGACCTTGATAATACAGGTCACCCATTGCCAGGGTCAACCAGGAAGTGTTAGTAAAATTCTTGTTAAGGCATAAATCAGCACCTAAACATGGAAATGTTAGAACTTGCAGGTGGAAGCAAGTGAGCAGGGACACACAGATGGAATAGAGTAAGTGCAATATGGGTAGAAGAGGGATCCAAATGACCGTAAATGCTAAAGGTTTATCTCAAGCGCTGTCACCTACAAAGACTCTCCCAATACTACTAACTGTTAATGCTCTCTCCCACACTCCCAAATTACTTTGTATTTGTTCATCTGTGTGTGTCTGATCTCCCCTAATAGAACACAAGCTCCTTGAGGGCAAACTGTTTCATTTTCATCTTTGTACTCCTAGCTCCTAGTACAATGCTTGGCACATAGTAGGTGCATAATAAGTTCTTGTCAAATTAAATTGAGTTAGCTCAGCACAGAGTCAACTCTTCAATGTTCCCTCCTGAGCAGGATGCTCTTCTAGGGCTCATGAGTAGTAAGGGACAATGGCCAGATGATCACCATCTTCAGATAATTAATCAATCAATAAACATTTATTAAATACCTTCTATGTATCAGGCACTGTGCTAAGCACTAGGGATACAAATAGAAGCAGTCAGTCCCTGCCCTCAAGGAACTTACAATCTAATGGGGGAGACAATATGCAAACAAATACAAACAAATAAACTACATATAGGTTAAAAAGGATATAATTAACAGAGAAAAGGCACTAGAATTAAGAAGGGTTGGGAAATCTTTCTGTAAAAGATGGGCTTTTAGTTAGGACTTAAAGGAAGCCAGGAGTAGATCGAGATAAGGAAGGGGGCATTCCAGGCATATTTAAAGGACCATCAACCAGAAGAGGCTTTACATTGGCCACTGAAGATGACAGGCTTATGGTGAGCAGAGTCATCTAACATAGGCTGTCACCATGTGATGAAACTTGGGTCAAAGACTCTCGTCTGAGGACGAGCTGAGATGCTGCCTTTGGAAACATAGGGAAGGAGCTAAGGTTAGCTTTACTTGATTTCATCTACCTAAAGATGTTGAGGTGAAAGGAACCTGAGAATTCATCTAGTCTAACTTCATTTTACATATGAGGAAACTGAGGCCCAAGGAGGTTAAGTGACTTGCTTAAGGTAACAGAGGTAGTATACATCTGAGGTGGGATTTGAACCTAGGCCGTCTGATTCCATAAGCCAATACTCTTTTGCTGTTGCACCAGTCTGCAAATCTGGCTTCAAATACTTCAGGTCATGAGTCTGTGATGCTACTGAAATAATATGAAACCCCTCAAAGCTTTGTGATTGTATCATTTCACATTTCAACCACCAAGGAGCATACAGGTAGGATCCAGGTCCAACTTTTCCTTCAATTAGAAAGACATAGCATCACTAAAAAAAAGCCTTCTTTCAAGAATTGTTCCTATCAAAAGATTTTTTATGGTAAAGTAGAGATTTTGAGCTAGAAGAAACCTTGGAAATAATTTAGTCCAGTCTCCTTATTTCACAGATAAAGGACTGAGGACAGCTAGGCCGTGTGACCATGAGTTAACCATGCAACTTCCTTGTACCTTAGTGTCCTCATTTTTGAAACGTCTTATATCATAGAATGTATGAGGATCAAGTAAGATAATGTAAATGAAATACTTTGGAAGCCATAAGTTTCTAAATTAAGTCAGCTGTTATTATTACTTTTGAGGAAGGAGAATGATGGTATAAAACAAGTACTGGATTTGGAATCTTATGCAAGTTTCTCATCTCTAAATCTCAGTTTCCTTATTTGTCAAATGAAGATTTTGAACTAAGATCCCTACCTTAAAATCCTAGGATCCCAAGAAAAGAAAATTTAGAGGGAACATAGGCTCAGAGAATCAATGTTTTAGATCTGGGAAGGCATTGAGAGGCCATCTGATCCAGCCCCTGTGTTTTACAAATGAGTAAACTGAAAACCAGAGAAGTTACATGACTTGCCCAAGGTGATACCAGTAGCAAAGGACGATTGCCTCTTATGTTCCCCCTAAATTTTCTTTTCTTGAGATTAGAGGATTTTGAGCTAAAAGGGATCTTAGTCCAAAGCCCTCATTTGACAATAAGGAACCTGAGACTCAGGGAGAATAAGTGACTTTCATGAGGTCACAATTGAATCCAAACCTAGATTTTCTGACTCCAAATTCAGTACTTGTTTTTTTTTTCTTTTTATTTAAACACCATTCTTTCTCTCCTTCCATCTTCAGACATTTAAAGTGCTGTCAACTAAAAGAGAGATATAAGATTTGATACTCAAAGGATAGAAAGAGAACCAATGGTAGAAATTTACCATGAGGCACATTGGTTGGTACAGCAGCAAGAGCACTTAATTCGATTCAGAAAGACCTGGGTTCAAATCCTGCCTCAGACACTTACTAGATAGGTTACCCTGGGGAAGTTATTTAACCTCTCTGCCTCACTTTTCTCATTTGTAAAATGAGGAGGTTGGCCTCAATGTCCTCATAAGTCCCCTTTCAGCTCTAAATCCATGATCTTATAAACTATTGTTGTTGGTTAGTTATTTTTCAGTCAGGTCTAACTCTTCATGATCCCTTTTGGGGTTTTCTTGGCAAAGATACTGCAGTAGTTTGCCATTTCTTTCTCAAGCTCATTTTACAGATGAGAAAACTGAGGCAAACAGGGTTAAGTGACTTGCCCAGTGTCACACAGTTAATAAGTGTCTGAGGTCAGATTTGAACTAAGGAAGATGAGTCTTTCTGGATCCAGGACTGATACTCTACCCACTGAACCACCCAGTTGCCCTATAAACAATTAGAACTGCACTAAAATGGAATGAGGCTGCCTCATATGATAGATAGTGAGTTCACTCTCACAGGAAGAATTCAAGCAGAGGCTTAATAATATTTTTTGAGGTATGTTGGAGGGGAAGGAATCCTGCCTCAAGTGTGGCTTACATTTAGTGATTGCTAAAGTTCTTTCAAAGTCTAAGATGCCATGATTCTGGGAAACTAAATCCCAAAGGGGTTACTTTGCCCAGAGTCACCCAGCTAATAAGAAGGAAAGCCACATCTCCTAGAACTCCTTGCAGAATGCCCATTCTACTTTACCAGATTTCTGCATCACAGCTTCAGGACCACAGTTCAAATTACATCATTGTATGTTTATTGACCCACAGTCAGAATATTTCCAAAAAGCAAACCGTTTCACATAATATAAAATATCCCCCAAAGTCTTCTTTAATTGGGAAGTGACTCTAGCCATATTATTTATTGCTTGTGGCATCTAACCACATCATTTAAAAGGATGTAACACAATCAATATAAAATAATTTGTCAAATACATGAGATAAAGCTCATTTATAATTAATTAAAAAACCATCTAGTTGCATGAGTGTATGTAAGAATATTGAAGCATTCTGATGCTGAAAATTCTCTTTAAAACAGAAACATCCATTTCCAAACCAACATATGAACCATTGGCCAACTGTTCCACCAGCCTGCCAAGAGAAAAAGAATCTCATCAAAAGGAGATTGTAATGCCCACCTTTCTCTATAAACTTGACCCTTCAAGAATTGATTAGGAAAAAAAATAAGACATTCCTGTTTCTAGTCAATAATTCACAACATATTACTCAGAGAATCTGAAGAAGGCATCCTGTGTTGGACAGGATCTCTATGGTGGTTTAACACAAGGAAACATAAGAATCTCACAGAATGAGATGACATAAATAGGTTGTGGCCAGTAGACATAAAACCCATAATCAAGGCAGAGATCCATTGAAGCACATTTTTAAGGGCATCAGGAAAAGTCTGCATTGAGAAAGTCCCAGGATAAGGAGACAAATAGTTTCTGGATTTAAGGGAAAAATAGGGATGTGAATTAGACTCTGAAGGATGAGCAGGAAAGAGGCAGTAGTTCATGAGTTATTGCCAAATTGCACAGAGGTTAAGACAGAATCAGGTAAAATGGGGTCCCCCTGGCACATACATAAGTGACAACAAAATAAGCTAGCAATTCAAGGGAGATGTTTGAATCTGACTTTTTAAAAATTCTGATCTTAAATATAGCCCCCAAAATGATCATTTCCATGTACGAAGTAGGACAGAAAAAGAAACTGTCCTGATTATGTGTTCTCCTAAATTTCCTTCTATTCTCTTCTGTGAATTTTTAAAATGCTTCAATCACCTTCGTCACTTTCTTTTTTGTGCCAGTCCCCTGCACCAACCTCTTGCTGCTTGCAAGGACTCCTCTTCCCTGCAGGGGGTCAGAGAGATGCCTTTCCATAGCCTTCTGGTTTCCTGGTCTGGCCTCCTCCTGCCAGTAGGGGGTCTGAGAGACATCACTGGGTTCATGTCAGTCCCCTAGGCTAGACCCTTCCTGATCGCAGGGTACCCTTCTTGCCTGCAGGGGATTGCAGAGTTGCCATTGCAGCACATGAAAGTCTCCTGACCTGGTTTTCCTGCTTATAAGGGACCTTTCCTGCCTACAGGGGACAGACACAACTAGGTGGCACAGTGGATAGAGTGCTGGACTGGGAGTCAGGAAAAGACTTCAGATCAAATCTTGCCTCTGATACTTACTGTGATCTTGGACAAGTCATTTAACTTATGTTTGCTTCACTTTCCTGAACTGTAAAATAAAGGTAATAATAGTACTTACCTCCCAGGATTGTTGTGAGGATCAAATGAGATACTTATTAAAGCACTTAGCACCATGCCTGGCACATAGTAGGTGCTATATAAATGCTAATTATTATTATTGTTGTTCTTTCCTGCTCACTTTTTGACTCTCCTGGCCTGCCTATAGGGATAAGATAGAAACACTATTCCATAAGCTGCCCCTACTGTTCCCCTCACCTGAGCTACCTAATACCCCGAGAAGATACCACCCTTAAGGCAAACCCCTACTGCTGTTAATAACATTCCTAAACTCATTTCTCACTGATCAATCCCACCTAGTCATACTCTCCCCATCCTAATGATCTGGACCCCTGGCTGTCATTATACAAACCCTGTCTTCCATCCTCCACCATCCACTCCTTTATTCTCATCCCCCTTAACCCAATCTTTCCATTCTCACCCCCATTCCCAGCCCCTGGCCTAATGTCATTCTCAAAAGCTACCCACCCCTTCCTGTGCTCTTTATGAAACAAACTTGCTTTCTTCTTAAGTCTTTTCTTTTCTTACTCCTTTTATCTCTTGGTTCTCATGGAGACCTGGCTCCCCCTTGATGACACAGACTCTGGCCACCCTTTCCATCACTGGCTGTACTTTCACTCATTCCTCTCCCCTCCCCCTACCTGTTGAAGTGGGGGAGGTTAGAGTACTTCTTGTTCCTCATTGTCACTTCTCATCATTTCCAGGCTCTGTCACCATCACTCAGTAACCTCTTTCCCTTTAAGGTTCACTCAATCCTCATAGCTACAACCCAAACAAAATCGTGATAGCTATTGTCTACCTACCCCCAGTATACTCTCCTTCCTTCTTCTATGAATTCAGTGCCAGGCTCATTGTCTTTCTCTCTTTCCCAATTACTGTTTTCATACTGGGGGTCTTCAACATGCATATTGATACTTCTGCAAGCCCCCTCACCTCCCAGTTCCTCTACCTGCTCACTTCCCGTGATCTATTCCTTCACCTCACTACAAACACATTCTTTATCTTGCCATAGACCACAAATGTTCCACTTCCATGTTAAAGAACTCTGAAATTCCCTTATCTGAACACAACCTATTGCCCTCCCTCTGCCTTGTAGTCCAAAAACCTGTTCTTCAACCTCAAAACCTCCAGTCTCTCAACCTTTTAGTTCTTTCTCCCAGGCTATTACATCTGCATTGGCTATACTTTTTTCCTTTGTCCATTTTGACTGGTTGGTGAACTGATACAACCCTACACAATCCCCTTCTCTTGAATCCCTTGTTCCCTTATCCTATAGCCAATGTTGCCCTGCCACGCCTCAGCCCTTGATTACTGCCATTTGCTGCTTTCATTCCTACTCATGAGCTGCCCCCCAAAAAAAAAAAAAGCTGGAGAAAAATCACAAAACTACACTGACTGGATTTACTCCAACTTTATGTTATGTAATATCAAATGGGCCCTCACTGCAGCAAGGCAATTATTTTATACCTTCTTAATTGATTCAATATCCCACTTACCACAGAGGCTTTTCCAAACCGTATCATCCCTCTTCAAAATCCCATAGCTCCCCCCCTCCACCCTCTCAGGTGACAACCTTGATTCATATTTCACTGAAAAAAAAATTGAGATTATTTGACAAGAGCTTCCTCTTCTACTCTCCTCCTCAACTCACACCATCCAGACACCTCTTGCCACTATCTCCACCATTAGCTCTATCTCACATAATGAGTCAGGACTCCTCTTCGCCAAGGTAAACCCTTCTACATGGACAAATGATCTCATTTCATCTTATCTTTTCCAGATTGTCCCCTCTATCATCCCCACTTTCTCATTTATTGTCAATCTGTCTTGTCTACAGGCTGCTTCTCTACTGCCTGCAAATATGCCCATGTCTCCTCCATCCTTAAAATCTCTTGATCCCTCCATCCTTGCTAGCTGTCATCTCCTATCTCATCTTCCTTTTGGGGCTAAATTCCATGCAAAGGCCATCTACAGTAGGTGCATACATTTCCTTTCTTCTCACTCTCTTCCTAAATCTGCAGTTTGGCTTCTGACCTCAACATTCATCTGAAACTGCTCCCTCCAAAATTACTAAAAATCTCTTAATTACCAAATCTAATGACTTTGTCTTCCATGACCTCTCTGTAGACTTTGACATGGTCAGTCACCCTCTTCTCCTTGATACTCTCTTCTCTCTAGGTTGTCATAACACTCCTATCTCCTGGTTGTCTTCCTACCTATGTGAACACTTCTTGGTCTTAATTGATGGATCTTCATACAGGTCACACCTGCTAAATGTGGGTATTCTACAGAGTTCTGTTTTGGACCCTCTTCTCTTCCCCCTCTATACTATTTCATTTGGCAATCTCATCATCTCCCATGGATTCCATTACCATCTCTGTGCTAATGATCCAGCCCCAACCTCTCTGCTGAACTCCAGTCTCAGATCTCTAGCTTTCTATTGGACATCTCAAACTAGAGGTCCCATAGACATCTTAAACTCAACATGTTCAAACCTGAACTCATTAACTTTTCTCCAAAACTTTCCTCTCTTCCTAACTTCCCTATTACTGTAGAGGATACCTCCATCCCCCCAATCTCATCCCAGGTGTCATCCTCAACTGTTCACTCTCTCTCAAACCCCGTATCCAATCTGTTGCCAAGGCCTGTCAGTTTTACATTCATAAAACCTCTCATATATGCCCTCTTCCCTCCTCTGACATTTCTACCACCGTGGTACAGGCCTTCATCATCTCATACTTGGACTGCTGAAACAGTCTGCCTGCCTCAACTTTCTCCCCACTTCAGTCCATTCTCCACTCAGCTATCAAAGTGTTCTTCCTAAAGCACAGGTCTGACCATGTCACCCCTCAATAAACTCCAGTGGCTCCCAATCACCTCCAGGATCAAATATAAAATGCTCTGTTTTGCATTCAAAGCTGTCCTAACCTCCCCCCTTCTTATACCTACTCCTCTCAATAAAGACTGTGATCCAATGACATTGACCTCCTTGCTTTTCTTCCACAAGACACTCCATCTCACAATTCCAGGCATTTTCTCTAGCTGTCCCCCAAACCTAGAATGCTCTCTTTTCATCTCTCTCCTGGCTTCCCTGGCTTCCTTCAAGTCCCAGATAAAATCTCACCTGCTAAAGGAAACCTTTTCCAAACCCTCTTAATTCTAGTGCCTTCCCTCTGTTGAGTGTATATGTGTGTGCATGTATGGTTAGATAGGTGGATAGACAGATAGACAGATAGCTTGTTTCATGTTGTCTCTCATTAGATTATGAACTCCTTGAGAGCAGGGACTGTCTTGCCTTTCTTTGTATCCCCAGGGCTTAACACAGTTCCTGGCATATAGTAGGCACTTATTACATGTTTACTGACTGATTGACTTTGGGGAGAGAGGAACACTAGCACTAACCCTCTTCCCTCTTTCTAATTCCCTTCCCAAGAACTGGAGGTGACAGGGAATTGTGGGTATTCTTCCAAATTCCCTTCTGACCCCTCTTTGCTTCTCCTTCAACAAGCTTTCACTGTGGCCTCAGCAGCACCTTCAGTTTAAATGTTGTCTCCATGCAGGTGACTCACAGAACTATATATGGAACTCCAGTCTTTCCTCTGAGCTTCAGTCCTGCAAACACCAACTGTTTACTGAACTTTCAATCTGTGTGTCCTAGAGACATCTTAAATTTGAGCTGTCTAAAACTGAACTCGTTCTCTTCCGCTGAGCCCTCCCCTATTGCAAACATCTTTACTTTTACTAAAAGCAGCACCATCCTTCCAGTCTGTCCTCTTTGTGACCTCAGCATTACCCAGGACTCCTCACTCTCTCCCTCACCTCACACATCTAGTTTGCTGCTAAACCTTCACAACATCCCCTTCATCTGATCCCTTTTCTCTGCTCACTCAGCAATCACATTAGTTCATTTAGGCTCTGATTGCCTCCCACCTTGATTATTGCAATAGCTTCCTAATGGATCTCACTGTCTCAAGTCTCTCCCTACTCTAGTCCATCTTACACAATGCTGCCAAAGTAATTTTCCTTAAACACAGATCTGATCAATGTGACTTCTGTACACAAAAAACTCCAGTGGCTTCCAATTGCTTCTGGGATATAAATATAAACTCCTATGTTTAGTTTTTGAAGCCTTTCTTTTCAACCTCATTAGATAGTAACCCCCTCCCACATTCTGCCTTCCAGCCAAACTGGACTTTTCTCTCTTCATACATAATATTCCACTTCCCATTTCAATTCCTTTGCACTGGCTGTCCTCCATCCCTAGAACGTACTCCCTCCTAATCTTCACCTCATAGACTCCCTCTCTGCCTTTAAGATGCAACTTATGTATCATCTTCTACATGAAGCCTTCTCTTAGTGCAACTACTACTGCCCTCATTCCCAAACAACCCTGTATTTAACTATTTTTATGCATGTAAATTATGTATATACACTTATATATGTATATATACAGATATATAATCTATGTGTTTGTGTTTAGAGTTATGTTGTATATATTTTATACATATGTGTCTCTCCCATTAGAATCCAAGTTCATTGCAAGAAGGGATCATTTCATTCTTCATATTTGTATCACCAATACCTAGTACAGAGCTTGACATATAGGAGATACTTAACATATACTTGTCAGTTGATTGAACAAATAATAAACATAGTCAAACAAACCCATACATTGGCCATATCTTAATATGGATTCCTCATTCTGTGCTTTGAGTCCAAAAAGGTCTATCAGAAAGTGGGTAGCATGCTTTATCCTCAGTCTTCTGTTGTCATGGCTGGTCATTGCACTGTCTAGGGTTACTGTCTGGCATGTTGCTCATTTCCACAATATCCTATCCTCTCCTCACCATTAAAATATGGAGGGGATGAGCTACCAAATTCCAAACTACAAGTAGTAGGCGCTGTTCTGTGGGAATACACAGCCAAGAGTCAGCCCCAGCTGGAACAGCTTCAGGTGAAAAATGCTTTGGCCTCCAGGCCAAGGTAGGGAGGAAAGGAACAGTTACAGCAGAAACTAGTTATGCTCCCTAACCCTTTTCCAAATAGAAAACCCCTTCCTTGCTCTCCCATCCTCCTTCTTACATTTGTCATAGGCAAGAAAATACAAAGACTAGAGTATTGAAGTTTAGGGGAAAAGGTTCTTTTTCCCAATTAAATTCATTTCTTCATTCAAGGCTAAAACAAAACCATTGTTAGAAGTCCATGCAAGCCTGTAAGATGTGGGCATCTTCACCATTCTACAAATCACAGAAGGTCAAGAAATTTGGCTGAGAGCTGTGAAATAGTCCAATCATTCTGGAGAACAATCTAGAACTATGCCCAAAGGGCTATAAAATTGTGCATACCCTTTGACTCAACAGTACTACTAAGTCTAAACCCTAAGAAGATCACATATAAAGTAAATGGATCCATATATAAAATATTTATAGCATAAAATACAAAAATATTTATGGCAGCTTTTTTTGTGGTAGCAAAGGATTAGAAACTGAGGGGATACCTATCAACTGGGGAATGGCTGAACAAGATATGGTATATGAATATAATGCAAAAATATGTTGTAAGAAATAATGAAGGAGATAGTTTCAGAAAAACCTGGGAAGACATATATGAATTGATGCAAAGTGAAATAAACAGAACCAGAACAATCTACACAATAACAACAATATTGTAAGGAAAACCAACTGTAAAAGACTTCATAACCCTGATTAATGCAATGATACATCACAGCTCCAAAGGATCTATGATATAAAATGCTATCCACCTCCAGAACTGATGGACTCAGAATGTATATTGCATTTTTTTCCCTTTCTTTATTTTTCTTGGTTTTTCTTTGGGGGGGGGGGGACATAGCTAATATGGAAATGTTTTGCATAACCATGTATGTACAATGAGCATCTTATTTCTTGTATTCTCAAGGGGGGAAGAGGGGGAAGAGGGGAGGGAGGAAGAGAGAGAATTTAGAACAGAAAATAAAAATATGATTTTAATTTTTAAAAATAATGTATAGAATATTTTACTTATATAATTTATTCTATTACTATTTATATATGTAATATAATTTATTTCATATTTAATATGTATAGAATAATTTTACATATGTATTTATTTGTGTCTAATATTGCCATCTCTAGGGTAAGGGGAGAAAAAAAGGGAAAAAAATTTACATGATAACTTTGGTGTATATTTATGGAGAGAATGCAAGTTGTACATGCTAGATTTGCAGTTTCATGTGTAATCATCTTTTTATCGTACCGTGTTATGGAAATGTTTGTTTTGTTTCATGAATTGAAAATGAAATTTTTTTTTTAAAAAGAGAGAGAAACTTATCCAAGAGATAAATTCAATTGCCTCAGAACTTGCCTGATTTAAAGCCTACTGAAAACCTATGGGCTAATCAAGGCTGAACTTTAAAAATGGACTGTTTTGTCAAAGGTACAAATAATATCCAATGGGACAAAGGTATGGTTTCACAATAAAGAATTACAGTATTTGTGTCAAAATCTCAGGAAATCACTGCCAAATCTTGTAAACAATTAACTGCAGCAAAAGGAGGTCATGTTGAATATTAAAAGATTTTTAAAGATGTAAAAAGTTAAAGGAGTTATAAATTTAATTATTTTACTTTGTTTCTTTCTTTCTTTCTTTTTGCATACCCATTATAGCAAGGGAAAGAAATTTTGGTGTAGTTCTGACTTAAAGAGTAAAAGGAAACAGAAACTCAAATTTACTGATCAAGGGATGGGAGAATTACCCAGCCAGGGCAAAAGCTTTTAGACTATTGGATTATTGATGTAATGGTTCCTTGCCAGGTTTCCCCTTTCAGGTACAGCAGTCACTCAGATGACTGCATTGGATTGGGGGAGAGAAGATGGAGAGAAAAGGGCTTAAATCTTATGGAAGATGGGAGAGGTCTGGATATTGAAGGCAGCAGAAGGACACAGATGACTCAGGTGGCAAGACAAAATGGACAATATAGACTTGGAAGGCATGAGCATAAAGATAGTAGTTAAAGCCATGAGAATGACTTTAGGGGGAAGGGGGGGAGTATAGAAAAAAGAACGAGTAGCCTAGAGTCGAACCTTGTGGACTATCCATACATAGTTGGACAAGAGCAAGAAAAGGAAGTCAAATTACTAGCCAAGTTCTCCTCATGCCTATGGTGAGATTAACTATTCCAGCCCCCATGAGATCAACCAGGTACTGTGCAAAAGCTTTCCTTCATGATGGCCCTCGTGGGAACATGCTTGCTCTGCAGTAAACAGGACTGCTATCTCTGCCCACTGTGCTTACCTGGCTAAGCCCTACTTCTACTTGGTTAAGTAGGTAGCAAAAAAAAAAAAAGGTAACTTTTTTTAAACATCACAAAAGAGAAAGCAGAAAAAAGTTTGAAAGGGGACAGCTTTGTTACTATCTTGTTAAATTTCCTATGTTGTTGTTCAGGCATTTTTCAGTCGTGTCTGACCCTTCATGATCCCATTTGAGGTTTTCTTGGCAAAGATACTGGAATGCTTTGCTGTTTCCTTGTCCAGCTCATTTTACAGATGAGGAAACTGAGGATTAAGGATTAAGAGACTTGCCCAGTCACAAAGCTAATAAATGTCTGAAGCCAGATTTGAACTCAAGAAGAGGAGTGTTCCTGACTCCAGGCCTGGCATTCTATCCACTGTGCCACCTAGCTGCCCTCTAATTTTTATAATTTAATATATATGATTTTAAAAAACTATTCAACAGCTCACAGCTCCATAATCAATCCTCTTTTCTTTTATTCTCTATATATTGAATTGTTAATGTTTGTTGATGCTGGTTAAGTACATAAGAAGAAGGAGAAGAAGAAGAAGGAGAAGAAGGAGGAGAAGAAGGAGGAGGAGGAGGAGGAGGAGGAGAAAACTTTAAGAAAACAGAAACTCCTCTTAAAGTGCTTATAGGAAAACTAACATAATACAGTTTCATGAATAAGCCAAGAAAGAAGATTTAAAGGATCAGGTCATTAACAATGCTGCTGGCAACAAAGAAGTCAAGAAACCAGACAGATGAAAGACTACTGAATGGGCCATAAAGAAGTCCTTGGGGGCACGTAGGAGAGCAGTTGACTAAAGTAGTGTAGACTGAAATGAAATTGGAAGGAATTATAGAGGGAGGGAATATGTGGAAGAGAAACCCAGATATGGATGTAAATCATTTATTTGAAATATTTGGCAATGGGGGGGGGAGTGGAGAAAGATGGGGCCATGGAAACGAGAAGATTTTTTTTTCAAGATGACCTATGTACTTTGGAAGGATTAGGGGAAGGAAGCAATAAAGAGAAAAAGGGAAGATTCTGGAAAGGAACATTGGATTAATCTCATTTCCCTTTTTGCCAGGTTTCTTAGATGAAAAATCTGTGGAATGCTGTTGACAGAATAACTTAGACCTCAGAAAAGTATGTGACAAAGTTTCTAATACTGTCCTTGTAGATAGGGCTGGATGAGAGGTGCCAAAGAGTGGGGTCTAAACCAGATTAAAATGTAATTGGGAAATATTTAACAAAATAAATTAAAATACAATAAAACATAGATAACATTACATTTTAATGTTAAGTCAAAATGCAGCCCACAGGGATCTTTACATATAGATTAGTGGCCCTTGTTTCTGTTAGAATTTGACACCACTGGGCTAGATGATCTTGCAGTTAGGCAAAATCAGAACTGGCTAAATGATCAGACCCACAGAGTAGTCATTAATGGCTTCATATCAACTTGTGGGAAGTCTCAAGTGGAACGAATGACCAAGGACTTTGACCTCAATTCAGTACTATTTTGATATTTTCATTAATGGCTTGGACAAAGATATAAAAGTTAAGCTTACCTTATTTGTGGGTGTAACAAAGCTGGGAGGTATAACAAATATACTGGATTGAATTGGGATCCAAATAGATCTTGAGAAGGCTACAACTAGAATCTAATAAGATGAAATTCAGGAGGGATAGATGTGAAGTCTTACATAAAATCCAATAAAATCAATTTCACAAGCACAGGACATTGGGGGTCTGGGGGAGAGAAAATGGTTAGACTTCAGTTTGCCTGGAAGAAGATCCAACAATGATAGTGGACAAAAATTCAATATGAATAGGAAGTGTGATATAGCCACTTAAAAAGCTAATATGTTCTTGAAGTACATCAGGGTCATGGTTTCCGGGAACAAGGAAAGAGGTAGTAGTCCCTCTATCTTCTGCCCTCGTCAGACCACATCTGACATATGGAACTCAGTTTTCAGTGACACATGTGACATATAAAAAAGTTCAAGAGACATAATTTTGGGGTAATCATTTTATTAATTATGGCTAGTGATTAATTAATAAAAGATTGGTCATTTGCTCATCTCTCATAAACAAAAGATGATCATGGTGGCCTGTTGACAGGTTGGAAGAGTGGCTATTGACAGATGTCAATCAACTCTGGTTAATAATGAATGAGAAAATGAATATTATAATGAGAGGTAGACCAATTCTAATGAGGGGCTGGGAGACTTGACTAATTATGTCACTCTTACTCCAAGACCACTCCCAGCCTTGGGCAATCTAGACATAGGATCTACTCCCCCCAAGTCTGAATAGAACACAATGGGCTTCCCTACTTGGATGGGGTCTGAACAAGATTGAGAAAAAAAATTTAATTAATTAATTAATCCAATCTTATTATCTGCAATGTCCTTCATCTGCTGCCTGAATAGCCTACAAGGGGCTGATTTCTGAATGAGGAAATAAAAAGGGGAAAAACATGAGTCCTAATTCAACAATCGGTTATTAATGAGAGAAATAATCATTTATCTTGCATACATTAAAAAGGACAGTGATGAGACTAAGAGAATCCACAGGAGGGCAATCAGGATGGTGAGGAGCCTTGAATTCAGGCCATATGAGGATCATTTGAAGTATCGAGGTATTTTTGACTTGTAAAGGAGAAGACTCAGGAGATACATGATGGCTGCCTTCAAGTATTTGGTGGGTTGTCTTGTGGAAGAGTAGTTAGACTTGTTCTCTTTGGCCCAAGAGAGCAGAACAAGGAGCAGAGAGTGAAAGTGGTAAAGAGGAAAATTTATCCTTCCAAACAATTAGAGCTATTCAAAAGTGAAATGGGTTGCCTCTACAAATGGTAGGTATTCCATTATTGGTGATATTCAAGCAGAGGCTTTATGACCACTTCCACATCGGTTATAGTGGAACTTCCTTTTAGATATAAGTTAGATGAGACAGTCACTGAGATCCCTTCCAATTCTCAATTTCTGTGATTCTGTGAAGATGGAAAAACATGGCTAGACAGATGTTTATGTTAAAAAAAAATGAGGATTTTAGTGGATTATAAACTCACTCTGAGTCAAGATGTTCATTAAAAGAGCTAATGCTAACCGTGTCTCTATTGAAAGGTATAGTATCCAGAACAATGGAGGTAATAGTTCTGCTCTTGGATTACTGCTTTCAGATCTGAGTACAACATTTTAGAAGGGACATACACAAGATAGATGTCCAGAAGAGAGGAACCAGTATGCCAAGATGAATTGAGGGAACTGGGGACTTTCAGCGCGAAGAAGAAATCATTTGGGGGTAGAGGGGGAGGATGGAGGAGGAAGAACATATCTGTCTTTAAAGTATTTAAAGGATAATCACATGGAAAAGCCATTAGACTTGTTCTTGACCACAGATGACGGAACTGGAAAAGGCCTGGAAGTTGAAAAGAAGTATATTAAGACTGAAAGTGAGGAAAACCTTTGTATCAATTAGATCAAAAAACTGCCTCAGGAGGCAATCGGTTCTCTTCATTGGGGTAGGGGAAGGTTCTTTAAGTGAAGTATGACATGGGGATTCTTGTTCCAGTGTGGGTTGTACAAGATGTCCTCTGAGGTCCCTTCCAGCTCAGATAGTCTATGATTCTGTGAAGCAAAATCCCTTAGAAAATGAGAAAGAATGACCTCTAAGGCATAGGTGAAGGGTCAGATTTAAAGAGACAAGATACTCCTTCCTATGAGACTGGAAGGAAGGGTACAATGAGATAGAAGGAGCAGGAGGCAGAAGAGGAGGAGGAGAAGAAGGAAAAGCAAAAGGGGGAGGAGGAAGAAGGAAGGGAGGAAGGAAGGAGGGAAGGAGGAAAGGAGGGAAGGACAGAAGAACAAAAGAAAAGAAGGACGGAAGGAAAGGAGGTACACTCATGGATCAGTCTATTTTGTCTGTTTTCTTTCTTCCTGCTCCTAAATCACAGGAAGAGGAAAGCCAGACCATGAAGGCTCTATACACAAATTCATTCTATCCAACTTCGACAATGCCCTGCAATCAACTTCAATCTACTGCCATTCCTTCCCACCTTCTAAGGGGATTTGGCTTCATGGAATCAGAGATTACCTGAGCTAGAAGGATCTCAAAGGACATCTCATTCAACCCATGAGAAGAGAGAGACAGAGACAGAGAGAGACAGAGAGACAGAGAGACAGGGACAGAGAGAGAGAGAGAGAAAGACAAAGAGAGAGAGAGACAGAGACAAAGCGGGAATGCTGAAGTGGAGATAAGGGCAGATTGAGGACCTGAGGTCACTTGACCTTGATTTTCTCAGTAAAGAAGAAGGTGAGATTATATATTAAGAGTGACAGCCAGAAGGTCTATAGAATTTGGGCTTAAAGAGAAAAGAGAATATTTGTAATAGATAAGGAATAAGCAAACAACTGAGGATTATTGAACAGCAGAAAGGGCCCTGTTGCAGTTGGATAGAGTGAATTTGTATATCAAGCCTTCATGGTTCTGGGCTTTCCTCTTGAAGCCTCCTGTGATCTAGGAGAAGAAAGAGAAAAAAGACAAGGCAGAGTGATCCATGATTGTGGATTAACATATTAGTGATACATAGTAGATACAATCCTAGCAAGCTCACCTCACAGAAGTAACTTTATAGACCAAGTCATCTTTCTTTAACAGAACCAAAGATTCCTGAGTAGCTTTGCCCACTCCTACTTATCCTCCCACTTTGCGATGCCTCTGCCTTGAGGTGCTTCTGATTGATGAGTCCCCACCCCAATCCTCCATCATGAGAATCCCCAGCCAAGCTGGCCTCACTCCCATCTTAATCACTGTCTGGATTTCCCCACCTCTCCTACAGTAAGTAGCTTTGCCCTCATCTGTGTATCCTCCCTCTCCCTCTCCTTCTCCCTCCCTCCCTCCTTCCCTCCCTTTCTAGCTCCCTTTATGTGTTATCTTCCACTATCAGAATGTAAGCTCCTTGAGGGTAGGAACTTTCTTGTCTGCTTGTATTTGCATTCCCAGCATCTAGCATGACCCTTGGCATGTAGTTCGTTATTGTTGTTGTTTGTTGTTGACTATGGCTAACATTTATATAATATTTTAAGGTTTGCAAAAGGCTTTACAAATATTGTATTATTTTATCCTCACAACAATGCTGGGAGATAGGTGCTGTTATTATCCTCCTTTTATGTAAGGTAATTGAAGCAAACAGAAGAGACTTTCTTAGGCTCACACAGCTATTAAGTGCCTTAAGCTAAATTTGTTCTCATATCTTCCAGGCTGCATGTTCAGCACTCTTATCCACTGCACTACCTAATAAATACTTCATCTATTTATGTATCGAGGGTCATGACCAGGAGAATAATGTATGGAATCTCCCTCAAATTTGGTTTAGAAATTATCACCATTCTTTCACTCTCCTGCAAATGTTAGTGAGATTTGCACTTAGACTAGAAGGACAATTCACTCCATTTCTCTATTGAGATGTTATTAAGAGAGTTCCCTTTTTTAGCATCATAACCATATTATCAAATATCTATTTTCTCCTCCCTTTGCAAAGCTCTCAATTGGTAATTCAGCCCAACTCTATTCTATTCAAGTTCAGAAGACAGAGAAGCTAAAAGAAAAAGAACAAAAAGTATCCCATTTCTCAAAAAGTTAGTTTAGCTTAGCTATCTTCTACTGTCAGACTCCCATGAACACAAAACACCAAGTTTTATCACCTCTCAATAACTTTTTTCTCACTGCAGTCAGAAGCCATGAATCAAGTCTCTATTATGACCACCTTTTCAGAGTACTTTGAGGAAGATCTGTTCAACAAGGGGAAACAAAGCACGTCAGCTCTTTTTTTTTTTTTTAAGTATAGTCTTACTCGTAAAATAGAAATATTCTCTGGTTTCCATGGGGAAGAAAATAAACAAGCATTTATTAAGCACCTACTATGTGCCAAATGCTATGGTAAGCACTTTATAAATATTCTCATTTCATCCCCACCTGAGAGGTAATTGCTATTATTATACCCATTTTATAGTTCAGGAAGCTAAGGCAGACAGAGGTTAAGTGACTTGCTCAGGGCACACAGCTATTAAGTGTCTGAGATTGAATTTGAACTTGAGTCTTCCTCACTCCAGGCCCACCATGCTATATCATACTATCCACTGAGCCACTTCACCACCTCTAGCAGTAGGAAAAAACTTTCCTACTTGGTTCTTCCTAGAAAAAAAAATAATAATGTTTTCTGAGACTCCTAGATTCAGAAGATTACACTGAGACCAACATCTGAACAGATAAATGATACAAAGCTAGTTCGAGTTGTATTAATTCATTAATTAAACATTTAAATGCTCTGATATGAGTAAGGCTAGGAGCTTAGGGAATCTGGAGATAATAAGGAGGTCAAAGGCCCTTGCCCTCAAGCAACTAATAAGGTAGTAGTGGTGATGAGGCAGGTGTGCCGACAAATATCTTTGGGTTTGGTTCTGGCTTCCAGCTTCAAGAGAGAAGGCGCTGGCTATGGCACTCTCTTCAGGCTGCTGAAGGGAGACAAGAGTCTGGAAAGAAGCTATATAGAACTGCAATCATGTCCTTATTCCCAGCTTTCCTACACTGGAGACTTTGGGGAATTTTCCCCTTTGGATAAGATCTGGGATTTTATCTCTTGGTTGAGCCGAGTTAACTTGCTCCCGTTGGGAGACTCTTGACTCTGTATAGTTTGGGGTATATTCTATGTATATTTTCTCTGATTTGTGTTTTGCTATTTACTTGAACAAATGGGTTTCTTTGATAAGATATATATTTTTACACACACACACACGTGAGATTTTATACACACATACACACACACACACACACACAGCGTGCGTAAGAGGAAGTATTTGAAAATCAAATGAAGGAAAGAGCCCCCTTAGTTGAAAGAATCAGTAAAGATTATGGGGAAAACTAGACTGTTCATTCTTCTCTGAAGGATGGGTAGGGTATTCATAGATCTTAGGCATAAGGAACAATGTGAACAAAGTCAAGGAGGTGACCATTTTCAAATAGTGTTCAGGAGATGGAGAATATTCTGTTTTGGCTAGACAGTGAGGTACTTGATGAGGAACAGAGGTAGATAAGGCTGGGCGGAGAGGCTGAAGCCAGACTCTGGAGAGCCTTGAATACCAGTATATGAGACTTAAAAGAGCATAGATTTAGAGAATGAAGGGACCTCAGAAGTCATCCAGTCTAACTCTCTCCTTGAAAGATGAAAAGACCGAGGCCCAAGGAGCTTATCACTTGAACAGGGTCGCACAGGTAATAACCAGCGGCAGCCGATGGGAAAGCAACAAATGTTTCTGGGCAGAGGACTGACGTGATTAGACCCGTTCAGTGGGAACACTGATACGGTAACCAAGTGTAGAATGATTTGGAAGGAGGAGACTTGAACCTCAAAGACTTGACTACATGAGAAAATGAGATATGCCACACTAGGTCAGACCTGTGGCCTAGCCAGTCCAATGTTGATGACAAGGTTAACCTCTAGCAAATAAAATCCTCAACCCGTCAAGGCCAATGTATTAAGTGCGAGCTTACTCAATGTGCCCAACTGCCAAGGAGAGAATTTTTAATAATTGCTGCAAACTTCAACAGTCATGGACCAAAAACTTTCTAAAAATAAGGGACAATGATGAATTTGAGCTTAATAGTTGTTTCCCCTGACATCAAAATATAACAGTGAAGGACTTCCTTATCTCACAGCAAAGCGAATAAATGTGGGCCCATCTATAAATGTCTACATCCCTAGCTCCTGGAGATGTAGTCGAAACTCAGTCAAAGTCATGTGAAAGTGCCTTTCTCATCAAAAGTTCTGATAAGGGCACAGTTTCCAAAGCTCTGGAGGACCCAAAACAACATACACAGATTGAATCCCTTATCTTAGCCAATCATTTTACTGCACATGAGATGCCTTCATGGGACTACCAGCTAAGAGGCAAGCCTTCTGTAGCCCATCATCTGCTGCTACCTAGAGCAGTGAAAAGAGTAATGATTCGGGATCAGAAGGCCTGGGTTCAAATCCTACAGATTATACAGATCTGTATAATCCTGAACAAATCACTTAACCTTGATGGCCCTGAGTAAGGTAACCACATTGAACTGGATGACTGCAAAAGTCCCTTTCAACTCTATATCCCATTATATAATACTAGGAAAAGGCATTTCATCAAAACAGTACTCTTCAAGAAGTAGCAAAATCAGACAGTCAACAAATACGTATTAAATACCTATTATGTGCCAGATATTAGCAGCACTCCAGTTGGTTACCTAAGGACTGGCTGAGTACCCAGGGTATTTTCCCTATGTAACTGGATGTCCCGAATACATAACTTATAATATGAAACTATAACTTTGAGAGGCTTGGGGAGGTTCTTAAACACAATAGTATTATGACTAAAACCCTATTTCAGAATCACATAACTTTAGGCTATCTAGTCCAACGCACACTTTAAAAGGAAGACCCTTTGAACATCCCAGGTAAGTCCTAGGATCACAAGATAGATTTATGTCTGGAGGGAACCTCAGAGACTGTCTAATCCAAATCCTTCATTTTACAGAGGAGGCCAGCCTGGGGATCAAAGAGCTCAAGAGACTTGTCCAAGGTCACACAGGCATCTAGCCCTCATTTGAAGACATTCAGTGAAGGGAAACCCACTATCTTCTGTAGCAGTCTGCTCTACTTTGGGAAAGCTCTAATTGTCATGAAATTTTTCCTCACCTCAAGTCTAATTTTGTTTCTGTAACTTGTACCCATTACTCCCTTTTCTCCCCTTTGAGCCAACTGGTCTTCCTCACAACAATCTTCCTTAGTTTGAGGCTTCAGAGAAGGCATCAGTCACTTCATGACAACTCCCTGATCCTGGTTCTATGTTTATGAGCAAAGCTGGCTGGCTAGCTGGCTCGCCTAATCAGCCAACCCGGATTCTCTTCTCCCAGGTAGTCAACAAAGTGCAGCAATAATACTTGCGGATTTCCCAGCTCCCACAATGTGATTTCTTCCTGCTGCTCTATGATTGTTTTTCCTGAAGTAGTCAGATCTCCTCATTTAAGGGTATTCATTAGTAGTTACAATTTTGTCCTAGTTGTAAATGGAAAACACCAACAAATAAACAAGAAATGTTTGAAAGGAAGATCACAGCAATTTAATGAAAAGAGGCCATTCCTATCCCTTTCTAAAGCCAAGGGTACTCCTTGTATTTGATTAGATGTGGCCTTAGGTAGTTACAATGGACAAAATGAGGTTACAAAACCCAAGTGTCCTTCAAGACATCCTAGCCAGCACCAGAGTCATAAGGAAAATATAATCCTGGGTGTTTTCAGCATTAACAACCTGGAATTATCATAAAGAACCATGGCAACAACAGGCAATTAATTCCCAATTATTCCTATTACCATAGAAACTGGACCAAAATACCAGAAATTACCTATAATTTCTCACTCTCAACATTCAAACCTGGTCTATAATTTCCATGGTAATTACCTAGTAGTAATACTGTAAGGTTCTCCATTAAAATTTGAGAGAACTTTGTCATAGCAAGACTAAAATATAATTTCAAAAATCCCTCTGAATACTTCTCTACCTGCTTGTATTGCCCTAGCTTGCTCTTGAAAACTCCATCCAGGGGAATTAAATGCATTCATTGTGCTAAAGATTATGTTGAGGAAAAGAAGGGTAGTGATTGCCCCATGTACCCAAAAGGAGCTAAGCCTGTGGCCTCTGAAGACAAATCTTGCATTGTTTACAAAACGAGGTTCAGCAGAACTGTCTGCAGACAGGGCTGCTGTAGTTCTCAGTTCAAGGGCACAATTATCTCATAACACGGTGATCCATCAGGCCTTAATAATTTGACACTGGCTTACAGAACTGAAGAAAGCATGCCCCTCAGGATTTGTCCTTCCCTCAAGCCCCATCATTCTTTACCTCGAGGGTTTGCAGTTTTCCCAGTTCCTGCTACAAGAAGGATTATGGATTGTTCCTCCCTTGGTGAAAACATTCATCAGCACTCCCTCAGCTCCCTATCTCAAATCAAGAAAGGGAGTATTTTCCTTCCTGAAATGGGCAAGATTGGTGGGCCTAGAAACACTGAGTAAAGGCCAGGGAATGTAGGAGCTGTGCTGTCATCACCATTGCCACCACAAGCTTTCTCAAAGTGCATTCCTTAAACACCCATCTGGGCTAAGGAAGTAGAGAGGCTGGGTGTGGAATCCCACTGGGGAGAAATAGCCTTGAAAGGAGGCACTTGGCAGGCAGATGCGGATGTGCATCATCTGTCTTGTGTTACACTCCTGGGGTTTCTCTTTTGGCATGTCTTTTCAGAATTTGCTAGAATGTAAGCAGAGTTTTGTCCTAGGAGGCCCTTAATCAAGGTTTCATAGGGGAATGTAATATTAGGCATTGATACATGGTACAGCTAGATCCCAATGAATCCCATGAAGTGGTTGTATTATTTGAATTCACACTATCTAAAATTATAATTTATGTAAAATGTGGTCATTGGTTCCACCCCAATGGAAATACGCAGTGCAAATTCAAATAATGCAACTATTTTATGGGATTCATTATTCATACTAATAAGGACCTAGCTGTATTGAATAGGACAAGAGGATATCTTCTAAAAGAACACAGAAAGAATACATCAGTGTAGTGAGACTCTGGACTCGGTCTCCTAGCACACTAGCAAGCACACTAGCAAGTCAGGTTCCCAGAGAAAGGTTCACTAGATCTCCTCATTAAGGTTCTAGAAATACTCCTCAGGGGAAGCGGTATCTATTGCTAACACCACTGGCTCAAGCCCCCATTCTGATATGTTCTCTCCAATATCCATCATCATTAGTGACCCAATATGATTTAACCAATTAGTATAAAATAGCTTTTTGTTTTGTTTTTGTTGTTATTTGGAGGCAACCAGGATTAATGGACTTGCCCAGGGTCACACAGCCAGTAAGTATCTGAGGTCACATTTGAACTCAAGTCCTCCTGATTCCAGAGCAGGGGCTCTATCCACTATGCCACCCAGCTGCCCTGGCCAAATAACTTCTGCAGAAGGACATTTACTGAAAAGATACATCAAGAACAGAAGTATAAATATTCCCCTTTCCCCCCAACCACCACCAATATCTGGGAGCTCACTATCCACTATACCACCTTGATCCCTAGGGAAAGTAGGTTTAAGCATAAATAATTTCTACAATGCATTTGCCCCACCAAGTTCATATCTGAAAGTGAATAGCCCAGGGAAAAGTCCCTTCCTCTAGGGCCTGGCATCTTGGCTACAGGGTCATTCTACTGCTGGGCTGGGTTCTGGTTATTCCTTGGGTTTGTGCTATAAGACTAACTAACCTGGACTCTGGGAGCTCATTCTCCTGGACTTTCAAAGCCAACAAGACCCTGCCTTAACTGCCAAAGCTAACGGGCTTCTCCAAACCTCATTTTTCTTGACGTTGTGGCAGCCTTCAACACTATTGATTACCCTATTCTTGTTCTCTCCTCTCGAGGTTTTCATGACACTGCTCTCTCCTGGTTCTCCTCCTACCTATCTGACCATTCCTCAATCTCCTTTGCTACATCTTCATACAGGGTCACATCCACTATTACAAATGTCTCCCAAGGCTGTGCCCTGGGCTCTCTTCTCTTCTCTTCTATTCTCTTCTCTTCTCTCTCTCTTCCTCTATCTCTAAAGTTGCTTGGTGATCTCATCAGCTGCTACAGATTCAATGTACATTTCCATGAAAATGATTCCCAGATGTCCTTATCCTTATTATTTAATAAACATTCAAATTATAACTTCTCCTCTAACTTCTAGTCTTGCATCTTCAACTGTCTTTTGGATGTCTTGAACTGGTTACCCCACAGACATTTTAAACTCACCATGTCCAAAGCTAAACTCATTGTCTTTTCCCCTAAAACCATCTTCTATTTTTTATCTTTCCTATTACTGTCAAAAGGACAAGCATCCTCCTAATCATCCAGGCTTACAATCTAGGTGTCATCCTTGACTCCTCTCTATATCCAATAATATGTAGGTTCTATAGTTTTTAACCCTTATAACATCTTGTGTATACACCCCCTTCTCTCCTCAGACACTGCCACCACCTTGGTGCAGGCCCTTATGCAGGGACTATTACAATAGCCTTCTTGCAATTGCCTCAAGTCTCTCCCCACTCTAGTCCACCCTTCACTCAGCTGTCAAATTCATCTTTCTAAAGCTCAGATCTGGCCATGTTACTCCTATTCAATAAACTCCAATAAACCTCTAATAAAATCCTAAACTCCTAACTAGGATTAGATAGAAAATTCCCTGGCTTTTAAAGCCCTTCCTAACCTGAGTACTTCCTAGTTTTCCAGAGTTCTTATACCTTACTTCCCATCATATACTCTGCGATTCAGCAACACTGGGCTCCTTGCTGTTCTTTGAACTCAGTGCTCCATCTTCCAACCCTGCATATTGTTATTGGCTGTCCCCCGTGCCTCTCCCTCCTCACCTTTGCCTCCTGGCTTCGTTCAAGTCTCAGCTAAGACTCACCTTCTACAAGAAGCCTTTCTCTGTCCCTCTTAGTGAAAATGGCCTTCCCTCCCCAGTTCACCCTGTATATTCCTATTTGTATTTGTATGGAGTTGTGTGTATGTCCTGTCTCCCACTAAGATTCGAGCTCTTTAAGGGCAGGAGCTGTTTTTGCCTGTCTTTGTATTCCTAGACCTTGTGCCTCTCATATAATGAGAGCTTAATAATGCTTGTTGACTGACTGACTTCACCCAAGAGCAAGAAATAATAGATACCACAGATACAGAAGCAACAGAAGGGTCATGAGCTCATGGCCATAAATGGCCCAGGTGGAGGAATAAAGTCCCAAGGCCTCTCCCTACCCAGACATTTACAGCAGCCCTTTCCTCCTCACTCAAACACGCTCAAGCAGAAAAGAGAAAATGTCTTGGCCAGTTAGTGTATTTTGAATACATTCTCCATTCTGGTTCAGTAGTCAATTGAAAGGCACTTCTTCTGCATGTGGGAAGCAGGCTGGAAAAATACCTTCACATGTTCGGAAGTCCACATGAGGACTGCATCAGTTCTCATGCACATAAAAACTGGCCTCACCAGGCTGTTCCAGGCCCCTCTTAACATTGTCGTATAACATTGCCATAAATAAAAATAGAAAATCACTATGTAAAAGCCCAAGTATTTGGTGTACTGACACCACATCTAATTAAAGTTAGCTAAACAATGTATTTCAATCTGTGCTCTTTTGTTTGTAATACTATTAAAAGGAAATAGAGGGTCAGGGAAGCCTGTCGTGGCTGCTGATCTATGGCTGCTGCAAAATAGAAGTTTTGCAAGTGAGTATTTTTTTCTTCTAAAGCAATCAAAGTTGGATGATTAGTAGAATTCATTCTGCTCTTCAGATCTTTGGATCCTAGAAATAGAAAGATAGAAAGATTCAGGGCATGGAGGTGCTATACCATGAGTGAGCTCAGAGCTTTCAGATAACTCAGACTATCCATCTTCCCAAGGGTGGTTGTGTTCTGAAGTGTGGCATGAAAATTACTGATGTACAGAGGTCACTTGGTACTTGAGGCAGCAAAGTTATTTATTCAAGGACTTCAGAAAAATAAATAGGTATTCACAAAATTGTTTTTGCCAAGTGAGTTCTGCTAAAAGGCAGTTTTCTTTCTGGAGTATGGACTGAGAAACTAAGGCTCAGGGTAATATCAACTGTATCAAGAGAGAAACAAAAACAAAAAAAAAAACCTCATATTTCTTATAGAAGGGCTTTCTGAAAGTCCCATTACCAAGAAAATCACCCAGGCTCACCCTCACAGTCTGACTCTAGTCCTGTCCTAGGTCCCCAGCTCCCCCTTCCTAGCCTTGGATCACACACCCCAAAATGTTCTAATGGAGGTGAGGGGGGGATATCAAGCATCTGATTGTTCTGCTCTCTCCCAGGGAGCAGGCCTTCTCTCCCCTTATCACCCTCCACAGGGGTTTCTCCATGGGAGGGTTGTTGCCATCTACTCTACACCTGCAGGAATGGAGAATTGGTCTCATTTGCTGGAGTTTTATATAAAAGCTGAGGCGTCAAACGATGCACTGAAAAGCACAACATTTTTATAAATAAGAATTTGCTAATTTGGAGTCACTGGGAATGAAAAGCAATCTACTGTGCCTATTGATGCCTGCAGTATAACAGCTGGACTCTTGGGAAGGGAAATGAAAAACAACTTGGAGCTCTGTAATTTGGCCACAGAAACAACTGCTCTTCAGCCTCGCTGGCCTCCATGCCATTGTCTTTCCTCCACTTAGTTTCTTGCCTGTGTAGATGCTTGAAAATTAAAAATAGACTCTTCACAAGGCTATGTAGATACTTCCTTCCTGATGCAAAGGAAGGACACATGCTTTGCATTATACTTTGAGCAGAGAGAGCAGCACTTACTTCTAGGCAACAGCTCACAAGAATCATGTCCAGTCATTCTTCCCTCATCATCCATCACCTAGATGTCTTCATATTCCACACTGATCTCAGACATAGCCTCCTCAGGGTCAGGGTCGGCCTTTCTGGCTGTTTAGGTCCTTTAGGAGTGACATAAAAGGGAACCTCCCAAGGAAGTCTTGTGGTGGGAGTCATGAGAACTAAGAAGCTGGCTAAGGTGGTGTAAAGAACCCTCAACTCCTGGGAGTAGAGAACAAGTGACTGGTGCCACCCCAGGAACAATAACTGTGACCTTGTGCAAGTCTGCTGAGCATCTCTAGGCCTTCACTGCCTCTATTTTGAAACGAGAGGGATTGTACTAGAGAGAGCAAGGGCTCTTTTCCATGACTTTTTAAAAGATTCTATATTTGAGTATAATTGGTTTCCTTATCCTACATATGTTATGTATTTAAAAACATGACTCTGAGAAAGAAATAATAGATACCACAGAGAGAACCAACAGAAGGGTCATAAGGCTTCAAAAGAATGCCAGAGGGGTCCATGATAAAGAAAAGGTTAAGATCCCCTGCACTGAATAGTAATAATAATGATAACTAGCATTTATGAATAGCTGAGACAGCTAGGTGGTACAGTGGGCAAGAGAACTGGACTTGAAGTCAGAAAGACCTAAGACTACTAGTAGTGTGACCTTAGGTAAGTCATGTAACCTCTCTCAGCCTCAGTTTCTTTATCTATAAAATGAGGATAATGATAGCACTTGTCTCCTACTCTTGTAAGAATCCAATGAAATAACATGTGTATAGGGATTTGCAAACCTTAAACTACTATATAAATCCTAGCTTATATCATTATTAATATATTATCAGGAATATACTAATATAGAATAATATTAAAATATTATTAATAATAGTTATTATTTTAAAGTTTGCAAAGCATATGGCATACATTCTCCAATGATCTTTATAACAACCTTGTGACTTTGATGCTATCATTTTTCCTCATTTAACAGATGAGGAGACTGAGACTAAGAAAGGTTATGTGACTTACCTAGGGTCACACCACTAATAAGTAGCTGAGGCAGGATTAAAATTCAGGTCTTCCTGACTCCAAGTCCAGCATTCTAACCCTTGTTCCATACCACTAAGGTACATAAAGATGATTTCTCAGGTCTGGATGATTCCTCAATATCCCTTACAACTCCAATATTCTGTAATTCTGCAAGATTTTCTTATTAAAGCATAGACCCCAAAGAATACAACATGAATGATAACATGAAGAGGGGCAGTGCTCAGCAGAGAATTTTGCTGACATTGCCGTGGAAACACTCAAAAGTTGATTCAAATATCTCTAAGTGTTATCAGTTTGGCTGGCGTGCTCATTATAGTGATTTTGCATTAGTCATTGTTCAAGGATCAAGGCCAAGAAAAAAAAGAAATGAGTAGGATAAAGTGGAGAAAGGACTGGGCGAGGAATCAAGCAACCTAGAATCCCATGCCAATTCTGCCCCTAATTAGCTATGTGACCTTGTGCAAATCACAACTACTCAGGGCCTCTTTCATTCAGTAAGTCAAGAAGCATTTATTAGTTAAACACTTACTTTGTGACTGGCACCTACTATGTGTCAAAATATTAAAAGAGGCAAAAGATAGCCCCTGACCTCAAGGAGCTCTCAATCAAATAGGTGAGACAACAAGCAAATAAATCTGTACAAATAAGCTATATACAGTAAAAACAGGAAATAATTAAGAGAGGGGAAGCACTAGAATTAAGAGAAGGTAGGAAAGGCTTCTTGTAGAAGATGGGATTTTAGTTGGGACTTCAAGAAAGCCAGAAAGTCAGTAGGTAGAAATGAGGAGGGAAGAGCATTCCAGGATGGGGGATAACCAGTGAAAATGCCCCTTTTCCTCACTTTCGAAATGAAAGGGTTGACCTAGCTAATATCTTAGGCCTCTTCCAGCTGTAAAATCCCTTGATCCTAAACCATCACTTCATAGGAAGTATCCCATACAATGCTAGGCAGGCTTTGGTGGTTTTAAATCATAGAGAATGAATATGACTTGCATTTGTATGCCTTTCTCATACCAAAACTACATGACATCAATATAGAAGGAGTGTAAACTTAGAGCCACGAAGACCTGAGTTCAAATGCTACCTCTGACACTTAGTAGCTACTGACCTTCTCTGTGTATTAATTTCTTTACTTTTAAAATGGGAGTGATTCCTATAATCTTAAATATGCCCATTTTAAGGCATTATTATTAAGTACCTACTGTGTGCCAGGCACTGTGCTAAGCATTTCACAAGTATTCTTTCACTGGATACTCACAACAACCCTGGGAGGTCGGTGCTATTATTCTCCCCATTTTATAGTTGATGAAACTGAGGCAGACAGAGGTTAATCGACTTGCCCAGGGCCACACAGCAAGTATCTGGGGTCAATTTTGAACTCAGGTCTTTCTGACTCCAGGCCCATGTTCTATTGACACCTGGGACCTAGATGCCTAATTACATACAATTTGCCCTTCCATTCCCCCCCCATTAGAATGTAAGCTCCTTGAGGTCAAGAACTGTTTTCCTTTTTAATTTGTATCCCCAACTGTGTGGAAGAAGGCAAATAATAATTGTTCAATAGATGCTTATTGATTGATGGATTAATAGAACCTACCTCACAAGGTTGTTTCCAGATTCAAATGAGTTAATAAATCAAGACCTCTTTGCTGACTTCAAAGCGCTATAGAAATGTCAGCTATCATTATAATTTCCATTTTCAATAGTGGATGTTAAGAAGGAAGTAAGAATGTGTCATTAACAGCAATTGATCTCAGTCCCTCACTTCCCCTCTGAAAATTACAGAAAAGAAGAGTGTTCATACTCCTCTCCTTGGGTTCCACCCCAGGCAGTTGCCCATAAGTGACCACCAAATATAAACATTGCTAAGATGCCTCTTGTGCCCGCTTAGTGTGAATCTCGTTTTGGCTAAAGAATTTTAAAGTTGTTTCATCCTGATAGTTATTAGAGAGGTATTGCCATTCACAATTATTAATCTTTATGGGAATCCCCATAAAAATTATTTGGTAGTCTATTCAAAAGGCCTTGCTATTAAATAGTCCCAGAAAATAGATCTGTGATTAAATAGCCCCAAAGGCTAATAATTATTCTTCCGAACATAGACTGAAGTCATACTAATGAGGAGCTTATACTCCCCTCCCCCTCTGCCCCACCATGGTATTAATATCCTGGGAGTGAATAAAGGACATCAATCCCTTCAGGTGCCTTCTTCCTTAGTTGGCACTTTTCCTGCTTTTGAATGAATTTTGTACTTAATCAGGCAGAGGACAGCCCGCATTAGCCAGAGACAGGCAGAATGTGTTCAGGTGCTGTGAAAGAATCCCAATATAGCTCCCTAAAGCACTTCTGACCTCATCTCCAACTTCAAGGTTATGCCAAAACAAAGTTGTTTTGGAAGCCAAGGTGATAAATTGTGGCAAATGGCCCAGTAGGTTTGTGATATCACCATCAGCCCAGCCTCAGATCAACCCAAAGGAACATGGGATTGGGGCAAGCTGTATCCAAAGTACTAAGCTTAATCACAAGGAAAAACAACCAACAGAGGACAATTTATTTGCAGAAACCTAGAAGGGGCATCACCAACCTAAAATTTATGTGGGCAAATAAAACGTTCCCCTCGGTTGACAAGCAGCAGAACATAATGAAAAAGGAGAGCGGCCTAGGCCACAGATGATCAGGGTTCCAACCTCAGCTCTGCAGTGAGGTCTTGGAAGTCACTTAAACCTTGCTGTACTTCAATATTTTCATTTGTAAAATGGAGTTCATCGTATCATAGATTTGAAACTAGGAGGGACCTTGGAGATGGTGTCCTAGTCACTTCCCTTTCCCTTCACCCTCCTCTTTGTTATGAAGGATGACTCTAGCTATGGAAAGGGGAAGAATAATTTAGGGGGGAAAGGTGATATAAAATCAAAAGATATCAGTAAAAAAATTTAGAAATTAAAAAAGGAAATTATAAAATGCTATGTGAATGCCAATTAACACATTTTCTTTTTGTCCCTTTTAAAAAAAAATATGTTTCTGGGCAATCCTGAGACTCAAGCCTTATTCAAATTGGGTGGTACCTAGGATTATAGATTAATGTGTTTGAGGGGAAAGAAGGGCTGTGAAATGCTCCATCAGCTGGCAAAAGAAAAGGGGGGGGGGTCCAGCAACCCCATTTTTGCCATTGCAGCCCTCCTTCTAGAGATATACAGTCAGCAGTTCTTGAAAACCTCTGCCCTAAGGGACTTGAGACTGGAAAAGACAAACTAAAAGACTTTGGACAGCTGTGTCCCATGGTCCAAAGGAAAAAAAATGTAGTCAGAAATTCGCAGTAGTCAAGCACTTGAATAAGTCTGTGTAAGCAATAAGAGGATGTTGATAGGGCTTTAACATCACTGGAGTTTCCAAGGTAAAAGAAAAAGGTCAAGGAATGGAGGTGGATTGTGGATTTAAAATTAACCTGTTTGTGAATGTACTATGTTCAGGGCAGGTATTTAAAAAAGCAAACAAAGATTAATTGATCCCCTCCTCCTTGAGAAACAGGACTCTGGCATTCCAGAAGTGAAATTGATTGGTGGAGAATACAAACTGCTGGCTAATTAAACAAAAAGGCCAATCAATACAGAGGATCAGGATTTGAAAGCAAGGGGCCAACTAAAGGAGGAAGTGGAAGCAGGGGCTTCGAGCTCAGGCAGAGACAAACTGGCCACTGCATTGAAGCATTTAGAAGCCCAGCTCTGCTGCTGGCAGCTCCCGCTGCCCTTCCTTCCATCTGAAAAACCATCTCTGATTTCACTATCAGCCCAGGCTAAAATGGGAATTCAGGCTAAGAGCACTTCTCTTTGTAGCAAATGACAAGATGTAAAGGGCCCAATTTGTGATTACATGGTTCACTTAGGCAGCAGCAATTAAGCCCTGTGTTAAGTTCATGTAGCTAAATAAAAATTACAATCGAGTTACTTATTAGCTACCTTGCACCTGCAGCCTGGATGGCTAGTGGGGAGTCTGACAAGTCAGATGCGCAGCCAAGCTGGAAGGATTTGCTTGTTCTTTGTGGTTATTTTTAAAAGAGGAGGGGCTGCCGTGAAACGGAATAAAGCATGTACCACTGGAGATATCCAGAGATTACTCACAACTAATCAGATTACTCCGACCCACCAATTAATTATTTGCCAAAACAATCAGGTCTTAATCAGTTGAGCCCAAACTAATTTTTCCCCTGGAAATGACTGGGCCTAGGTCTTTAACATTAGCACTGGCACAATCAGAAAGAGGTAGACGTGGTTAGAAGCTGGAAAGCAGGCACAGAAGGGAGGCAAGGGGATTTCCTTTTTTTCAAGGTATTTCAATTCAATTCAATAAACATTTATTAAGTGCTTGCTAGTGCTGGGATACAAAAAGACACAAAAGACAGTCCCTGGCCTCAAGCAGCTTAAAATCTAATGGGGGAGAGAATATGAAAAAAAAATGTATATACAAAGGAAACTATGGATAGGATAAATAGGAAATAATTAACAGAGGGAAGGCACAGGAATTAAGAGAGGTTGGGGAAGGTTTCCTATAGGAGGTGGGATTTTTGAAAAAAAAGAGGTCAATAGGTAGAAATGAAGATGGAGAGTGTTGCAGGGATGGGGGACATCTAGATTCCCAGAGGAGAAAGATGAAGTATCTTGTTCCTGGAACAGCAAGGAGACCAGTGTCACTGAATTGAAAAGTACATGTCAGGGAGTAAGGTGTAAAAAGACTGGAAAAGAAGAAGGCGGCTAGGTTTTGAAGGACTTTCAATCCCAAACGCAGCCTTCTGTATTTGTTCCTGGAGGCAACAGGAAGCCACTGAAATTTATTGAGTAGGGGATGTAATATGTTCAAATCTGTGGCCAAATGAAGAATGTATTGGAGAGGATACTTGAGGCAGGCTCTGCAGGCTACTGCAATAATCCAGGAATGAGGTAATGAGGGTTTACACCAGGGTGGTGATGGTGTCAGAGGAGAGAAGGGAGCATATTGGAGAAATGTAGCAAAGGTGAAAGATGAAAGCTGGCTGGCAAAAGAGAGCAGGGAATAGAAAGTAGATAGTGTTTAGGAAGATTGGGAAACAGAGATATATATTACTGAAATGCTTTAATTCCCAACTAAAATCCCTCCTTCTACAGGAAGCCTTCCCCAACCCCTCTTAATTCTAGCACCTTCCTTCCTATTTATCCTGTGTATAGCTTGCTTTGTATATATTTGTCTGCATGTTCTCTCCTCCATCCTACTGTAAGCTCCTTGGATAGGGACTGCCTTTTGCCTATTTTTGCATCCCTAAGCTTAGCACAGTGGCTGGCATACAGTAGGCACTTAATAAATGTTTACTGATTGATTGATACTTATATCCAGCTATAGTCTGATACATTGAAAGGGAACACTCAAAGCATGAGGAAAAACACTTCAGGTTTAGAAGCCTGACTTACTCCACTTTACTCATTGTCAGCTTTCAATATGTCATTCTTAATCTTTCTTGTGTTTCCATGACTTCTTGGATCAAAACTAGAGCTTTCTTATATCTTGCTTATTGATGTTCTTATATTATTGTATTTTTAGCCTAAATTTATTCTGGTAAATAAGATGAGTATTTCCATATACAAAGGAGAACAGAAAAAGAAGGGCTGCACATGAAATCACAGATCTCTACTACGTACTACTTGCTTTTCAACAATGTGTTTATAAACCTATGGACTTAGGCTAAGTGGGTGCTTCTTACTCATTGTCAGGAACAAATTTTGCTTTCCCAAGCTCACAGAGAGCTAAGTTAGATCCTCTGACCTTAAATCCCATGCTCAAGATTTGTAATTGAGAACACTGAGAAAAAGATGATGAATGAGTCCTGCAAGAATTGCTTCTATGCTGAAAAAGTGTATTCTCTGAAAACATTCCCCAAAAATGACCCTCTAAGGAACCAAGCTGGAGAGAAAGATTATTTGCATATGTGTATGTATGTATGTATATATATATGTATATATATATATGCATAAATATAGCACTCTCACTGAGCTACTCCCCCAATTTTCGCTCACAGGGTGAGCTGGCTACTACCTTGGGTTCTAGAGAGACTGTTCTCACTACTGTTGCTCATGAGTCATTCGTGTTCCTATTAACAATCAGACAAGAGACAATCTGTTGTTCTTTAGTCCTTAAGTCATGTCTGACTCTTCATGACCCTTAGTGAGAGGTTGAGACTACAGGTTAAGAAACGCTGAAGGGGTCAAGAATGGGAAATGAGAAGCCCTGCTTTAGACCTTAACACACCAGGCCCTTTTATCTTCCACTCTCTTCCAAAATCTGTCCAACCTCATGAAAGTATTGGACACCTCATGACTTGAGGGGCTCATCTTCTGGTGTCATTGCATTTTAATACTGTCCATGGAATGTTCTTGGCAAAGATGCTGGAGTGGTTTGCCATTTCCTTCTCCACTGGATCACCTTTTGTCAGAACTCTCCACTATGACCCGTCCGTAAATCCTGCACCACACAGCTCATAGTTTCCTTGAGCTACTCAAGCCCCTCTGCCACAACAAGGCAGTGAACCAGACAACCAGTTTTCAGCAAATGTTAACTTGATATTTACTAAGATGACAATGTAAGAACAGTCAGTAAAAACATTCCCATTGAAAATCTGCAGCGCACTATCCTACAAATGCACAGCACCCATGGAAAGAGTAGGCTCCAATTTAGAGCATGATGGTAGTGAGTCACATATGTAGAATACATATGTGGCAATAGTTAACTCAAAACTCCTGTCACTTCAGGGCCTAGAAGCCTTTTCTTTCTTTATAAAGACCTCACACAGCTCCCACTGAGTACAGCTCTCCGTCAGGAAGGCTGTTGGACTGAGCTCCCAAGATCTGCTTTTTTCTCAGGTCTATAGCTGACTCTCCTCTCTACCAAGAGAGGTGATGCTCCTTGAAGCTGCCTCCTTTCTTGAGTATCCATGCTTTCCATATCCGTGTCTGTCCTCAGTATGTGTCTGCTCCTAGCTAGCTGCTCTATCTCCCACTGATCCAGTAGTTCCAATGACATGATGGATAAGGGTGCTAGGAAGGGGCTAAGGGAAGGGGATCTGACTCCACAAAACACTCATGCCTTGAATCTTCCAGCTGCTGAATGGAATGACTGATTCTTTTCAGCCAATGGTGCTTCCTATATGGCATCAGTTG
>NW_020954569.1:2792799-2857061 GCF_900497805.2 Vombatus ursinus | reverse complement strand
GTGATTGCACTAATCTGAGGCAGAGGGCAACTCTCCCTTATATAAGTACGTATTTAACAACATACATAACTAAATACATATATACTAACTACTTCTTAGTCTGTGTAACTATCTGAAGGCTGATATCCTTGAAGATTTGCTCAATTCAGGGTTCAGTGATGACATAATGAAGTCTTTCTGATGGTATTTTCTAGAGACTCCATATACCCACAGCCACACTTTTTTTAAACAAAATTTTCTCATAGTTAAAAAACATTCATCAAGGACATAAAAAGGGGACTTTAGCCTTCCTAGAACTAGAAAGAGGTCTTCAACCATTCAAATCTATATCACTCCCAACCAATACATTAGCTCAGTTTCAAGCTAAAACTCCTCCCTTCGTGGACTGCAATCTGTATTCTGTATCTCTCCCATTTTCTTTCTTTCCTTCAGCCCACATCTGTATACTCCTCCCTGGGTAGACTGTGAAATAGACAAAGTACATCTTCTTGCCTCCGATCTGTTCTTTCCTTTCTGCTGTCTTATTTGCCCTTACCCCTTTCCAGTCTCATCATTCTCTCCTCCTGCATCAAAATTTCCTCATAAAGTCATTCATACTGAAATGTCAATGCCTTTGAAGGTTTACTGTGTTGTCCCTCTTGGTTAGGAGTCGGCAAATAATGTTCCACAGTTTTTGAAAATCATTCTTAGCCCCACAGGCCAGACAAAAACAGGTGGAGGGCCATGATCCCTCATGCCAGTTTGGCCAGTGGATCTTACACTGCTCGCCTGCCCTTCCCCTTTTAGGTCAGCACTAGGCTCACAAACCAGTTGCCAGATGAAAAAAATTAGGAAGCACTGATGGAAAACAGTATTAACTCCACAACTATATGTAGTTGATTACCAATTTAGGGAGGGGGACAAAGATACAGAAATTATTTGGTTTCTTCCATTAGTGAATGATGAAGATCATGTTAATAAAGTATCAAATTCCCTAGTGAACACCTTTCTCTAGTTGAATCAGAAGAGACAATGCCATTGGCTGGGATATTGGCCATACCTCTGGAGACTTCAAATGGCCAAGCCTGTCTAGGAAGGTTGCTGAGTTCAAAGCAATTGAAGCATTCCAGTAGACTCAAGCCAGAAACCAGAAAGAGAATCAGTCTCTTAGAGGAAATCAGTTTGGGCAGGAAAGGGACACTTCTCTCTCCTCCCTACACCCCCTGTAGGCCATAGTACTTTGTTTTCTTTTTTGCCTGTTTTATTTCACCAAATATTTCCCAATCGCACGTAAAAAAAAATTTTTTTAACATTTTTTAAAATGTTGAGTTCTAAATTCTCTCCCTCCCCCCCCTCCCCCTTCCTTGAGAAGGAAAGCAATTTGATTTTGATTATATATATGTGAGGTCATGCAAAAACATTGTCCTTCATTTCATTTCTAAGAGGACCAATGTCTTGACTTGCTCAAGAATTGGATTTTAGAGTGGCAGAGTTGCACAAAGTCATCAACCTCACACTCTCTTCCATAGTAATCAAAGTCCAGTGGCAAGACAAAAGTCAGGATGACTGGCAGTGGCCTTGGGTACAGTGGATGACCTTGGCACCTTCAATATCTGACCAAGTACCAAGCATTCCACAGCACCTGCTTCAGCTGCCTTCACGGTCTTTGGAACAAATTGTTCTTATCTATCCATTCTGCCTGGGGAAATCTTCACATACTTGAGGTAGACACCCCCCTAACTCAACAATGCTACCCTTAACCTGGTTTAGCTTATCTGCTGAGATGGTTTGGTAGGGTGTGGCTGCTACACATGCAAGAACTTCTTGGAGCCACTGATGGGAGTTGAGTGAATCAGGTGGACACCAAAGGAAGATGAGCAGCCCTGAAAAGGGCTTAGCAAACTCTCATACCAGAAGTGTTGGTCTTCCCTGAGTACCCCATACACCCCTATGCAAAACATTTCCATATTAGTCATGTTGTAAAGGAAAACAAAAATAAAATATTTTCTTTTGCAACATGGCCAAGGTTCTTTGAATCAGAATGACTCCACCAGTAGGAGACAATCCAGATCTGAAGAGAAACCCACCCTGCCCAGATAAACACAGAGAGGCAGTTTCCTCAAAGCCAGAGGACCAAGACTTCTGGTAGCAAAATAGAGAGCAGGCTATGGACTCAACAGAGAGCTAGTCCTAGCAATCAAGAGAAGCTCTGTGGAGAGGAAGATAAGGCTGGAAAGGAAAGATCTCAGAAGAAGTCTAGCTTGAAGCCTAGTCAGAATCTGGCTGTCAAGACCAGACTTAGATCTGATAACCAGGAAACCTACAGACAGAATAAGTAAAAAGAAAGTCAAGGAGTCAGAAACCAGACAGATATCCAGGACTAAAACAACATAGCACCAGAAACAACCTTGAAAATGAGGCAACTTCTGCCACAGTCAGGAAGCCTATCATTCATTTCCTGGTGGTTCAGAAGCCAGTCTCCTTAATTGCTCAGCCCAGGATCACCCAATATAGGGACATTGTAAGTGGACTAACATGGCTTGGATAGGAAATGTGGTGGATGGGACCAAACTAACAGTCATTATTGCTCATTCCTATAAGAGGTCAAATTTTCCATCAGGATAAACTTCTAAATCAAAATGACAAATGAAAGGCAAAGTGCATTTTATCCTAATGACCTCAAAAAGTTAGATTTTATTGAGTCACATTCTAGACATGAACTGCAGGGAGAATCTGACACATAGCTCACTTTTAGAAATAGCAGGAAGGTTCTAAAACAGGAAGGTGTATTTGGTAAAGTCTGCTATAAACTATCACAAAGGCTCTATGGTCCTATACTCAGTAGAGCCAAGGAAGTCTTAATTGCAACAAATACAATCAAAATATCCCCTAAATATTTATTTTTCTCTTTTCATTTGACTTATGGAGGGCTTTACTCCAAAGGCTGAGTTACAGGTCATTCTGCAGTTTTCATTGACAAACAGTTAGATTATGTCAGAATGAAGGTGAGAAAATAAGGGGGGGGGTGCCTTAAGACATATTTAGCCTTGACAGGTCATCTCCATCACTACCACCATCAGTAGAAAGAACCCCTAACTCACTCCCACTCTTAAGACTAACTGGAAGCTAGGGATATCTCTCTCTGTTTGTCCCTTGGGGTGTGTGTGTGTGTGTGTGTGTGTGTGTGTGTGTGTGTGTGTGTGTGTGTGTGTGTGTGTGTGTGTCTCTTAGCATCTTAGCTGGTGGCCATCCTGGGAATTATGCTCAGAGCTGAAGGTCCATCTCTAAATGCCAGCTCTACGAAGCAATGTTTTCTGTACACAAGGACCCTCTCATCTTGGGACCCCAAAAATGACATAGCAAGCATCTAATAAACGTTTATTGAGCAATCGATTGAATTGTCCTGTCACCAAGAGAAGATGTTTCCTTGACCATGGGGCCCTAATTTGACCCTATCATTTTTCATTATCTTCCCATTACATATGCCCTTTTCTGTCATTATCCCAGTCACTCAGTCTCAAAACATTAGTCATCTTTGATTCATTGTTCCTTTTCATTTTACCCACTTAATGCCCCTTCCCCATACCTGACCAGGCACCAAGACCTATATCATGCTTCATGGTGTATTTTTAAGCCAAGCAGCATTGGCACATACCTGTAGTCTTTGCTACCAGGGGAAACTGAGGCTGATGGATAACCTGAGTTCATGAGTTCAATAGACCTAAAACCAATCACTTACCCCCCACAGGTCTTGTACAAATATAGTTAGCCCCTGGTAGTGGAGGAAAAGCAGAAAGGAAGGAGAGAATTGGAGACGAGAAGACAGCAGGTTCCCCTAAGAGGGGCAAATTAGTCTTGGTTGGAAAAATAGAGCAGGTTCAATGCTGCTCTTCCAGCCTGTGCAAGATAGGGAGACCTAGTCTCAAAAAAATAAACCAATGTATTTTTAATCATAGTGTAATATACCCTTAGAAGCAGTCCACTCTTCTGCACAGGAAAGCATAAAGCATCCAGGGGTTTGAAAAGCTGTTTTGGCTCTCTAGTTGGGATGGGATAGGATGAATCCCAGATATTTAATGTCAAGGTAAGATACTCAAAAAGACAGTGCTTTTAAGCTATCTTCTATCTTTAAAAAGACAGAAAAAAGGAGGGGGAAGCATGAAGAAACTTGGGAGAAATGTGTTAGGATTCACTCTTCCCAGTGCCAAGAGTCAGCAATAGTTTTGGTAGCTGAGATTTTTGGAGTAGTGGGAGGGCATTTCCCTGCATTTCCCTCCATTCCCCTGCACTGAGAAAGCAAATACTAAGACATCAATGGTTATTGGGGAGGTATGGAGACTGCAATCTGATGAGAGCCTCAAATATACATACAAACTGCTGTATGCCTGGTGAGGAGGAAATTCTATAACTCCCCCAAGCAGAACCTTAAACTGAATTTGCTTTTTCCTAGAAGAGCAAGCTATCTGTAATCAGGAGAGTGGCTGAAAGGAGGAGGATGGGCCTTGAATTACTGCTACCTTCTCTTCTGCCCAGACCCAAAAGAAGGGAGGGGACAGAAGGAGGGACTAGGAGGGAAAATCCCACAACTAAGCAAGGCCCAGAAGGAAAGTTCTAGGAGGATTCTGATTCCCCCCTTTAGGGGCTGGGCAGGAGAGTGAGGAGAACAGAGTCCTCAAGTTTCACAACAACACCTAAGGTTACAACAGCATCAAAGACTTGAAGTTGGAAAGCAATTCAGAAGTCATCTAATCCTTTCCCTCAAGAGGTAGATGACCTTGCACAGCCCTGCCTCAATTCAATCCAATTCACTTGAAAGTCAAAAACATCACCTTCCCAACGTCATTGGTCCTCTGGAGAGGAAGGACAAACAACAGCAATCCTTGCCCCACTCCCATCAGACTCTTCTATGACCATCATAGTTCAGACCACTAGCTGGCCACACCTGAATCAGCACCTAGCCCAATAACAGGCGCTGTAGGAGGCACTCAATAAATGCCCATTGTCATAGAATAGTAAAAAGAACACTATACTTTTAGTTCTAAAACTCATTATTTCAGTGCCCTTCTAAAAGCCCTCCATAGTTCTCTCCAGCACCACCACCCCCATTCCCATTCATCTTACCTCCTACTGATTAATCTTTCTAAAATACTAATCATCCATCTAACAAAAAGTTATTAAGCACATACTATGTGCAATGTTAGGTGTCAGGGAAGATGCAGCTATAAATAAAATAAGTGTGTGCCCACAAGGAGCTTGCAATCTAGTAAAAGTGATAAGAGAAATAAAACAAATTATACTACAAATACATAGTACAAAATTCTGGGAAATCAGATGAGGGACAAGATAGTTTCCAGCTTAGGATGATGGGGAGGTGATCAGGGAAGACTTCACAGTAGAGGTGACATGTGACTAGGCCTTGAATGATGGTTACCACTTCACTGTTTCACTTTTCCTTCTAAAAAAAGACTTGCAATGACTCTCCCTTTTCCACCAAAATTCTCCACTTGACACTCAAGTGCCTCTATAATTTTGCCCAATTTGTAATCCAGAACTCATCTCCTACTAATTCCCACTATGACTCCAGTGTGTCTTCAGGACATAGTGATCTACTTTCTGTCTCACTTCTTAGCCCCAAACATAGTGAGTCTTTTCACCTATGTACCATTGCTATGTTGTTCCTCTCACTTAGGAAGTGCCCTCCCCAATTCTCTTTTGCTTCGCCAAAGCCTTATAAGACCAGCCTAAATCTGATCTCCTCCTAGACATCTTTTCTGACCACTCCAAACCACACCCATCTCCTCCAACCCCAAACTCCTTATAGTGTTTTAAACCTTTACCACTAATTTGGCACTTAACTGCAGAGTAACATATTTTTCATCTCACCGACTAGATTATAAATTTTTAGAGCCAATGGACCACATCTGACCACTTGCGTAATCTTGAATATTATGCAAAAACCAGGTACTGAACAAATTCAGTAAATGCAATATTTGTGGAATCAAGTCCTCTCCCACTAGAACCTTGAACTTTGTTCCTGGAACCACCTGATACGTGAGCTTCTTTGTATGTTGTCAAAACCAGGCCTCCATGCAACTTCCTGGCTATTTCCAAACCATGTTGCTGTGCCTACCAACACCCTACCCTTCTAGGTCCCAACTTTATGTGTCCTTTTCCCCCATTAGAATGTAACCTCTTTGAAGGCAGGAATTTTCTTGCGTTCATGCGTTTATATCTCTTGGGCTTAGTTCCTGGCCCATATTAAAAACTTAATAAACTTCATCATTTATTCAGTGAATGAATGGATATAGATGGGAATTGTGAGTCATACAAACTATCTTCTCTATCAACCTAATCAGTTCCTTCCATTGTGTCTAACTTTACTGGGAAGCTGAATGAAAATGATGGCATCAATTTTACCTTCTCAGGAAATTAAACTAGTTTAAAACAAGAGCTTCCAGGTATATATCAGCCAGAAATAGAGATGTGAAAAGGACCTTCACCAAGCCAGACCTCTTTTCTCTTTATTGTGGTATAGTAAAAAGGATGCTGGATTTGGAGTCAAGAGTACTTGGGTTTGAATTCTGATTCCCACACTGAGTAGTGTGACATTGGGCGAAAAAAGTAACCTCTTTGATCTTCACTTTCCTCATCTGTGTGTAAAATGAGAGGTTTGGACTTGTTCACCTATGTGACATATAAAAAGTTGGAGTGACATGGTTTCCAGGTAATCATTTTATTGATTATGCTAGCGATCTTGGAAGAATGGGTGTTCCTGAGGGTGGAAATCAACTCTGATTGATTAACAAGTAGTGAGAGAACGAATATTATGAGAGGTGGACTTATTTTAATGAGGGTCTGGGGGATTGAGTAAGTCACTCTTACTTCCAGACCACCTCCAGCCTTGGACAATCTAGACAAAGACTTTACCCCCTACCCAAGCCTGAGTAGAACACAATGGGCTTCCCCACTTGGGTAGGATCTGAACAAGATTGAGGAAAAAGTTAATCCAACCTCATTATCAGCAAAGTCCTTTAGGTGCTGGCTTGCCCTAGTAGAGAATGAGGAAATAGGAAGGGAAAAAACCCAGGATTTTTCTAATAATTGGCTATTTAATAATCATTTCTCTTACTTCGAAAGACCATTCTAACTCAAAAATTCTGATCCAAAGATGCCTGAAACAATACAAAAGGTTAAGGTAAAATCTCAGAAGATAGATATGAAAGGGAGGGAAGTAAGCAAGCATTTATTAAGTGCCTACTATGTGCCAGGAACTATGGACTAAGTGCTTTACAAATATTATTTCATTTGATTCTCACAATAACCCTGGGAAGTAGGTGTTCTTATTATTCCTATTTTACAGTTGAGGAAACTGAGGCATAGATTAAATGACTTGCCCAGAGTCACACAGCTAATAAGTGCCTTGAGATCCCATGTCCACTCAGATCTTCCTGATTCCAGGTCCAGCCCTATGACCCTCTGCTCATCTGAGAAAAAACTGGTTCCACACTAATAGTGAGAATCCTAGGAAGGATGTGACCTGTCTTTGTAAACATCCATCATTCACTTCGTATATGGCATCAACCATGGCTCACCATCCCTTTTCTGGCCTTCAGTAAGTGAAAAACAAAACAACACAAAACAAACAAAACCCAAGTCTGTTTCAATCCCTCACTATAGCTGTCCTAGGTGCTCAGACTGCCAAGAGCCTCACCACAAGGGTAGGGGGCCCTGGAACTGTTATTGATTAAGCTCTCCCAAGCTTGTTCAAGAAACACAGTGCTGGCTTTTTTCAAAGCCCAGGGTGGGAGAAACCTGCTGAACTGGTGGGACTCACAGAGAGCACATTGTGTGCTTTGGCAGAAGAGCTCAGCCTCTGGGGACTTGGTGGGTTTTTTTCCTCTAACAGGAATGTCCATCTATTCAAACCTAACTCTGTGGGAATACCAGAAATATGAAAAAAACAATAGCAACAAGAAAATGAAGTACTTCCATTTAAAGTCCTGTTGAGAGCTTTTCTTAACCTCCTTTCTCCAAGCTCCAAACTCCCTTTGTATAAGGGGATTAGAAACATACTCTTAACTGTGCCCCTTGACCTTTAAATAGTACCAAGAGAAAGTAGGACAGATAGAATAGGATAGAAAGGGACAGAAGTCCCTGGGTTCTTTCTTCCTCACAATATGATGCAGGGGGCTTTAGGAAGAGACCAAGAAACTGAGAAACAAGAGAAACACGTGAAAGAATCGATGGCAAATTGAATGAATGATTAGATTCACCCCAGGTAATCCAGGCAGCAGCCTCTCAGACTAATTTAAAAGACTGGCTTGCAAGGCTGTCTCAAGGTGAATTAGGTAGAAATCCCTAACCACCCCTTTCAGCAACCTCTCACGCCCTTCTCTCCTTTGCCAGAGGTTCCCAAAGTCAGCAATACTGCCTTCTGGAGCTGGCGGGGGGGAGAAAGGGGGAGCCCTTCCCCCACCCCCACACCCCCCACCCCACCCCAACCCCCCCGCACTGGAAAGATCCAGGGGGCAGGGGTAGTCTCGGGTGCAATTGGGGGGGGGCGGTTGAATAAAAATAAGGGGACCATGGAAACAAAAAGAAAGAAGAGAAGAGAAGAAAATTTTGGAAAACTGTTCGTACATGTTTCATCTGTTATGTAACAGAATTAAAGTCATAGTGATTACATTATTTTCCAAATAAATACACAAAATGCAAGTTATAACCCCCATCAGTGGTCAAGTCAGACAACAGGTCTTAACAAGCAAGCATTGGCAAGCAAGTGTGTCATGCATTGTCAGAAAGTCCAGCATGCATTGACAGGATTATGTGCATGTAATGATTTGCTTACAATATGACACTGTACAGGTACATGACATAATATTGCATCATCAAAATCTCAATGCAGGAAAAAACCCACAAATTTACAATAAATTATTACATTTAAGATGTGTCATTTTTAAAAATCTATATATTTTTTTAAATAATGCAAATTTCAAAAAACCATTAAAGGGTTAAAGAAAGTAGATTGGGGGGGGTTCTGAGTATTTTTTTTTAATTGAAGGGTGTAGTAGGCCAAATAAGTTTGGAAACCTCTGCTTAGATCATCCCTCCATAGTCCTCTTTCCAGCCCCACTCCCCTCTTCTGATGATATGGGTTGATGACTCATTCATTAATATGTAAATCTAGATGGTTTATAAGATTTAAAGCCCCAGGATGTTACTTTTACCTTTACAAAAGGTACCCAGGGAAAGGCTTTGTGCACCCAACTCACACAATGCTCCTTTCCCAACAAGCTTTCCTAGTGACTAGAAATAACCTTGGCATACAGCTTTCTCTCATCAATTCTCAGCTGCATATAAACCAACTATTGCCACTCCAAAATTATGAAGCAGGAGAATTGTTTTCAGTATCCCCAACTTCAACCTCAGTTTTTTATAACTCATTTACATGAGTAGGCAAGGCCTACTCTCCACCCCTTCAGTAAGTGCCTTCTGGATATTTCCAACCATGTACCCATTAGTATGAATGTGTTCTAGGATTAGATCTAGTATTCATTAGTAGGCATGACCACCAGGATTATGTTCTTAAAATCATGTGTAAGTGGTGTCTCATCTTCTTACCCTAGAATAAGAGATATTGTAACTTGTTAAAGAGATTAGAGACATCAATGAGCAGTTCAGGGAAGGAAGCAGACCTGGGAACCGTAAAAATCACACTACATCTCTTCAAAATGCTTCTAATAACTGATATTGATAGAGAACACACCCTTCAAGGCAGAAAGTTCTGGGTTCAAGTCCCACCTCTGTGCCCTACAAGGGAAGTGACCTTAGATAAGTTATTTACAGTCTCAATGCTCCAGGGAAGGGCTACAAACAGCCCAAAGCAGATTAAAATGTAATTCAGAAATGTTTCACAAAATAAATAAAAATATAACACACCATAATGCTAATTTATGGTTTTCTGACTCAGCATGCCACCGGCAGGAATCTTTTTCTATTTGAGTTTGACATCACTGCTCTAAGACTCTAAATTACAGAGAAAGTGTGTGCAGACATATATTTAGAGGAAGTTTCCTCATCTGGGAGTTCCCTATGCCAATGAACTCCCAGATACATCCCCACCCCTTGGTTACAAAGTACCTTCCTCAAAATAGACTTATAAAACAATCCCAAGAGAAAGATAATAAAATAATAGAGATTAAAAAGCTTTACCTAGATTACCTTGTATACTGGTATATTGGGTTCACAATGACCCAAGGTCACGAAATAAGTGTTATTATCCCCTTCCATTTTGTAGAAGAGGAACCAGGGGTTCAGAGAGTTTTTAAATGACTTGCCTTAAATTCTATAACCATGAAGAGACACACTCAAAACTCCAACCAAGTTTTTCTGACTAAAGTGCTTCGTGCTCCCCACTACTCCATACTGCTAGAACCACTGACAGGTATCAGACCAGGATATCAGCCCTCTCTCCCAACGTTCCCTAAGTGTACAAACCAGGGGCAGATGCAACTGTAGCTGCTGGAGTCTTACACCTACTTTCTTCCTCTGGCAGCTCCTTCCAGCCGCAGACCCAGGACCTGAAGTCCATCCTGGCCTTGCACAGTCCTCCCCTCCGTTTCTTACTTCACCTCCTCTTCCTTCCTGGCTTTAGTAGAGGTTCAGTCCCCTAATCCCAGACTTCCCTCCCCATTCCTCACTCCCAATCATTCTGTCTCCTAATTCACAGGTGCCATAGATAAAGAACCCATTCTCACTCAGCACTCTCCCCTAAATTGCTCCTTCAGAAAAACAGTTTGTGAGACAAAACCCTGGCCCAGGAAGTAAAAATTAAAGGGTGAAGATGTAAATATGGAGTCTTAAAGGTGTTGAATGTTTGAAGACAAATAATGGCAACCTCAGAAGACTTAGTCTTTAACTCATAAATGTGTGCTATGAATCCCAGAACAGAAATATTGAAGAGGGGAATGAATAGATCCGGGCTGGAGAACTGGGAAGGGACTTGGCCAAGGTGGGAAGAATTCTGGAGGTTTTAGATAGCAAGCTTTTCCAGATGCCTCATAATTCCATTGTGTCCTTCCCTCTGTTGATTATTTCCTATTTATTCTGTATTTAGATTGCTTGTACATAGTTGTTTCAATGTTGTCTCCCCCATTAGATTGTGAGTTCTTGAGGGCAGAGACTGTCACAAGGGTGGTGGGTCAAACGGGTGGCACTTGAGGACCTAGAGGACCACATGGGGCCTAGGTTCCCTACCCCTGGATTGTCTTTCTTTGTATTCCCAGTGCAGAGTACTGTACTTGGAACACAATTGACAATTAATAAATGCTTATCAACTGACTGATTAATCTGTCTTATAAGTCTAAGATTTTAATTATATCCATTTGCGTAACATGATTATTATTTACCTAATTGCCATGTTATATAATCAATAACTATTATTCATAACTTTGTAGTTAGTTTTATTTGCTTATGCCACAAAACTCTGCTCCTATGTTTTCAGTCTTCATAATTTGGGGCATAAAATAGGATAGTCACCGGCTCATGTAACTTGATCTTCAGCTCAGCTTTTAAAGAGAAGAGGGAACTTTGTGCATAGACAGCCACGGGCCTTGCTTTGCTTGGAGTCTTGGTCTATGAAGAGCTCCTCTCATTTCTCCTCTATGGATCATCTCAGCCAGATGTGGACCTTGAGGAAAGGTTGCTGCTCTCTACTCTTTCCCCTTACACACACACATACACACACACACACACACACACACACACACACACACACACCCCAGAAAAAAATAAATTAGGAGAAAGTAGAGAAAAAAATTTAGACTGTGGGTCTTAAAATTTTGAAAGATGAGAAAAATAATTAAAGTGCCCATGCTGGGAGGCAACTTAATGCAGAGGATAAAGAGAATGCCTCTGAAGACTCCTCTGACAAATATCAGCCATTTTGACTCTGGGCAAGTCACTTAACTTCTCATTGCTCCTAAGCTATTCTCTAAAACGATAGACTTTCAATATTAGTAGAGGACTTTCCCTCACCAGGGCTTCTTAACCCGGAGTGCATGGATAAGTTTCAGAGGGTATCTGAACTCGAATAGGAAAAACTTTTTTTTCACTAACTTTTAACAAATTTAGCATTTCTTTTGATTAATATTTTTTAAATTATTCTGAGAAGGGGTCCAAGACTTCATCATATCCACAAAGGAGTCCATGAAACAAACAAAAAAAAGGTTAAGAACCCCTGCCTTATACCAATGAAATCATAGATCTGATTTTTTTAAAGAGTTTTTTCTAGCGTGACTACAATTTTGTTACCCAAACCTATGGCCCTTGAAAAGGCCTGCCCCATATAAGAAAATAAACAGGTTTGGATATGGAACTCCTATACCCACAGGGTAGACAAACATTCCAATCACCAGCAAACAACTTCTCATACTTCCCTCCCCCAGGACTTTCAGCCCATATTAATAAAACTATCAGAAATAACTAGTTTGTTTGTTTCATTTTATTAAAAAGGGAAATCAATCAGACTTGATATTCTGCTTTCAGTCATCATTGTTGGCCAGCAGTGAAGGACCAAGGCTCCCCTGGAACTAGCTCTGGCTCCCCAGTCTCACCTTCTATGCCTTTGAAAGTGAGGATAGAGATAGAGAGATTTTTTTAAAATCCCAGTACCTTTCACCTCTCCTCCCCAGGAATTATTCACCATTTGTTTTGGCCACAGAATATCATCAAGTGTTGCAGTTTTTCTGCAGTGGCTAATCACGAATCATTCAAAAATAACATGTTTTGGACACAGCCTCCCTCAGGACCCATTTTCTCCGAAGTATTGACTTTAAATCTATCTTCTCTGCTTCCAGACATTTCCTTTCAATAGCTCTGTCAGCATTGGGGAAGATCGCCAGCTAGCTAGTCCTTTAAATACAGCTCATGGAGCTACCATGTGAGCAGGAGATCACCACTCAGGAAGGGATGGTATAGGAGAAATCGGTATGTAAACACATAGCAGCTGCCAACAGCAGGACAATGGCCAGATTTCCTAAGTGACAACCTCAAAGCAACCCTGGCACCAGAGCTTCACGGCTTTGGTCAGTTCCATCAAAGGAAGAACTTTTTTTAATGCTAACATGTTTCTTTCTGCTAAAGTAAGTAGCCTCTTACCTGTCTTTGAAAGCCAAGTTATTCTCAGTCATCTTGAGTATTCCTTATCATTAAGCAACAGAGAAAATCAGCAACAGCATAATAATAGACCTGTCCTCCTGGGTCACATGACTATCACTTGTTCCAAAACTGGCCTCTTTAAGCAAAGTGGTAATATATCTCAGGGGAAAACTATTGCCATAGGAAAAAGATTGTTTTCTATTCAGAAGGAAAGAAAGTTTGAAGATATATGGTAGAATGGAAAGAGTATTGGACTTGGAGTCAGGAGACCTTGGTTCCAACACTTTACATATACCTACACATATATATCATAATATATTTATATATATATCATAATATATATAACATATTTATATATATACATATATAATATGATCCTGAGCAATTGACTTTATCATTCTGAGCCTCAGTTTTCACAGTTGTAAAATGGGGATAATACTATTCATTCTACCTTGTAATACTGTTGTAAGGAAGGGGTTTTGTAGATATAAAAGTGCTATAACATATAAGTTATTATTATTATCATTGTTATTATCATTTGAGATTTAGAAAAACAGGCCAGATCTCTTTGGCCAAGAGCATATACTTGCACGTGTGAATGACCATGAAACCCAGATATAAATAAAAACAATAAGAGGAGGTCATGAATCAGTAAATCCAACATGCCTTTGGATAAAAAGATGCCACGGCAAATGCTCCCTCAAAAGGAGGATGCAAAAGCACAGATACCAAGCATCTCCTGGTAGTAATCATATTCTCAACTTCTCCTAAGATAAGAGGAGCACTTATGTGAAGTGTCATGAAGGTACTTTAAATCTCATCATCATCATCATCATCGTCATCATCATCATCACCATCAACTTAAATTAATTAGGTACCTATTATGTGAAAAGCATTATACTAGGTGCACAAGGAAATAAAAAATTTAACTAGGACACAGAACCTGCCTTCAAGTATTGCATACAATCTTTGAGGGGGAAGGAAAGCAGAGAAGACACCAATACATATAGCAATCATATGAGTGAATTAGGGAGCCATAAAACAAAGTACTACATGAGGTCATTCAGTGGATCTGGGAAGGATTCCTAGAGGAAATGGCATTTTAATTGGACTTTGAAAGATATTTGAATAGGAAGTCAACAGCTGACAAGGGAGAAGGAGTTCCCTCCTTGCATAGAGCACAGCATGAACAAAGATAGGGAGGCAAGAGAGCATAATGCATATTTGGTAGTCCAGTTTGCCTGACATGTAGAGTGCAGAGAAGAGAGTAATAAAAAATGAAATAGGAAAGGTAGAGTAGCACCAAACTATGGAGTGTCTTGAATGCCAGGCAGAAGAGTATGGACTTTAGTAAGCAAACTGAATATCCTGAATCAGCAAAGTGATATGCCCAAACCTATGCATAAGATCACTGGGAAATATATGAAGGATGGATTGAGGAAGAGATTTAAAGTAGGTAAGATCTTTTTTGGAAATTAATAGTGTAGACCTTGGCACCATCGCTCACCTGGTGGAAGAGCAAATACTTTCCAAAATGGTTTCCAAATAGTCTTTCATCAAAAGTTGTCTTCAGTTTGTAGAAAGAATGTTACAGACCATTCAGTTTCATTCAAGTCAACTGAACAGCCATCTGTTAATACATTTTTATCAAGGACTTTAATAAAAGTATAAAGGACAATGCTCTTCAGATTTGTAGATGACATCAAGATGGGAGAGATAGCTCACACACTGGATGACTGTCAGAATCCAAAAAGATCTTAACAAGCCAGAGTATTGAGCTGAATCTAATAAGATGAAATTCAAAAGAGATAAATGAAAATCTTACACTTCAGTATAAAAAATCATCTTGACAAGGCCAAGATGGGGAAAGTATGGTCAGACAACAGTTTAGGGAGGGAAGTGTCCTCTAGAGCCACAAAGAAATCTAAGATTTTGGTGGACTGAAAGTTAAATATGAGTCAGTAGTTGGATGTGGCAGACAAGAAATCTAATGCAAATCTGGAATGCACTGCGAGGAATAGCTTCCAGGAATAAAAATATAAAAAAGGGATTAAAAGTCCCTCTGCACTTTGCCCTCATCAGACCACATCTAGAGTATTGGGTTCAGTTCCAGTTGCCACAGTTTCAGAAGGACAATGATTATGTATAGAGTATATGGAGTTGGGCAACCAATATAGTGAAAGGCTTTGAATTTATGTGATATTAAGGTTGCTTGAAAGAAGAGGGTATAGGGGCAGCTAGGTGGCACAGTGGATAGAGCACTGACCCTGGAGTCAGAAGGACCTGAGTTCAAATCTGACCTCAGACACTTGATACTTACTAACTGTGTGACCCTGGGCAAGTCACTTAACCCCATTGCCTAGCCCAAAAAAAAAGAAAGAAAGAAGAGGCTATGTTGATCCTATAGAAGAGAAGACTCAGGAGAGAACAGATAGATTTGTTCAACTCTCTGTCATTCAGAAGAGGACTCCATCTCATTCTGTTTGACCTCAGATGGCAGAGCCAGGAATAATGGGTGAATTTGCAGAGGAAGATTTAGTCTTGATATAAGGGAAAACTTCCTTACCACATTAGAGTTACTCAATAGTTCAAGGGCTGTCTCAGGAATCAGTGACTCTTCCTCAGCCAAGGTCTGATGACTACTTTTTGATTATGCCTAGCAGGGATTTCTCTTTTTACATCTGTTAAACTAGGTGGTCATGGAAGTTCCTCCCAGCTCTCAAATTCCATGATTTTGCGGAGCATCTAGTGTGCTCAGAGCACTGGGCTAGGGCTGGGAGAGATGCAAAGCTTAGATAGGACAAGGTTACAATCATAGATGTTACATCCATCCCTGGTTGTCACTCTGAGTGAAATGGTTGCTCCTTCTGTTGAAAACAAATGGTTTAAAAGATTAAAAAAAAAAAAGCAATAAGATGCTGGTGAAGCAGAGGCTGAATATGACTCGAATCTCCACTGAGAGCAAAAGTTGACTCACCCAATGAATTCAAATGAAAGGGGAAAGGAAAGGAAGCTTGTAGTCAATTCCCCTTCCTGTGCTATCGGCAAGAAAATCCAAAGTGACAGAGCTGTCAGAACCAGGGGACATCTGGGACATATGTCTAATTAAAGCAAAATATATCTTTTCAAAACCCAGCACATTATTCTCTTCATAGGTTTCTAAATATAGCTTGGCAGGGACTCAGTTTGGGGTTGAAAATGGCCAGAGGCAGAACAACTGTTAAAAGAACCATGAATGGAGCCCTTCAGAGCTTCTCTTGACATTTCTACTTCACCCTTGTTTTTCATGGGCACACAGGAGATATTATAGGGTCAGGTGTTTGAGCGAATGTTGATGGCGTCTATTTAGATGTTATTGTGACATTGTCCATCTGGAGTATGACTGCTTCCAAGGAGGGATTTGAGGAGTGGAAAAAAAACAGGCTGCCACTCAAAAAACCCTCCTGTCTCTCAAACTCCGCAGGCCTGCCAGCAATACCTGATACCTCCACTGTTCTTTTTCGTCTTTCGGATTAAAGCATATTCTATACATGGTCTCTTTAAAATATAAATACCTTTCCTGAAAGTGTTATATATGAACTCATTGAAATCTGTTTATCTTTTTTTTGTATTCTGAGGGCCTACCACAGTGCCTGGCCCGTAGTAGGTACTTAAATGCTTGTTGATTGACATTAATCAATTAAATCTGGTTAGTTCTTCAGATTAGCTTTTGTCTTTGAGCTGAGAACAAGAAGAAGGGAATAAGCATTTATGTTGTACCTACAATGTGCCAGGCACTGTGCTAAGCACTTCTCCCAAATATTATCTCATTTGATCCTCATAACAACCCTATGAGGTAGATGCTATTTTTATCCCCATTTTACATTTGAGGAAACAGAGGCAAACAGAGGCGAAGTGACTTGCCCAAGGTCATGCAGGTAGTAAGTGTCTGAGGCTGGATAAGAACTCAAGTCTTCCTGATAACAGGTCCAGCGCTCTAACCATTCAACTGCACCACCAGCTACATAGGCTATGAGGGGATAGGACAGAAGACAGTCAAGATTTGAAAGGGGAAAGGAAGTATCACAAACATGGGTTTGTGATGAAACAACAGGCTTGAATCCTCTTTGTGAGTTAAAATCTGGCTTCAGGCACTTGCTAGCTGTGTGACCCTGGGCAAGTCACTTAACCCTGTTTGCCTCTGTTCCTTATCTGTAAAGTGAGCTGGACAAGGAAATGGCAAACCACTCTAGAAACCATTTCTTTGCCAAGAAAACCCCAAATGGGGTCACAAAGAGTCAGACACAACTAAAAAACAACAACACTACCTTATCCTGTCCTGATTTCACAGCCACCACTCTCTGAGGGCTTTAAACAACCTCAGGTCCATAAGCTTCTTGTTCTTATGATCTCTGGACTGTTCCTGGGCAGTGAATTAGTAGCAAGGTCACACTCAGGCAAGTTGTCCTAAAATAGAATTCAATTATTTCACTTTGTTTGAGGAATTCTTAGGTACAAAATATACTCAGATACATAGGCTGGGAACAAAGTGCAGCTCTGTCTAGGGTGACATGGAACTAAATTTTATTACCAAAATCTTTTTTCTCCTTTTAGTATGTGTCATTCTGCTTCCAGCCCCAGCTAGGCTACTCTCTCTCCCTTTCATAGCCTCTTTTTTCATTCCCATCTCTCTTCCTTCTTGCCTGTTTTTGCAAGTTTTATCCTCAAGTTTTAAAAAAAAATGCATCCTCAGATAAAAGCATTTTACTGTTTTGCACTCAAAGAAACCCCCAGGATTTTCTCCTAGATTCTACTTGATCACCCATTCATTGACCAAGTGTACCCTTCTCCACAAATTGCCTCCTTGCTTTTAAGTTATCATTCTCTATTCTCTACATCCTACATCCTCACCAAAACTAGACATTCAGTCCTTCTGCTTTATTGCTGAAAGTCAATGTAAGCACTCAATTTGCATCCTAGCCCACCAAAGACACCCTTTTACATAAGTCTACACTATGTTTACCAGTGAAGATATTAATAGTGGGAGCATTTCTTCACATGAGACTGAACTATATTTACTAGGAAAGATGTGCACAGTAGGATCTTTTCCTTTCCTAATTGACTTGGGGAAAGAATGCCTGCATTGGATGTTGCAGATGGCAGCAAGAGGTGCTAGAAACTGAAGTGAGTGGGAGAGGAAGATAACCATTGATGGTGAAGAAGACCTTAAAAGAAAAAAGGATACTAATTTTGTCCTGCTAACTGACCAAAACCAGTGGGCAAAGCTAGAAAGCCGGGGAGAAGGAGGAAGGAAAATATAATAACCTATAAAAATAGGTTGTTGTTTTTTGGAAATACTTGTAGAACAAGGACCAAGACTTCTCTTGGGTCTGAATAGTACACTATTTGACATTTAATCAGTACTAAATCATATTAACTAAATCATTTACTAAGCACCCATTATATGGAATGCATTATATGGAATGCTGGGGGGAGAGGAGGAAGAATTAAAGGTAAATAAGGCCCCTGCTCTCAAGGAGTTCATAATCTATATGCATTTTTAAATAATATTTTATTTTTATTTTTATTTACATGTCAAAATAATTTTAAAACTTTTTTTAAAGTTCTGAGTTCCAAATTCTATTCCTCCCTTTTGAATCAGTCCCAGGCCTTGGAAGAGCTCAAAAGGGATTTTGAGAAGCAAGTAAGAGAAGTAGAGGAAAAACTGGGAAGAGAAATGAAAATGATGCAAGAAAATCATGAAAAACAAGTCAACAGCTTGCTAAGGGAGACTCAAAAAAATACTGAAGAAAATAACACCTTAAAAAATAGCCTAACCCAAATGGCAAAAGAGGTCCAAAAAGCCAATGAGGAGAAGAATGCCCTAAAAAGCAAAAATTGCCAAATAGAAAAGGAAGTCCAAAAGATTACTGAAGAAAATATTTCCTTAAAAATTAGAATAGAGCAACTGGAAGCTAGTGACTTTATGAGAAATCAAGACACTATAAAACAAATCCAAAAAAATGGAAAGTTAGAAAACAATATGAAATATCTCATTGGAAAAACAACTGATCTGGAAAATAGATCCAGGAGAGAGAATTTCAAAATTATTGGACTATCTGAAAGCCACGATCAAAAAAACAGCCTAGACATCATCTTTCAAGAAATTATCCAGGAAAACTGCCCTGATATTTTAGAACCAGAGGGCAAAATAGAAATTGAAAGAATCCACCGATCTCCTCCTGAAAGAGATCCCCAAAGGAAAACTCCTAGGAATATTGTAGCCAAATTCCAGAATTCCCAGGTCAAGGAGAAAATATTACAAGCAGCCAGAAAGAAACAATTCAAGTATTGTGGAAACACAATCAGGATAACACAAGATTTAGCAGTTTCTACATTAAGGGACCACAGGGCATGGAATATAATATTCCAGAGGGCAAAGGAAATAGGATTACAACCAAGAATCACCTACCCAGCTAAACTGAGTATAATCCTTCAGGGGAAAAAAATGGTCATTCAGTGAAATAGAGGACTTTCAAGCATTCTTGATGAAAAGACCAGAGCTGAATAGAAAATCTGACTTTCCAATACAAGACTCAAGTGGAACATGAAGAGGTAAACAGGAAAGAGAAATCATAAGAGACTTATTAAGGTTGAATTTTTTACATTCCTGCATGGAAAGATGATATTTGTAAGTCATGAGACCTTTGTCAGTATTAGGGTAGTTGGAGGGGAAAAAATTATATGTATGTATAGATAGATAGATAGATAGATAGATAGATAGATAGATAGATAGAGGGCACAGGGTGAGTTGAAGATGAAGGGGTCAAATCTGGAGAATAAAAATAAGGGATGAGAGAGGATTATACTAGGAGAAGGAGAAAGGGAGAGGTAGAATGGAGTAAATTATCTCACAAAAAATAGATAAGAAAAGGCTCTTATAGTGGAGGGGAAACGGGGGAAGGTGAGAGGGAATGAGTGAATCTTATTCTCATAGGATTTGACTTAAGGAGGGAATAACATACACACTCAATTGGGTATGGAAATCTGTCTTACCCTACAGGAAAATAGGGGAAGAAGGGGACAAGAGAGTAGGGGAATGATAGAGAGGAGGGTAGATTGGGAAAGGGGGTAATCAGAAGCAAATACTTCTGAGGAGGGACAGGGTCAAAAGAGAGAATAGAATAAATGAGGGGGGCAGATAGCAGTAAGGGAAATAGAGTTAGTTTTTCACAGCATGTCTACTATGGAAGTGTTTTGCATAACTGCACATGTATAACCTATATTGAGTTGCTTGCCTTTTCAATGAGGGTGGGTGGGGAGGGAGAAAGGGAGAAAATTTGGAACCCAAAGTTTTAAAAACACATGTTTAAAAAAAATGTTTTCACATGCAACTGGGAAATAAGAAATATAGGAAATGGCGTACAGAAATCTATCCTGCCCTACAGAAAAATAGAAGGGGAGGGGAATAAGAGAAGGGGGGGAGAGATAGAAGGGAAGGCAGACTAGGGGAAGGGGTATTCAGAATGCATGCCATCTTGGGGTGGGGGTAGGAGCGATATGGGGTGAAAATTGGGAACTCAAAATCTTGTGGAAGTAAATGTTGAAAACTAAAAATAAATAAATGTATTTTTAAAAAATTTAAAAAATTAAAGTTCTGAGTTCCAAATTCTATCCCTCCCTTTTCTCTCCCTTCTCTGAGATAGTAAGCAATCCAATATCGGTTATACATATACAATCATGTAACACATTTCCATATTACAAGAAGACATATGTACATATGTACAAGAAGACAAGGAGCTCATAATCTAGATAGGAGCACATGCACAGATGAGCATAATACCAAATAGAATTGAAAAGTATACAAAAGGAGTATAAAGTACCTTGAAAGATGGATAGAATACCAACAAGGTAGGAATAGATTGAAAAAATATTCCATAAATAAGAAATTGTATGAGCAAAGGAAAAGAGAAGAGAGCTGGGAACATGTTTATGGCAGGGGAAAAAAAGAGACACTTTGGCTAGAGCATAGAATTAGGAGTGAGATCAAAGAGAAAAAGTAAATTGGAATCACATTGTGAAAGCCCTTAAATTTCAGCCTAATTTTAGATAGTACTCAGAATGGGGAGCCATTGAGGATTTGTGAACAGTGGAATGAGATGATCTGACCCCTGCATTAGGAATATTAATCTGACATGAGTGCACAGAATGAATCAAAAAGAACGAGAGGAGAGTTAGAAGATTAGAAGATACTTGGCATGACTCCAGAAACAAGGGTTTAAAGAGCATGTGGTAACAGAAAAGAGATTTCCCCATATGAGGATGGTTTGAGAAGTATTAGTGACCCTGCATTTCAGTAGAAAGTATAATCTATCAAGAAGGAATTCTATGACGGAAATATCCCTGCTAATGAAGCTTGACTATGGCAGCTCCTATGCTTCTCGTTACCATATAGAAACTTTCCTTTGATCACCGTCACTCAGTAATCTCTCTTCCTTTGAGGTACATTTAATCCAAACTCATTTTTCAATCCAGTTACATTATTTATTAACACTCAGGACATTTTTCCTTTTTCAATGAGTTTGGGACCTAGCTTGCAGTCCTTCTACCACAATTCCTGTCCTTATACTAAGGGACTTCAACATATGTTTTGAAGGTTCCTCAAACTTCATTGCTTCCCAGTTCCTCAATTCTCAATTCTTATGACCTACCCCTGCACTCAACCACAGCTAAACACAATAATAATCATTCCCTTAATCTTCATTACCTATCAGAGTTCCATTTCCATGTTTATAAACTAAAATTTCTTTTTCTGATCATAATGTTATTATTCCATCTTTTCCTAGGCCTTTTAACCTCAACCTTGTTCTTCATCTCCACCAGGACTTCCATTCATTCCATCCTTCATTTCTTTCCCAGGTCATAAATCTCAATTTGGCTACAATCCATTCCATATCTCAATCTCTTGGCAAACCAGTTCAACTCCATATCACTCTTTATTTTTGAATCCCTGCCTCATTAGTGAGTTCTTCCTAGTGCCTCCATTTTGGGGAGGGATTCAGGCAGGAGTATACTAGTAAATGTTTAACATCTGCTCTCCAAAAAGTCATGCTAGATTTTTAGTTTGAATCTGAATTATTAACATATCTCCATCACTTTCTTAAATCTAGACAAGCAGCAAAACAATAAATAAAGCCCTGATTTATAGCATTTGCTGATATCTGAGGTGAAAATCCTCACACCAAAAAACTTAACAATCTGTTTTCACCAGTACAAACTGGCTTCAGCAAAGCCTTGGACCCACACCAATCAATGTCCATTCCCCTTCCCCAGTTATGCTCACACTTTCCAGACCTCAACGACATATCCCCATGGAAGGACCTTCTCTCCTCTCCCCTCCATTAGAACATAAGCTCTTTGATGGTAGATATTATTTTTCCTTTTGCTTCTATTTGTATCTCCAGTACTTAGCACAGTGCCTGACTCATAACAAACTCTTAACAAATGCTTTGTTCTATCACCAATCCCACTTTGTCAAAGCCCAAGTGGAGACTGTTTTCATCACCCACCTTCTTCACTCTTCTTTGTGCTTAGTGCCTCACTAAGTAACTAACTTAGGAACTCACTAAGCACTTCCTTATGCTGCTAAACATAGCTGAGGGAAATCACAAAATGTTGCTGATACAGACCACTAAAATTTCATTTTATCTACTCTCACTGTGCACAAGCAATCCTTCTATTCCTCCTTACCTGATTCACTATGCCACAGTCCATAGTGGCTGTTCCAGACATATTCTTATTTCGTCAAGCCTCCCATAGTGCCCCCTCCTTCCACTCTCTCAGCTGAGGATATCATCAAATACTTCACCAAAAAAAAAAATTTACTCTATGACAAGAACTACCTCTTTTCCCCTTCTTTTCTTCTCATATCGCTCAGATGCCATTCTTCATTCAAGGCTTCTCTCCTTACCAGCACCAATCAAAGCTTCCCTTCTTTTCCAGACAATTGCCCCTGATAACTTCTCCATTCTCTCTACTCCGTGATGTCTCTTTAGCTACTGAATCCATGCCCCCATTAAAAAACCCTTACTTGATTTGATTTATCAGTCCTGTAAGCCACCATCTATAACTCTTCTGCTTGACTAAACTCCTTGAGAAAACTACTTACTTGTTGCCTCTTTGCAATCTAGCTTTCATATTCATAATTCAAATGAAGGCATTCTCTCTAGAATTACCAATGATCTCTTTATTTCCAAGTCTAATTTTTTTTTTATCCTTATTGACTGATCTACAGCATTTGACATTATTGACCATCTTCTCCTTCTGAATGCTCTCTTCTCTCTAGGTTTTTATGACACTGCTCTTTCCTTGTTCCCCTACCTATCAGACTGCTCCTTCTTAATTCACTTTGCTGGATCTTCATTTATATCATTCCCACCCACCCAGGGGGTATCCACCAAAGTTCTATCCTGGGCCCTTTTCTGTTTTCACTCTATACTATCTCACTTGGTGATATCAGCTACCAAGGATTCAATTATCATCTGTTAAGAGATGATTCCCAGATCTAAATATCCAAGCCTAATCTCTCTTCTGAATTCTATTCCTACATCACCATTCTCCTTTTAGAGATCTCAAACTAGATTCTCATAGACAAAAAGAAAACTGATTATCTTTATCTTTCCCCAAAACCAACCCCTCTTCTGAATCTCCCCAATACTGGTGTGAACACCAGCATCTTCCTAAGGCTCAAAAGCTAAGTATCATACTCGACTCTTCAGTCTCACTCACTCCACATATCCAGTTGATTAAAAGCTTCCTATTACCTTCAGATGAAATGTGAAGTGCTTTTTTTGGGGGGAGAGCATTTTAAGCTCCTCATAACTTGGACTTTTCCTACCTTTATAGTCTTCACACACCTTAGTTGTCTCCATAAACTCTCTCCTGTCTCTGTGCCTTTGTAGTAGCAATTAGCTAATTAAATAATTCCATATCTGTGCCCCTTAGTTTTACTGGATTCTTTCAAAATTCATCTTAAATCCCACTTTCTGCAAGCCTTCCCCTATTTCCCCACCTGCTAGTGATTTCCCTCCTAAGATCACCTTCTATATACTCTTTCTATACCTTATACAGACCTACTTGTTTACCTGTTGTGTCCCTCATTAAAATGTAAGTTCTTTGAGGACAGGGACTGGTTTTGCTTTTTCTTTTTAGCTTCAGGTCCACACAGGGCATAAAGTTAGTATATCATGTGTTTGTTGACTGAATGACATCTGGACCATGTTTCATTGTACTGGAAATAATTTTTTTCTTTTTTTTGGTTTTCATTTTTATTTTTTTTATTAATTTATTTTGATTTACCAATAATCACTTCCATATACTTTTGAACATATGCTTTTAAGACTTTTCTCTCCCTTCCTCCCCACCACCCTCCCCAAGCCTGCACATAATCTGATATAGGCTATACATTTACATTCATATTAAACATATTTTCACATTAGTGATGTTGTAAGTAGAAATTAAAACCAATAGGAGGAACCATCAGAAAGAAGAAACAAAACTCAACAGAAGAGAAAAAAATTAGCAATTCAGCTTCCATAGTTCTTTCTTTGGGTGTGGATAGCATTTTCCATCACAAGGCCTCTGGAGATGTCTTAGATCCTTGTACTGCCAGGAAGGGTTAAGTTTATCAATATTAGTCATCATGCAACGTGGCTGTTATTGTGTACAACATTCTCTTGGTTTTTCTCACTTCACTCAGCATCAGACCATATGGAAATAAATTTTATAGGATATGAATATAAGTGTGTGAATATATACAAAGAGAGTCATGCACACATATACATATTGTGACATTTTAAAAGTTCGAGAGAAAAAGTTTTTGGGTAATTGATAATTTTATTAATAATCCTAGCAGACTGGGGCAGCTAGGTGGTGCAGTGGATAGAGCACCGGCCCTGAAGTCAGGAGGACCTGAGTTCAAATCTGGCCTCAGACCAAACACTTGACACGTACTAGCTGTGTGACCTTGGGCAAGTCACTTAACCCTGATTGCCTCACCAAAAAAAAAACAAAAAAAATAATGCTAGCAGACACTCTCAAATGCCAAAGACCAATTATGGTGGTGGGCACAGTTTATATGCCCTTGGAAGAGTAGGTGTTCCTGAGGATGTCAATCATCTCTGATTGGTTAAAAATTAATGAGAGAATGAATATTATAATGAGAGGTGGACCTATCCTAATGAAGGGCTGGGGAATGTAATTTTATATCATTTACTTCTAAACTGCCCAGCCTTCGGCTATCTAATAAAAAAAAATTTATACCCACCCAAACCTGTGTAGCGCACAATGGGCTTTCCCACCTTTGGTTAAATTCCCTCTAAGGTTGAGTGAGGTTGGACCAAGATTGAGGAGAGAGTTAATTCAGTCTCATTATCACTAATGTCCTTCAGAGACTGAACTTTGAAATAAGGAGGTTAGAAAAAAGGAGAACTCTGAATCTCCCCAAATCACTGGTTATTAATAATCATTTCTCTCAATACATACATATATATATATATTTCATTTTTTATATATGCAAGGATGTGCTAGTAAATGTTTAACACCCAGTTCACCAGAGAAAAATGTATATACAACACCCTTTAAAGTTTAATCTGGGAAATTTAACATTTTCTCTATAATTTTCTTAAATCTAGACCAGACCTGCACAAGTAGGGGCAAAATTAAAATAGGCTAAACTTCTTCAGGCAGAAGATAGGTTAGCCTAGAGACAGACTGACAATGGTTGGTTGCCACAGGTCACGTGACAAAAAGGAAAGCGTGCCAAGTGACAACCCTACATTTTTCTCAGGTTGCCCAAAATCCTTTGGGCCGTATGTTGTGCAGGCCTGATCTAGCCAATCAGCAATATAATAAATCAAGTCCTGTTTTATAACATTTGCTGATTTCTAAGGAGCAAATGCTCACTCTGAAAATTTAACAATTGACTCTCCATCTATTCAAGCTGGCTGAAGCCAGCACATCCCTATATATGTGTATAAATATATTATATTCGCAGATGTGCGTCAAAGAGAAGAAGACTCACAGTGATGTCACCCTCTCTTTGATTTCCAAATTCTAACTGGAGCTACGGAAAAATGACTGTGTGGTCTTGGGCAGTCATGTATTCTTTCAGGGACTCAGTTTTTTCCCTATAAATGAAGAGGCTGGACTAAGTGAGCTCTAGGATTCTTTTCAGTTCTAGATCTATGATCTTATAATGAGATCTCTAAGGTTCCTTCTGTCTTTAGAAATCCTGTAACAAAAACTATGAAAATCTTCTCCTTTCATGGACTATAAGCAAATGTCAGAAACAAGTTTTCAGGGTGAAATTAAACTTTGTTGTTGTTCAGTCATTTTTCAGTCATGTCTGACTCTTTTTGTCCTTATTTGGGGTTTTCTTGGCAGAGATACTGGAGTAGTTTGCCATTTCCTTCTCCAGCTCAGTTTACAGATAAGGAACTAAGGCAAACAGGGTTAAATGAAGTGACCCAGGGTCACACAACTAATAAGTGTCTGAGGCCAGATTTGAGTCTTCCTGACTCCAAGCCCAGTACTCTAACCATTTGGCCACCTAGCTGCCCAAAATTAAGCAACTTAAGACCAAAGACTGTTTAAGCACCCTCAAACTTTTTGGAAGTACATATTTATATTTAAGTAATCAAAATACTCATTACAACATATTCATATTTATTACAGCTAGCTCCAAAGTATTTGAAAGTAATCAAATTTCATATTTTGTTTTGTTTTGGCAAATAGTCTATAATTCAGACTTTTTGACATTTCAGATTGGCCTCTTTTCATAGTTAGTCTGAGTAAACGAGAATTTATTATACTTGTTCTACTGAAAAATAGCCTCCAAAGTCACACACAAAATGTTGAAGTGGTTACATATGATAAATATATGGCTGAGCCAATGAACATTTTATTAATTCAACAGACATTTATTAATCACTTACTCCATGTCAGGAACTGGAGATACAAAGACAAAAATGAAATAGGTCCTGTCCTCAAGGAACTTATATTCAATTTGGGGGGAGGGAGTACAGGAGGAAACAAGTATACAGATAATTAAATAAAAATATATACAAAACAAATACAGGGAAATATTTTAGGGGGAGGTTTTAAATGACAAATTGAAGAGTTTGTATTTTATTCTAGAGGCAAGAGAAAGCCAATGAATCTTCTTGAGCGATGAGTGAATTCTATTTGTCATCTATATGGAGAATGTATTAGAGAGGAAAGATGCTTGAGAAAGGGAGACTAATTTGCAATAGGAAGCTACTGGGATATTCTAGGAAAGAGAGGATAAAGATTTGAACTAGAGCAGTAGCTATGTGAGGGTAAAGAAGGGGGAGGAGGGTAGAGAATTGTTGGGGGAAGAATTAATAGCACTTGGTGACTGAGCAGGTATGAGAAATGAGAGTGACGCAAAGATAACTCTGAGGTAGGGAATGTAGGTGACTGGAGAAATGGTGATGCTCTCAATAGGAAATAATAGAAGTCTGGGAGAGGGTAGATTTGGAGATAAAGATGAGTTCCATTTTGGACACGTTGAAAGAAATGATGAAAAAGCATTTATTAAGTGCTTACTATATACCAAGCAGTGCTCAGCCCTGGGAACACAAATACAAAGCAAGATAGTCCCTATCCTCAAAGAGCTTACATTCTAATTTGAGAGACAATACATGTCAGGAGTTGTGGAAAGGGAAGGATGCTTTTGTTAGAAAAGTCACAAGAATGGTTTGTGGAACTATATAGACAGTTGACTGGCACATCCTTTCTAATATCTACGATGCTATTGATTTGATTACGGCTCCCAGAGAAAAGGCAGCTAGATGACACAGAAGATAGAGCACTAGGCCAAGAGGCAGGAAGACTCACCTTCCTGAGCTGAAATCTGGCCTCAGACACTTACTGTGTCACCCTGGGTTAGTCACTTAACCCTGTTTGCCTCAGTTACTTATGTGTAAAATGAGCTGGAGAAGGAAATGGCAAACTACTCCAGTATCTTTGCCAAAACAAAACAAAACCCTGAATGGGGTCATGAAGAGTCAAACACAACTGAAAAATGACTGAAACACTCCCAGAAGAAGGGGTAGAAAGGAAGGAAGGGTGCTTAACATTCAGGTCAGGGAAACAGACAGGAAGATAACTTGGGGTCTAATATGAAGCATGTCTGTAGCCAGCTACATATATATTGGGCTATCTAATCATGTGTTTTTGTCCATCACTCATCAATCAGGGCAACTCAGGTCTCAAAGCAGGAATTTCAGAAATAAGTAAGTTGAGTTCCTCCCCCCTCAGTTGGACCACATACTCTATAATCCAATGACACTGACCTCCTTGCTGTCCCTTAAAGAAGGTACTTTATCTCTCAGCTCTAGTCATTTTCATTGGCTCCAGTGCTTGGAACACTCTCCCTCCTCATCTCTACCTCCTGGGTTCCCTGGATTTCTACAAGCCCCAACTAAAATGCTATCTTCAAGAAAGGAAGCCTTTCTTGATTCCCTCTTAATTCTGGTGCTTTTCTTCTGATATTATTTCTAATTTATCCTCTATGTAGTTTGTTTATACATAGTTGTTTGCAGGCTGTCTCCCTCCTTAGACTGTGAGCTCCTGACTGTCTTTTGCCTTTCTGCATATCCCCAGTGCCTAGCACAGTGCCTGGCACATAATAGGTGCGTCATAAAGGTTTATTGACTGGTTAACTGATCCCTCCCCACCATAGGACATTATGTCTAGGAGTGTAGGGGTCTAGAGGGCTGTTGAAGGGCAAATGGCAAGAATGGAATATAAAAATGGAAAAAGCCAGCTAGATATAGTGGGCCATCTAACCACATGAGATTTTACCCATGTACTTAACCAATCACAACACCATGGGTTGACTTTAAAATGGGGCATTTAGTTGGAAATGGATAATATGGAAATATAGCTCAAGAGAGAACCAAGGGGTAGATTTTGGCACCTAGGTGGAACATTGGACAGTGGCAGACCTAGAGTCAGGAAGACTTGAGTTCAAATGTGACTTCAGACTCTTAAGAGTTATGTGATCTTAAGCAAATCATTAACCCTGTCTGCCTCAGTTTCCTCAACTGTAAAATGGGGTAATAGCACCTACCTCCTAGGTTGCTTGTGAGGATCAAATGACATAATATTTGTAAATTATCTGCACATTTCCTAGCACATAGTAAGCTCTTAATAAATGCTTATTCTCTTCCCCCTTCACCTGCAGCAAAATGTAATAGAACCTAGAGAAGCTGATAAGATCACCAAAAGGAGAGGGAGGGAGAGAGTGAATGTGGATAGCCACCCTTTCCCATTGGCTTTCAGTGTTCCAAGTGAAGCTTTCAGTGGGAGGAAAAGAAGATCCTGGAAGTAAAATAGAGATGGCTATTAGTCAGAATGATTTTTGTCCAGAAACCTTAGAAAAAGGTTCTTCCTTTGATTGGATCAATACTGTCAGCTGTAGTGGAAAAGCATTGTACTAGAAATTAAGACATCTGAGTTCTAGTCCCACCTTTGGCATTAACTTACTATGGGATATTGAGTAAATCACTTCAGTTCTCTTGGTCCTATTTCCCAATCTGCAAAATGAGGAAGATGGGCTACACTGTTTAGCTATCAGAACAGGATTTCTTAACCTTTTTTGTGTCATGGGCCCCTTTGGCAGTCTGGTGAAGCCTATGGATCCCTTCTCTGAATAATGTTTTTAAATCCATAAAATAAAATACATAGGATCACAAAGGAAACCACTTATATTGAAATAGTTACCAAAATTAACCAAAAAGAGTTCACTGACAGTCCCCAGGAAAAGAACCCTGGCCCTAGACGACCAACTCTCTATCCCTTTCAGTTCTGTCATTCTATAATCTCTACAAAGAAACCTTGGTCTCTCTCAGAACTGTGTAACCACAGATTGATCGTTCCTCCCTTAATGTGGGGGCAGGATGAATTTTCTCTCCCCATTTTACAGAAGTGAAACCGTAACAGAGAGAGAGAGAGAGAGAGAGAGAGAGAGAGAGAGAGAGAGAGAGATTATGATAGCTGCATGAAATCCCAGAGGGACTGAGGGGGGAAGATACAGGATTGACGTCTCAGCCCTAGACTTTTAAGTCCTTTCCTTAAACACGGTGCCATACTGCCTTATTTTCACAAGGGTAATAAAAATAAAGACTTTAAAGTGTATTTCTCACCCTGGAGGGCTACAGAACTCTTTCTCTTCTGTTTTTATGGCTCTAGTTGTGCCTATAGAACTAAGTGGGCCTATAAATCCCCAATAGCCTCCTACCTGCTGTTCCTCCCTGGCGAGGCTTAAAGTGATTACTTGATGTGGTTTCAGGCTTTACAGAATGATAGCAAACTTAAAGAGTTTGTTTTTCCACTCAGATCTGCTGGGAAAGAGTCTAATTTAAATAGCATTTCGTTCCTTCCAGAGAGGTGGCAGTAAATATGCTTTGTTACCTGGAGCAGACATTTAACTAATGGCTATTATTGGAGATATTTCAATTGGAATGAGGAGCAAAATTTTCAGAGTTCCAACACTTTGCCTTCCCTCGATTAGGCTATCATCAGTATTGTCAGCTCCACAGGGCCTGGTCCCAGCTGGAACCTGTCCCTCTTCCAGAGACTGCTTTGATCCAGAGGCAGGGGATCCAAGAAAGAGAAATTCAGCCCTTTATCTTCAAAGGTCCTGTTGGTCCCTCAGACAGGGGTAATTTATTGGTGCCCTCCTTTCTTCCAGATGGGAAGAAATTGGGAAGCAGTCTGCAAGTTGTCTCTTAGGGAGGGCAACACCTGCTTCAGCCCCTAAGTTACTGAGAAGTACACATTAAACCGGAATCTCATTAGGACTGTCAGAATTACATTGATTGACAGCTGGAGAATCTCATTACACATTTCAGCAGAATTACAGTCTAGCTTTGATTAACATTTAGGCATTCACATTTGCAGGAGCAGCATTTTTGATTTGCTTTTCAAATACCACCAACACTTAGCCAGTCAGGAGATTCTCAAGTATTTCCAAGGTGAGACCAAGGAATGCTCCGCAAAAACAAGCTCCCTTTTGTTTTCTTTCTTCCTAATCTCCTCTGAACTGGGACTAAGTCTTTTCTGCTAGAACATTCTAATCTTACTTTTTCTCAGAGAAGGAAGCAGTGAACCAAAGTCATTAAGTCTAGGTTTTGTTCCAGGTTGTGACCAGGAAAATTCCTAGTGACCTTTGGAAGTCACCTGTGGGTGACAAGAATGATGGATGATGGTAGAAATTTTTTTTGAGATCCTAGGATAACAGATCAAGTCATCATCTTCATTTGGATTAACAGGAGGCCAGTTCCACAAATTTGGAAAGATCAAAACCTCTAACTATGGCCTTAGGGTCAGTCATAACATTTCTATATAGTTTTAAATCATATTACTGATTAAAACTTCCTTATCCTTTACTTTTTCTCCAAGTGGACAAAAATTAAGAATTAAATCAGATTCTTTGTTTTATTTGCTTTCTTTCTCTTTTTTCTTTTTTCATTCCTTACTCCCTCCCTCCCTCTCTTTCTTTCTTTCCTTCCTTTCTTTCTTCTTCCCTCCCTCCTTTTCTTTCTTTCCTTCTTTCTTTCTCCAACTACTAGCTCTGAAGAATTAACTAAAGTGTGATAAATTTGTATCAGGGAAGTGTTCACTCATCAGAATTCCTTGGAGAAACCATCTAAGTAATCAATTTGAAAAGCATTTTGGGATATCTTCCTCAACTAAAGTCTTCCTGACATAAGTACTTGACATAAATCCATAAGATCATAGAGAGCTCATATACTTAGAACTAGAAAGAACCTGAGAGGTCATGTAGCCCACCCCCTCATTTTTTTCAGATGAGGAAATTGAGGCCCAGAGGACTTAGGTGCCATATCCAAGATGACATAAGTAGGAAGTTGCAAAGTGGGGATTTTGAACCTATCCTTTTAACTCCAAATCTAGCATTTTTTCTACCATACCATATATCAATGTCCTATAGAGTCTTCACCTATCTTAAACTTTCAGAAGGAAGATCTTGACCCTGTCTGGCTTTGCTTCTGAGAGAAGAACCAGGAAATCACAATAGCTCTCTCCAGAAAAAGCCACCCTGGTTCTATTCTTTCAACAAGAAACAATTACAGAAAGTTATCTAAGATCTCAAAGTTCCCATAAAACATTGTGTTTCAACATAATATTCACTTCAGCAATGCCTTCTAAACCTCTGAAAACCATTCCTGGAGGGCTAAATAACCCCAGGAGACTAATTAGTAAGGAAGGGTGGTATAGTGGAAAGAACACTAGTCTTGGCTCAGAAGATCTGGGTTTACATCTTGACTCTGATATTTATTAGCTCTGTGATCCTGGGCAGATCCCTTGATGTCTAAGAGTCTTGGCTTCCTCAAATGTAAGGGATAATAACATATTCCTTACCTCACATGGCCATTGTGAGCAATTTGTTTTGTAAACCATGCCAAAATTCTGGAGTTGAAAAGGACCTCAATTGCCAACTAGTCCAATCTATACCTGAAAATGAATCTGTGCTACAATCTACTCAACAAATGGTCACCCAGCCTTTGTGTAACAATCTCCAGTGAGGAAAAGCCCACAATACCTGGAAACAGGTCATTCCATTTATGGTTCTATATATCCTAAACTTGAATGTGCATGTGAACTACTATTAAGTAAAGGTCCATGCTAGATTTTTTGTTATCAACAAGGAAATACTATATAAACCCACTGAAGGGCTTTCAAATAGCACAAAAGCAAAGATTTTTATATACAGATAAGAGACTGCAGAAGGCCTTGGTAAATTCGGAGGAGTTGAGGGGGGGGAATTTGCTGCCAGATTAATCTTTCTTGTACATATGTTTGGTCACATCACTTCTCTGCTAAAAGAAAGAAAGAAAGAAAGAAAGAAAGAAAGAAAGAAAGAAAGAAAGAAAGAAAAGAGAAAAAAGAAAGAAAAGTTCAGTGACTCCTTGCTGCCTACCATGTAAATCTCAATTTGTTTTGCCTGGCATTCAATGCCCCTTAGGTACCATATGCCTTTCTAGGCATGTCTCATATAACTATTTTCCACACACTGCTTTCTGTCACTCAAACACATCTATATGCCTCTTTGCCTTTGATCATCCTGTTCCCTAGGCTTGTTGAATTCCTAACCATTTATCAAAGTTCATCTCAAATGCCACATCCTGCAAGAAATGTTCCTTAATCTCCCCAATCAATAATGACCTCTTTTTCTGAAAGCACACAAAGCTTTTTGTTTATTTGTATATTTGTATAATTTGTATATTTTAATATGGTTTATTTTTAATTTTTTTAAATTAACAGCTATTTTTCTTAATCTGTCCTTTTCACTACCTCCTCCTACAATTAAGCAAGTTAAAAACAAAAATTAATCCCTCAATACTTGCTATGTAGTCCAGCAAAACAAATTTCTACATTAACCAGGTATGAAAATGTGTAACTTTATCTGCATTTTAAGTTCATTACCTCTCTATCAGGTGGTGAGTTTCATATTCATTCTTTTGGGCTTATAGATTATCATTGCATTGATCAGAGTTGTAAAGGTTTTTTTTTTCCTTATAATATTGTTATTATTGTATAAATTGTTCTAATTCTGCTCACTTGGCTGTAAATCAGCTCTTAAAAGTCTTTCCTGTTTCCTCTGAAATTATCAATTTCATAATTTCCTATGCCAGAATAATATTTCATTACATTCATATATCAATATCTGTTAATCTATTCCCTAATAGGAGGACAGCCCTGTAGTTTCTTTCCAATACTGGGCAACCAGGAAAAGAGCTGCTATAAAGGAAAGAGGATTCTTTTGTTTTTTCTTTTATTTCTTTAGAATATAGACCTAGTAGTAGAATACTTGGGTCAAAGTGTGTATCTATCTATCTATCTATATCTATTATATATATATATATATGTATATATGTATATATATACACATATACATACATATATACCGAGAGAGAGAGAGAGAGAGTTTGGTAACTTTTTGGGCATAGTTGCAAATTGCTTTCCAGAACTGATGGACCAATTCACAGCACCACTAACAGTACATAATGTACCTGTTTTCCTAAAGCTCCTCCAGCATTTGGCCTTTTTGCCAGTCTATGAGGTAGAACTTCAAAGTTGCTTTAATTTGAATTTCTCTAATTATTAATTATTTGGTTTGTTTCCCATTTGATTGTTGGTAGTTTGGATTTATTCCTTTGAAAACTACCTGTTCATATCCTTTGACCATTTATCTCTAGGGGAATGACTCTTAGTGTTACAAATTTAAATTTGTTCCTTATATATTCTTGGAAATGAGACTTTGATCAGAGAAAGTTGTAAATATTCCCTCCTTCCCCTTACCCATTTCCTTTCTTATTTTTATCACATTTGATTTGTTTGGGCAAAAAATTTGGGTGTATGTAATAAAAATTTTTCATTTTTTTTTGTATGAGTCTTTCTGTTATTTATTTAGTCATGAACTCTTCTCCTGTCCATAGATCCAGAAGGCAATTTCTTCTGAGGTTTTCTAATTTGTATATGATGTGACTTTTTATATGTCATGTGTCCATAGCACATGGTATACAAGTATACCATATACAAAGTATTTACATGGTGCACGGTATACAAAGTGTAGTACATGGTATAAATGTTAGTCTAAACCTAATTTCTGCCAGACTACTATGTTGTTTTTCCAGCAATTTTTGTCAGATACGGAGTCCTTCCCTAAAAAAAGTGAGTCTTTCCCCCAGGAACTGGGATCTTTGGACTCATCGACCATTATGCCATAATGTGTGTTTGCTTCCATACGTTGGGTACCTAAGCTGTTCCACTGACTGACCTTTTTTTAAACCAATACTAAATAGTTTCAAAGATTACTTCTTTGTATTATAGTTTAATATCTAGTATTGATAGGCCTCCTTTCTAACCACCTTTTTTTCCCTTGACAGTCTTGACATTTTGTTCTTCCATATGAATTTTGTTATTATATTTTTAGCTCTGTAAAATATTCTTTTGGGAGTTTCATCAGTATGGTATTGAATAAGTAAGTTAATTTAAGTTGAATTGTCATTGTATTGGATCAACCTAACCAAGAGCAATTAATGTTTCTCTAATTATTTAGGTCTATATTTCTTCAAAGAGTGTTTTATATTTAGATTTATATAGTCCTTGAGTGAATCTTGGAAGATATAATTTCAAGTATTTTACAGTTTCTGTAGTTATTTTGAAAGAAATTTCTCTTTCTAGATCTTCTTTGTATTGGTTACATATAGAAATGCTGATGTTTTATGTGGATTTATCTTATATCCTGCAACTTTGCTGATGTTATTAATTATTTCAGTTGATTTTATACTTGACTCTCTAGGGTTCTGTAGTATTATCTGAAAAAATTAATAATTTTGTTTTCTCTTTCCCATGCTTAGTCCCTCAATTTCTTTATCTTGTCTTAATGGTATAGCTAACATTTCTAGCACTATGTTAAATAGTAGTGGTGATAACAGGCATAATTTCTATACTCGTGACCTTATTAGAAAAGCCTCTGAACTTCTCTCCATTACATATAATATTTGCTTTTGGATTTAGAGAAATATCATTTTCAATGATAATTATTATATTGAAGAAAGTTTCAGTTATTGCTATGATTTTTTGAGTTTTTAAAAATTATTCTATATGATTTACAGACATATAAGTGAATATAGTACCTACATTGCAAGCTGCTGAAGGGATGTGAGACTCAAGTAAACACTATCCCAAAGTTTAGCATTGGAGACATGTTTCAGCTTAGATTTCGGTTCTATGTTTTGTGTTTTCTGGTAGATTTCCTTTCCCTTTAGGGAAGGGCTGATTTCAGTCAGAAAGGCTGATTAGGTTTCTGCAGCCTGCAGCATGAGTGCCAGCATTTTCCTATCTGAATAAACTCCCTCCCCAGCCCCCATTTTCCATTGTCCTTTCACTGCTATAAGCTTATTCCCCCTTTACATAAAATTTAAATCTGACAACCACTAGCTCTTGTCTATTTGATTGATGCTAATATGAGTAGGGATTTGGGGAAAGGTTTACATTTTTATAAAGGGACAGGTTTAGAAAAGCTAAGATATCCGGGAAGTGGAACCCATAGTGACTCTATCTAGAAGTCACAAACAAAATGGAAGCATATTGAAATCACACAGCAAAGTAAGTAAAACAAGAGAACCTTTAAGCAAAGAGAGATTCATAACATAGATGTTAACATACCCTCAGACCTAGCAGAAATGGAGGAAAATTCAGCCATTCCCTAGGAATGCTAGCCATAGGAGCTGTACCTCTAAGTGGTATCCACGGAAACAAAAAGTTTCCTCTATATGTGTTGCTAGTTGGATCCCTGTTCAAGTGATACACTGGGAGCTCTGTACCAATGTTACCCATGGGCACCTCCTCTCCCCAATAAAATACTGAACACATGTTCACATACATATGTGTTTTGTATATATAGACATATACATATGTGTGTATGTGTATATATATATGTATATATGAAATTTTGCAATGTAAGTACATGTATTAGACCTTACACTCCATAAAGTCAGAGGTAATTTTTTATCTGAAACTGTTATCTCCCCCAAAGCTTGGCATATTTAGCCTATGTACCGTACAATGTAGGTGCTAACTGAAAGTTTGTTGAGTTAAAGTAACTGGAGTAGTTCCATTTGACTGATGGAGAAAACAGGATAGGGAGAAGTTAAATAATATATCTCATTTGTTCAATCATTTTTCAGTTGTGTCTGACTCTTCATGATCCCGTTGGGGTCTTCTTGGCAAAAATTTGGAGTGGCTTACCATTTCCTTCTCCAACTCATTTTACAGATGAGAAAAGTGAGGCAAATAGGGTTAAGTGACTTGTCCAGGGTCACACAGCTAGCAAGCATCTGAGGCCAGATTTGAACTCAGGAAGATGAGTCTTCCTGACTCCAGGCCTGGCACTCTACCAATATCCCCCCTACGGCCTTATAAATCCATAATGAGAGATGTAGACTTTCTACGTACTTTTCAGAGATACAAATGTTTCCAACAGTCAGACGGTGAGAGATCAAAAGTTTTTTCAACTCAAAACAACCCAGGTATTTTTACTAGCAATATGTTCATGATGGTGGCATTGTGTTTTTTGATTTGTTTGTTTTCCCTTAATTTCCTTTTGCCTTCTTGGAGAAAGACAAAGGAAATAGGTGTTCTCTGCTGAGTTCTGGATATCGCTAGCAACAGGATTAACCTAGTACATGTAACAGTATGTTATGGATTCTCTGAAAAATTGCACCAGCATTTAAATAAATCCATACTTTGGGCCTCTTTGGCCACTACCCACTTCGTTGTGCTATTATCATTTATCAGCTAACTCCATGCATCTGACAGAAAACAAGATCCAAGAGGTCTTAGCCCTGCAGGGGAAAATGAAAAGATGTTCTTGTTGCCCCCCCCCAGCTCCTCCTCACTACCACTTAGAAATCTGTTATAGGCCAGATGAATTTGCTGAGTGCTCTCCATGTAAAAGCAGTTGCTTGCAGGAATCCAGAGACCATTTTTATGTTGCTTAAAGTGCTGCACATTGCCACTTAAATGCTAGGTGAAGCTATAAACAAAATTCAAACCTCTTTAAATGTAACGTTATTCATTCTGAACCCATTTACTAAAACACCAGGGATTACAGTGCTGCGGAGCCCTCTGCAGCCACACACAGGGATGTGACTGTAACACCACCAGCAATGGATACTTAGGAATATGCCTTATCATCATAAAGATCCTTTGTTGATAGAAACAGAGAGAAGCAAGTGCCTCATGCTGTGGGAAATATTCTATGATTTGCAATAAAGGAGTCATTCTTTTCGACCAAATAGGAAATAGTCTAGAAGACACACACACACACACACACACACACACACGTTTTCTACTACGTCCTCTATGACCCTGAAAAGTTCCACTAATTTTCCATGATAAATATTAACCTAACACATCTGCAGCTAAATATATTTTCTTCAGCTAAATGAGTATATTTCAAATAAGTAATCATTGCAATAGCCCCAGGAGATCTGAGGTCCTTATGAGAACTGCCTGGCCTTCATATCAATGTGCCTCCCTTTCCTTATTTGTGAAACAAGGGGTTGAACTAGGGGATAGCTAAGGTCTAAGCTAAAGGTGGCATTCTGTTTAATTAGGAGAGTGAACGGGGTTAGTAGCAGTGAAGGGAGGGTGAGGGCAAGATTCATTTATATATTCTTTGGACCCTGAGCTCAGGAAAGAATCAAGGGGAGATATACAAGAATGTTTCACACTAGGAATGCACTTGTGTTCTACCGGTAAGCTTACGTGGCGCATCCAGCAAGTATGCGACACATCCTTAGCCAGGTCCTTCCCTGGAAGGTTCCACACCTCTCACGCTCTGTACACACCTGTGGTATTACTAGCTATGGGGGATTGTTTCAACAACTCCCATTCATTGGCCCAGCCTAGCCAGACTAGCTCTTCCAAACTGATTCGAACTGGTTGCCTCTGAAATGGGAGTGAGGAAGAACCAGAGGATTCCTGTTACTTTGTTGCATCTGTGAAGCCTTCCAACAGCCTCCGGGGAGGTCTACGGTCAGACTTTATAAACACTTTGGAGGGGTGAGAGGAAGGAGGTATCGAAATGTTGGACATAGGGAAAGAAAGACCACAAGAATGTGAGCTAGCATGTATGGCTGAGTACATATCTTGCTACTTATATGCATTTGCACCTATTGGAGGAAGTGATGGCTCTCATACATGCACTTTTTTCATTGTCCCCTTAAACAACTTGACTATACTAGTGCTAAAGTCAGGTACAAGACCTTTTGAACCAACTGATGGGTATTCAAGTCAAAGGGATTTTAGATGACCATCTGATGCAACCCCTTCATTTTACTGATGAGGAAACTGAGCCCCAGTAGGGTAAAGGGATTTGCCCCATGTCACATAGGCAGTCAGTGGCAGTACCAAGTCATTACTGTTTTTACTACACCTACACCTATATCTATGTCTTTATCTATATATCAACATACTATATCAATCAATTCTGCATCTGGGAAAGAGAATATTGAAGTGATTACCTCAATAATTAAAGAGCAGCTGTGTAGCACAGGGCTAGAACACTGGGCCTTGAGTCAGGAAGACTGGAGTTTAGATCCAGTCTCAGACCTTCACTACCTGTGTGACCCTGGACAAGTCACTTAGATTCTATCTCAGTTTCCTCACTTGTAAAATCAGGATAATAGTAACACCTACATCCCAGGAATTTTAAAGTAAGTGCTATAAAAATGTTATCTATTGTTATTGTTAGTTATTATTATTATTGATTCGAGTAAAAAATCTTACCAACATTTTCTAAAATGTTCCGATAAAAGAAGCAGAAAGGAGAAGAAATACTCTGGCCTATTTTCTCACAACTTATTTATCAAATAACTAGTTACTATCTTTCTTTTAAAAAAAAAAGTTCCAATTAAAACTACTAAGGTTCCAGAAGCAGCCTGGCATAGTGGATATCCTGTCTCTGACACATACTGGCCATTTGATCTTAGGAAAGTCATTTAACGTCTCCACACTCCAGCAATTTTCTACAACTGTGAATTAAAGAGTAGGTCCTAACCAAAATGAGTAGACAAAATTTCCTGACCCTGGTTCCTTATATTAATAAAATCATAGGTCTGATCTTAAGAAAAAAGAAATAGTAATTATAAGGATTTTTTAGAAGAATGATTAAATTCCACTCTTTGACCTCTAATGTCTCTTTCTTAAATGCCTCTTAGAATGCTATGGGTGCTGTTATCTCCATTCATCACTGATGACAGCTAAGGAAGGTCCTTGGTTAGAATACCATCCACAGCAGAAGTGATTGGCCAAATTTCCCTCAGTTCTGTGCTGTAATCAGAAGTTACTTCCATCACTCAGTACTTTAATGATACGTGATTTCCTCAAGAGAAAAAGATTTCCTTCACCAACACAAACCACAGTTTCAACATAATACAGTCTTGGAGAGTTGCCTCACCCTGAGGCCAGCTTGGTGATGAGCCTCCTGCCATTCAGTTGGTAGCAGAGACATGCAGTCCAAGCTAGGTCTTTCTATCTTGAGAAGTTCTGCCCAAGCTTGTACTCTGCTGACATGCCTTCCAGAAACCAAGGTCAGTTTTGATTAAGTCATTCATTCATTCATTAGTTCATCACCCAACAGGACTTCCGCTTCTGGGAGCCAAGATGGCGGAGTAAAAAGGTAGTCGCTCTCACCCTCCCCTATCAACCTCTGAAAACCCAGAAAATATCACCCCAGAAAAAACCCTGGAACAGCTGAACCAGAAGAAAGATGGGGTACAGCAGTGCAGTAGCCCAGGTAGCTAGAGGGATTAACGGGAAAGGCCCCTCTTACCCTGGGGGAAGGGGAGCAGTACAGAACCAGGAGTGGCCCAGCCAGCTAGTGGAAAGACCCACTTTAGCACACCAGGAGGAGATTTGTAAACGGGTCTCCCAGTGCCTCAGCAAAAATAAGGGAAGCAGCACTACAAAGGGCCCCAGGCAGATAAACACCTGGCAGCATTCGTCTGAAAGGAGCTGAAGAAAGCAACCTAGAGGTGCCAAAAAGTTCCAGCCTTGTTGATTCCAGCCCAACACCAGGTAAGCTGTCAGAACCCTACAGCCTCCAACGGCCAACCAGGAGGAGATCCCGAAGCCCAGGTGGTCGAGCAGGCAAATGCCAACAGCTGGACCTCCTAGTGCCTCAGTGACGGTGGGGTAACTGGTGGAAACCAGCTCAGAAAACCACCAGGTGCCTTGGCATTCTACAGCAAAGAAGTTTCCCAGTACCTCAACAGAAATAAGGGAGGCAGCATTGCAAGGGGCCCCAGGCATATAAACACCTTGCAGCACTTATCTAAAAGGAGCTAAACAAAGCTAGAGGAAAGGAAAAGCAGGCAACCTAGATTTACCTGAAAGTCCCAGCCTTGCTGATTCCAGCCCAACACCAGATAAGCTTCTGGAACCCTACAGCCTCCAATTGCCAACATAAGAGGCCCCAGCTCCCAAAGCCAGTGACCAAGACCTAGGCTCCCAACACAAGAAGCTTGGGTCAGTGCCCTCTGTTCCCCAGCAGGAGAGCTTAATCGCTGTAAAGGCCAGGGAATAAAGAAACACCATGAGTAAAAAGGAACGTGTGATAGATTCTTATTATGAGAAGAGTGAAATCAAGACAGAAATTCTGAAGAGGACAACACTGTTATCAGACTCACTTCTGCAACATCAAAAGGGAGTATGAACTGGTCTGAAGCCCAAAAAGCCTTCTTAGAAGAGTTCAAGAAGGATTTTAAAAGTTAAATGAGAAAGGTAAAGGAGTCCTTTAAAAGTACAATTGGCCAATTGGAAAAAAAGTACACTGAAGAAAATAAGTCCCTAAAACACACAATTGGCCAATTGGAAAAAAAGTACAATGAAGAAAATAAATCCCTTAAAAATACATTTGACCAATTGGAGAAGAAAGTACAAAATCTAACAGAAAAAAGCAATATGTTAAAAATTAGAATTGAACAAATGGAAACTAATGACTCTATGAGAGAGCAAGGATTGGTCAAACACAAACAAAAAAATGAAAAAATAGATGAAAACGTAAAATACCCATGGGTAAAACAGCTGACCTGGAAAATCGATCCAGGAGAGACAATTTAAAAATTATAGGCCTACCTGAAAGTCATGATGAAAAAAAAAGAGCCTGGACAATATCCTTCAGGAAATCATAAAGGAAAACTGCCCTGAAGTCCTAGAACCTGAAGGTAAAATAACTATAGAAAGAATCCATCACTCCCCACCTGGAAGAGATCCCAAACTGAAAACGCCAAGGAATATAACAGCTAAATTCCAAAATTACCAGATTAAAGAGATATTACTGCAAGCAGCCACAAAGAAACAATTTAAATATCATGGAACTACAGTCAGGATTACACAGGACCTTGCAGCCTCTACATTAAAAGACCGTAGGGCATGCAACATGATAATCCATAAGGCAAAGGAGCTTAGAATGCAGCCAAGGATTAACTACGCAGCAAAAATGAGCTTGATTTTTCAGGGAAGGAGATGGATATTCAAGGAAATAGGGGACTTCCAAAACTTCCTGATGAAAAGATCAGAGCTCAACAAAAAATTTGATCTTCAAGTACAAGATTCAAGAGAGACATAAAAAGGTAAATGGGACAGAAAGATACAATATATTGTTAATAAGGGCAAAATGTTTACATCCCTACAAGGGAAGATGACACTTGCAACTCTTGAGAACTGTACTGTTATTATACCATGTTAAAGGAGTATACATAAAGGGGGTGGATATAAGTTGACTTTGATGTAATGATAAAAAAAATTTAATCAAGTGGGCTAAATGGATCCAAGTAAGTGGATTAGTCTGAGGTAAGAAAATGTACTGAGAAAGGAGGAGGCAGACAAGGGTAAATTACATTACAGGAAAAGACACAAAAACCTATTAGAGTAGAGGTAAAGAAGGGAGGGGGATGAGCATTGTTTGAACCTTACTCTCATCAGATTTGGCTCAAGAAGGGAATAACATAATCAGTTAGGTATAGAAATCTAACTTGTACTATAGGTAGTAGGAAGGTAAAGGGGAAAGAAAAGGGAGGGGGGATAGAAGGGAGGGAAGAAGCAATAAGGGTAAAGGGAAAGAAAAGGGAAAGGGATAATAGAAGGGAGGTGGGACCCTAGGAGGTGCTGGTCAAAAACAAAACACTAATGGGGGGGAAGGAGAAAGGAGAAAGAAAAGCATAAACGGGAGAAAAAAGGATGGAGAAAAAGACACAGATAGTAATCATAACTGTAAATGTGAATGGGATGAACTCTCCCATAAAATGGAAGCATATAGCAGATTGGATTAAAAACCATAATTCTACAATATGTTGTTTACAGGAAACACATTTGAAAAAGAGTGACACATACAGGGTAAAGGTAAAAGGCTGGAGCAAAATATATTATGCTTCAGCTGAAGTAAAAAAAGCAGGGGTAGCAATCCTGATCTCAGACAAAGCAAAAGCAAAAATAGATCTTATCAAAAGAGATAAGGAAGGAAACTACATCCTGCTAAAAGGCACCATAGACAATGAAGTAATATCATTACTAAGCATATGTGCACCAAATGGTATAGCATCCAGATTCTTAGAGGAGAAGTTCAGGGAGTTACAGGAAGAAATAGACAGCAAAACTATACTAGTGGGGGACCTCAACCTCCCCCTCTCTGAACTAGATAAATCTAACCACAAAATAAACAAGAAAGAAGTTAAGGAGGTGAATACAACATTAGAAAAGTTAGGTATGATAGACTTCTGGAGAAAACTGAATGGGGACAGAAAGTAATATACTTTTTTCTCGGCGGTACATGGCACATACACAAAAATTGACCATGTACTAGGGCATAAAAACCTCACAATCCAATGCAGAAAGGCAGAAAGAGTAAATGCATCCTTTTCAGATCATGATGCAATAAAAATTATATGTAATAAAGGGCCATGGAAAGATAGACTAAAAAATAATTGGAAACTAAATAATCTAATCCTAAAAAATGATTGGGTCAAAGAACAAATTATAGAAATAATCAATAATTTCATTCAAGAGAATGATAATAATGAGACAACATACCAAAACTTATGGGATGCAGCAAAAGCAGTTCTTAGGGGAAGTTTTATATCTCTAAATGCTTACATAAATAAAATAAAAAAAGAGGAGATGAATGAATTGGGCATACAACTAAAAAAACTAGAAAAAGAACAAATTAAAAATCCTCAATTAAACACCAAATTAGAAATATTGAAAACCAAAGGAAAAATTAATAAAATTGAAATTAAGAAAACTATTGAACTAATAAATAAAACTAAGAGCTGGTTTTATGAAAAAACCAATAAAATAGATAAACCTTTGGTTAATCTAATTAAAAAAAAAAAGAAGAAAACCAAATTACAAGTATCAAGAATGAAAAGGGTGAAACTACCACCAAGGAAGAGGAAATTAAAACAACAATTAAGAATTATTTTGCCCAACTATATGCCAACAAATTTAACAATCTTAGTGAAATGGATAGATATTTACAAAAATGTAAATTGCCCAGATTAACAGAAGAGGAAGTAAAATACTTAAATAACCCCATCTCAGAAAAAGAAATTGAACAAGTCATTGATGAACTCCCTAGGAAAAAATCTCCAGGGCCAGATGGATTTACATGAGAATTCTATCAAACATTTAAAGAACAATTAATTCCAATACTATATAAACTATTTGGTAAAATAGGTAAAGAAGGAATCTTACCAAATTCTTTTTATGATACAAATATGGTGCTGATACCTAAACCAGGAAGAATCAAAACAGAAAAGAAAATTATAGACCAATTTCTCTAATGAATATAGATGCAAAAATCTTAAACAAAATATTAGCAAATAGATTACAGCAACTTACCACACGAATAATACACTATGACCAGGTAGGATTTATACCAGGAATGCAGGGCTAGTTCAATATAAGGAAAACTATTAGCATAATCACCCAACAAACAATTAATAAGTGAGCTATGTGCTAGGCACATAATGAAAACACACTTCTTAAGTGCTTTCTATGTGTGCTAAACACAGAACTAAATTCCAAGGACATAGATAGAAAATCAAGATAGCACCTACTTTCAAGGAACTCATTGGGGAAAACAATCCATAAAGGAGGGACCATGGCAGAAGGGAAATCCAAGTACCTAGGCAGGGAAAATAGCAGGACCAATGGCAGAGCCCAGACGCTCTTATAAAATAATGGCAGGGCAGACAATCAATCCCTTACCAAGAGGATAGTGGGTTTAAGGGTTAGAGAAGAGTGGGACTTGGGGATATCTCCAAAAGAAGTAGGGATGTTACGGTCAGTATCCAACTGGCAGTAGGCATTTTACATCCGGTGGGAATTTGGTGGTTGAGCAATGAAGTTGTTTGGGGAAGGGAAAAATCTATGGCTCGGCCAAGGAACAGCAGGTGTAACTATTGGCCTCTCTGTGGCCTATTGGTAGGTTGTGGGGAGGGAAAGAAGGTCTCCTGCTCCCCACCATGGGGCCAACTCTACACAAAGGAGAGGAACAATCACAAGGAGAGAAACAATCACAAGAATGGGGAACAAAGGAAACCATTGTAAAGACCTTCAGCAACCAGATGGGAGCATGAGGGCAAGGAGAACCTTGAAAAACTGAAAGCAGAAAGAGAGGTGAAGAAATGAGAATTAGCAGGATACATAAGACAAATATCACCTACTTCACAACTTCTCCTAAGGCTATTTGTTCCTCAAATATTATGCGAGCTCAGACTATAATACTATACTTTGAGGTATCTGATGCCAGCTGAATACATAAATGTCACAAAGTTGAGGGTAGGGGTCTATTCTTATTTCACCTAATATAAATATTCCCCATTTATTTAAGCACTATGGAGTAACAGTTCCTAGCTTTGATTTGGTAATAGGCCTGTGCACTTTCCATTATTTCAAACGGTGTCACAAATTCTCAAAGTAAAAATTTATTTCAGTTCACATTAAGGTAAAAAAAAAATTGTAACATAGCATTTTGGTGAGTTAAAAAGAAAGATTAGGAATATTTGACAAAATATGTTGGAAATTAATCAAAGAAATCAAGTTTCTTCAACAAGGTCAATTGGTACTGACTTAGAGGGAAGAATATTTGCTTGCTTGGCAATCATGATCTTTTTCCAGAGTATAGCTGAAAGAAAGGAAATTGTATCCACCCACCATCTTCATCTCAGCTATCAGGAAGGAAATGAGGTAAAATCATCTAGGAAAAACAGTTCCTATCCTCACAAACGACAGCTGTCAAGGAGTCTTTTAATTTTTCATTTATTAACTATCCAAGATATAACTTCTTAAATTGAAAGTTCAATTATACAGTGTGAAGTAAGGTTAAATACTGCTTACTCTCTGGGGGTTGACAAGGGTAGGAGACCGGCTTTTGCAGGGTGAGGAGCTCAGTGGAGATGAGGCTTAAGGGAAGCAAACCTGAGTGAGAGATTTAAGAACTGGCATGGGGCTGAGGGATGAGGACAATATTGTCATCTGAAAGGGCTTCACTGGGATAGTAAAAATCCAAACTGCAGCTTAAAGGTTTCAAAAGCCAGAGTGGTTTTAGGACAAATATGCAGTGGGTGGCTGGCTTCAAAGACCCGATACTAAATATTTCACTGGTGTCATTTCACAAAGTAAGTTTTTAAGCCTCAGAATTTGTCAGAAGTTGCACCTCTCATCCTTGACCAGAGTCAACGGAATTGAAAGGCAACAGGCTAGACAGTGAAAACTGACACAAAAGAAAAAGAAAAAGGCAGCTCTCTTCGGGAAGGACTCCTGAGTGTGAGGCCCTCCCTGATCTGGACACCTACCTACCACCCACCCCCAACATGGAAAGACTTTGTCATGCCTTTGGAATCAGCATTTCCTAGCAGAAAGTTTGTATTTCCAGGCTCCTTCTCCTCCCAAACCACGTAAGTCGTATCGTTTTCTTCCTGATGCAGAGTTGCAAGGTGCAGTTTTGTAGAGGACAACTTCTCCTCCTGAAAGCAATGTGAATCGATCTCAGAAAAGCAAGTGAGGAAATCATGTATTGATTAACAACGTTATCTGTAAAGAGCACAGACCAGAAATGGTCTGTGGTGCCAATTTGCACTGTCAGCTGGGTTTTGTTGGAGGAAGGCAGACTCTTGTTCTTTAGGACCGTGCTCTTGCAAACCCAATGGTGGAGCTTGCCTTCAAGATTTCCTGGGACTCTTTTCAATACTGCTGCTGTACCCCACCCTGCCCACCACCACCATGTGCCCTACCCTCTGAGCTGCACTACCTTTGCCCTCCCTCCCAGTCTCCTCTTACAACTGCAGATTCTTTGGAACCGACAATTCTTTTCCAAAGCCCTGACTTCTCCCATCTCTCTCCACCTTGGAAAACACAATGGCAAATGCCGCAAGTGATAAATTCCTGTGCCTGGAACCTTTACAGACACATTCCTGAAGAATCTTTTGACTATAGTCCTTTGACTCCCTAAGGCCAACCACGGACTGCCTAATTAACATTCCAATGTTAGCTCTAAGAGGCAGCTAGGTGCCCCAGTGGCTAGTACTCTGGACCTGGAGTCAGGAAGATCTGAGTTCAAATACAGTCTGGGGCACTTACTACCTGTGTGACCTTGGACAAGTCACTTAACCTCTGTTTGCCTTAATCTACTGGAGAAGGAAAGGCAAACCACTCCAAATCTTTGACAAGAAGATTTTCTTGGGTTAGTATGCTACAGGTCACAAAGTCAGATATCATTGAACAACAACCACCTCAGGTCTCCTTTCGTTTATCTAGTTTAGTGACATGAAATGACAGGCAAGATGCTGTCTTATATCTGTCTTAACAACCTGATAAGAATTTTTAAATATTTCAGGCTCAGGACCCTAGCCTTTAATAACTGTTTTCGTGGCATTTCAGCAAAGAATGACATGTTCTGAAAACTGCCAACGACATGTCACCAGCAAAGCCAGTTGACAGCACTGGGTTTTTTGTTGTTGTTGTTGTTATTGTTATTGTTGCTAATAGCCTTCAGACCAAGGTCTTCATTTGGTCTGCTACTAAACAGATTCTAATGGAGTTGCTTTGAATAAACTGAGGTAGCTAGGTGGTTGCGGAACACCATACCTGAAGTCAGAGAGGCCTGAATTCAAATCCAGACTCAGAGGCTTACTAGCTATGATTCTGGATGAGTCATTCAGTCATTTATTGAATGTTGTTGGGGTTGTTGGGAAGATAGAATGAAATAATATTTGTAAAGTGCTAGACATATATTAGCTATTACTATTAGAAGGTAGGCGAGGGTAAAGGGGAGAAATGATAGGTGAGTTCTCACTTTTATAAATGCTTTCCAATGACAATAGCTCTATTCCCACCATCTCACAAATTCAATCATTAATATACACTGAGCATCTCTCTCCTATCATACCGTGAGGCAGCTTTTTATTCAACAGAATGAATATAAATGACTCTTATTTGCTACAAGGAAAATTAACTAGGGAAAAGCAATTCATTTACTCAACTTTCTTGCAATTTTATTTTGTTTTGTTTGAAAGACTAGGGCCAGGGTGGGGAGTGGCGGCTCAAGCCTGTAATCTCTACTGCCAAGAAGTATGAGGTAGATGGATCTTCTGAGCCCAGGAGTTCTCAGCTACAGAGGGCAAAGCACACCCAGTGCCTGCACTACATTTGTCATTAAATATGGTGAGCCCCTGGGGCTGGGGGGTTGCCTAAGGAGGGGCAAAGATGTCCAGGTTGGAAATAGAGCAGGTCAAAGCTCCCACACTGATCAACGAGGCCAGGATGAGTAGAATGCACTTCCAGAAGCCAAGCAGATAGGGAAACTAAGTCTTTAAAAAAAAAAAAAGTAAGACCATCTAGATCAACCCTCCTTCTCACCTCACACACTCACAAGCACACTAAAAGCTCAACCTGATTCTTAGTTAATTAAATTTTTAATTTATACTTTTATATGTAGCCCACTATTTACTCAACTCTAGATCTGCATGAATTACTGGGTTCAGTTAGAGCAATTTTGGAAACATGTACCTAAATTTTCTTGAGCCCTCATCCCAGCTCACCTAAAAACCTTTAAAAATCACCTTAACTCAATCTGCACCTTACTAGTAGACCAGAGAAGGAATGTGCACTTCAAAAGCAAATATATAATCAGCTATCTGGCACAGTGAATAGAATGACAGGTCTGGAGTCAGGAAGATGCATCTTCCTGAGTTCCAATCTGGTCTCAGACACTTGCTAGCTATGTGACCCTGGGCAAGTCACTTAACCCTATTTGCCTCAGTTTCCTCATCTGTCAAATGAGCTGGATAAAGAAATGGCAAACCACTCCAATATCTTTGCCAAGAAAAACCCAAATGGGATCAGAAAGAATTAGACACTAAAAAACAACTGAACAACAACAACCAAAAAAAAAAAAACGATCAGCAAGAGTATAGAGATGATAATCTTTGCAAAATCATTCTGGAGATTAGCGTCCAATCTCAAGGGAATAGTGGGGAAAACAATTTCTAGAAAGACTCATCTTGGAGTCTTCCAGTAAAGATAGTATCACAAAAGTTTACAGTCAAGCCTAGCTCCCTTAGGAATCTCCCCAGAAAAGAAGAAATAGGGTCACTAGGTAAAGCATAATCAACATAACCAAAGGCAAAACCTAGTAATTTTCTCCATCAAGTCCAGAATGTGTGGAAGCCTGCATAGGAGAGCTTATGGCCAGTGCAATCTCTGCAACTGACCATAAGAATCTATAACTGACCACTGAAATCTCAACCCTGGTCTGTTGGGGCTACAGAAGCAGCTAATCCAGGTCCCTGTTAATCACTATACTGAGAGAAAGAGATGGCTCTGCTCTAGATAGAGAGTGTATACAGTTATCCCTTCCATATCACAATTTTCCCCATTGAGATTTCAATATATTGCAAGTCAACATAAGAAATTAAATGGGAATTTTTGAGGAGTTTTGCAGAAGCCATAGATGACACACGAAGCCAATAGACGATGCAGAAAAAGTTTAGAAATTCAGAAATGCTTTTTATGTGCATGAATGTGTGTGTGTGTATATAATATTGTATAATATAGCCTATGACCAAATACTTAACCCAAATTTTATAATAAAGTTCTGTAAACACAGCATAAAAAGGAAAACAAAAATTCAGACTTCTTCTCTGGTACAAAGGGAGGGCCAAAATTCTTTTTTCACAAGGCAGGTTCTGGGGGCAGGTTGGCGGCCTAACCCTCACAATGTGGAAGGGATAACTGCATGTACCTCTTAGCCTTCCAGGAGGCCTAAAATCAATCAATGTGAAAAGTCCTATGGGAATCACAACAGGGGCAATTGCTAACTCCTCCCAGGTCACTTAAGAAGAAGAGGAGAGAACCAGAGTTGCTCAGGCATTTTGTCCAGGACATAGGGGAAACTCCAGGGGATTTCAAACCAGAGTGATCTCCAGTATTCAAGGGCCATAACAGGGAATCAAGTTTATGGAGTTTATCAAGGCAAAGGAAGCCCAGAATCCCACAGGTCCTGAAGTCAGTCTGATCTTTAATATCTGATCAGGCCTTAAGAGGATTGTAGCAAAGGACAATGACAACTCTTGGCTAGTGATGTCAAACTGAAACAAAAAAGACCACCAAAGTAGCAAAAACTAAGGTCTTTTAATCAAGGAAAGGGAATTGTGATTCAGGGCCACCATGCAGCACCAAAGTACTAGAGTGCCCAAGACGGGCAAAACGGGGCAGGGTTAAATACATTTCAACAGGTGAGGAGTCTCATGAGAGGCATAGCCTAGAGAAACTATTAGGTAAGCTGTTTTGGCTAACAACCTGAAAGTCCATAGAGAAGTTTGGGGTGAGGTAACATGTGGTCAGAACAGGAGGCTGGGGCTCCAGGTGCAACAACAGGGAAACCAGTTTGGACCTGCTCCAACCATGGGATCAGTTGATATCAAAGTCAAATGGCCCCTTTGGATGTCTGCATTCAACATTCTGTTCTTGACTGGTTTCAGTCCCCCTCAGGAAGTTCATAGCACTAGGATCAGACAAGGTCAGCAACTGCATTCAACAATGATTACACCAGAGAAAGAGAGAAGGGTTGGCACCAGCAGCCAATAAGAAAGAGGTAGAAAACAGGCATTGAAGCAGAAGACTGAGCCTGGTCCCTGCTTGAGGTTCACCAGCACTCTGCGAGGGGTTATGGAAAAAGACAATGGGGAATACCAAGAACCCACTCATTCAGAATGGCATCAAGACAGTGACAGTAGCACCTAGATTGTAGAAGGGAATCAAACCAGGGATGAGTAACCTCATCCAACAGTAAGAAAAAGGACAAAATCTGTCCTTAATACAAATTTCCAGTCTAGAAACTAGGGCTGGAGATACGTATAAACAGAAGAAATCTCATAAAAACAATGAAAAAATATTATAGTTCAGAGAAGCCCAAGAGCTAAGCCCAGAAGAAGAAAATAAGTCTCCAATAAGTACATGTAATGATTCAGAAAAAAAAAATGATTTGCTACAAAATCTTTAAGAGTTGATAGAAAAAATGGGAAAGGGATAAGTGAACTTAGGATAGAAGGTAGAAAACTTTACCCACCTAGTGGATGCCCTAAAAATATAATGGAAAAAAAGAATTGAAATGTTCCATAAGACAGTAAGAAATATTAGAATATCAAAGACTAGAAAAATAAAACCTGAGGTATTTAGGTTTTTGATAAAAAAAAAATAACAAAAAACAATATACCTGGAAAACAGGCTTAGGAGAGATAATTTAAGAATCATCAGACTCCTAAAACTATGACTGAAAAACCCTAAAAAACCTGAATACCATCATTCAAGAAATCTGCTCAGATCATATAGAACCAGATGACAAAGTAGAAATAGAAGAAATACCTGATAACCTCCTGAAAGAGACCCCAAATTGAAAATACCTAGAAACATCATAGCTGAAATCCAGTGTTTCCAGGTCAATGGAAAAATATACAAGTCTAAGCTCCAACTATTCTAAAGCTTAGACAACAATATGCCAAAAGGCAAAAGACAAATAACCAAGAGTAATTTATTCTGAAAAAACTGAGTAATGAAAAGGGGGGGGGGGGAATAAGGGGTAGAGTAGAAACATGACTTTTAATGTAATAGAGAATTTCCAAGCACTTATGATTAGAATTTTAGAGCTAGATAGAATCTTTGAAACACAAATATGAGGGGCAAATAGAAAATTAGAAAGGTAAATATATTTTACCAGTCAGAAAGGGCTAAATGATGACCAAATGCTTACATTCTTATGGGAGGGGTGGAGGTGGGGAGGGAGAGACAAGCGTCCCTTCAAAATTCTAATGCCTTAAAAGGTCAAGACAGTGTAAAGACAAACATAGAACCTGGGTGTACTCTTGCTAAGCTAGGAAAGAGAAGGAAGGGAAAAAGGAATACAGGAGGGAAGAAATGATGAAGAAATGGGTGAAACTTAATATTTCTCATAATATGCAAAGATGGAGGAGTTAGACATTTCATGAAACTCATTCTTATCTGAATATACACACATTTTCTATAGAAATACATGAGATTCACCTGGGGATAGTGACAAGGAAGAGTGAAATTTTCAGGAAGAATTGGGGATGGAATAGTCACAAGCAAAATAAACCAACTAGAGAGAGAATCTCTGGGGAGAAAAGATTCAAACTTAAAGCAGTTGCTACAGAGAATTTGCCCCTACAAAGATCACTTCTGAATATGCCAGAACCAATAAATGAGTCACTCCCTTTTGTCTGCCTTTAATCCACTGATGCACTGGGTCATTTAGCTGCATGGACCTTTATCAGTGCATCTCTGGTGGCTTGTTCTTCTGATCTTTCATAGCTCATTTCCATTTCCAATATGTCAAGTCAAAAAGCAAAAGTTATTAAGCACATACTATGAGCCAGACATTGTACTAAGTGCTTTGGGATAAAGAGAAAAGCAAAACAAAAAAAAAATGCTTCTTACCCTCAAGGGCTCATCACCTAATCTAATATGCAAATTACCATGGATAAACAAATATGTGTACAAAATAAATCAAAAATAATCAATAAAAGGAAGGCACCAGTGTTAAGGAGAACAAGTAAAGGCTTCTTGTAGAAAGCGAGATTTTAGCTAAGAATTGAAGGAAATCAAGGAAGAAAGAAAAACCAGAAGATGGAGAGATGAGGTAGAGAATTACAGGCATGGGGGAGAACCAGTGAAAATTCATGGAGTTTGGAGGTGGAATGTCTTGTGCGAGGAACAGCATGGAGGCCAGGGCCACTGTATCATAGTGTATGGAGGGGAATAAGATGTAAAAAGGCTAGGAAGGGGCAAGGTTATGAAGGGCCTTGAAATTAAAAAATAAGAAAAAGATTTTATTTGATCCTGGAGGAAATAGAGAACCATTGGTATTTACTGCTGCTTCTCTGCAGACCTGGTATTTCCTTTCCATGCAGTATTAAGAGTAGCTAGGGATCTCTGAGATACTGTCTGGTGTCATTAGAGTGTCTTCTTTTAGCGCCTCCTCTTTTTTCTCCAGTACATATATCTCTTCACTCCAAACCAGAGTCCATATTGCACTGGACAATCACCCTATATTATAGGGATACTATCTCTTCAGAAATTGAGTCTTGGGAACTTTTCCCAGTGAGTGACCTTTCTCTAGGCCCTTTTATCACAGGAAATGCAGTTCATTTCCACTAACATTCCCCTATTACATATAAATAGCACATTAATTTTAGATCAAATTTACAATATTATACTTTTTTATTTTTATGCACTCTATGTCCACTTTATAGCACACTGGGCCCTGTGCTATGATAAATATGTCAGTGTATTTATGCCTATTTTATAGGACTTACGATAAAATTTTGTTAAATTTATTAATAGGGGTTTCTTTTGTTGTACCTCTGCTTTTATTATATATTATTGGCCATGTTAAGTGACTTATTTGATGCCTAGTCCTTGGTCAGGAATACAAGCACCAATTCATAACTTCTTTCTATGGGAAAATATAGTCTTTACAGTAGTTTGTGCACCAATATCTGTTGTAAAGAATGAAGAAGTAGATAAGTTCTTTAAAGAATTTATTGGGGGCGGGGGTGGAGCCCAGATGGTGGAGTAAAGGTAGGTACTTGCAAGTACCTACCTGAGCTCTCTCCCAAACCCCTCCATATACCCTATAAAAATGACTAACCAAATTCTAGAGCAGCAGAACCCACAAAAAGAGGGAGTGAAACAAATTTCTCAGTCCAAGACAACTTGGAAGGTCGACAGGAAAGGTCTGTTGCACCAGGGTAAGAGAAGAGCACAGTCCAGCACAGGCCAGGCCAACAGACCAGGCCCCAGCAAACTAGGAGCAGTTGTGACTGCTTCTGTAGCTCTCAGCCCACAGACAGTAAAGGGGTCAAACAACAGGTCAGAAGGAGATTACAAGGGTCTTTTTGCTAGCACTGAGGCGGGACTCTGCTGCTTTGCCCATACTCAGATCTGGGTCACAGTCCCAGGTGGCAGTCCAAGGGCAAGGAGGAGTACTAGCATAGCAGAGCTTGCAGCCACAGTGGAAGGGAGACCTTCCTCACAGCTCCAGGGCATAAAAGAGTGCTTGTGTTTGCTCACAGACCAGAACACAGGCCAAAAAAGGAGTATACATCTCTTCTTTGATCATACCACCCTGACAAACTGAAAAATTGCAGGTCCCTAGAAGTATTTCTGAATACAGCTGCACAAAACCCCTGAAGCTTAGGACAGTTAGCCCTCCACCCTGGAAGCAGAGCCCTACCTTATCAAAGAGTTAAAAAGTCAAGTAATAGGCTGGGAAAATGTGCAAACAACAGAATAAACTCTGACTATAAAAAGTTACCATGGTGACAAGGAACATCAAAACACACACTCAGAAGAAAACAAAGTCAAAGCTCCTATATCCAAAGCCTTCAAGAAAAATATGAATTGGTTTCAGGCCATGGAAGAGCTCAAAAAGGATTTTGAAAATCAAGTAAGAGAAGTAGAGGAAAAATTGGGAAGAGAAATGAGAGTGATACAAGAAAATCATGAAAAATAAGTCAACAACTTGGTAAAGGAGAAACACACACACACACACACACACACACACACAACCTGAAGAAAATAACACCTTAAAAAACAGAAATAGGCCCAATGGTAAAAGAAGTCCAAAAAGCCAATGAGGAGAAGAATGCAGAATTGGCCAAATCGAAAAGGAGGTCCAAAGCTCACTGAAGGAAGTAATTCCTTAAAAATTAGAATGGAACAAATGGATGCTAATGACTTTATGAGAAACCAAGAAACAATAAAACTAAATCAAAAGAATGAGAAAATAGAAGACAATGTAAAATATCTCATTGGAGAAACAACTGACCTGGAAATTAGATCCAGGAGAGATAATTTTAAAATTTAAAAATTATTGGACTACCTGAAAGCCATGATCAAAAAAAGAGACTACACATCATCTTTCAAGAAATTATCAAGGGAAACTGCCCTGATATTCTAGAACCAGAGGGTAAAACAGAAAATGAAAAAATCCACATATCACATCCTTAAAGAAATCCCAAAATGAAAATTGGTAGGAATATTATAGCCAAATTCAGAGTTCCCAGGTTAAAGAGGAAATATTGCAAGCAGGCAGAAAGAAACAATTCAATGATCGTGAAACCACAGTCGGGATAACACAAGATTTAGCAGCTTCAACATTAAAGGATCAGATATTCCAGAGGGCAAAGGAATTAGGATTACAACCAAGAATCACCTACCCAGCAAAACTAACTATAATCCTTCAGGGGAAAAATGGACATTCAATGAGATAGAGGACTTTCAAGCATTCTTGATGAAAAGACCAGAGCTGAATAGAAAATTTGACTTTCAAACACAAGACTCAAGAGAAGCATGAAAAGGTAAACAGGAAAGGGGAATCATTAGGGACTTAATGAGGTTAAGCTGTTTACATTCCTATATGGGAAGATGATATTTGTAACTCATAAAACCTTTCTCATTATTAGGGTAGTTAGAAGGAGAACATATAGACAGAGAGGAAAGGTATGAGTTGAATATGAAGAGATATCTAAAAAATAAAATTAAGGGATGAGAGAGGAATGTACTGGAAGAAAGGGAAAGGGAGAGGTAGAATGGGGCAAATTATCTCACATAAAACAGGCAAGAAAAAGATTTTACAGTGTAGAGGAAGAGAGGGGAAGGTAGGGAAGTGAGTGAATCTTACTCTCATCAGAACTGGTTCAAAGAGAGAATAACATACACACATAATTGGGTATATAAATCTATCTTACCTTACAGGAAAGTAGGAGAGGAAAGGGATAAGAGAAGAGGGGGTGATAGAAGGAAGGGCAGATTGGGGGAGGGAGTAGTCAGAAGCAAAACACTTTTAAGAAGGGACAAGGTGAAAGGAGAGAGAGAATAGAATAAATAGGGGGAATAGGATAGAGGGAAATACAGTTAGCAATAGTAACTGAAAAATATTTTGAAGAAATTTTCTTTGATAAAGCCCTCATTTCTCAAACATAGAGAACTAAGTCAAATTTATAAAAATAACATTCTCAATTGATAAATGATCAAAAGATACGATCAGTTTTCAGATGAAGTAATCAAAGCTATCTATAGCCATATGAAAAAATACTCTAACTCACTATTGATTAGAGAAATGCAAATTAAAACAATTCTGAGGTACTATCTCACACCTGTTAGATTGGCTAATAGGACAGAAAAGGAAAATGACAAATGTTGGAGGACAGGTGGGGAAAATGAGACATTAATGCACTGTTAGTGGAGTTGTGAAGTGATTTAACCATTCTATAGAGCAATTTGGAACTATACCCAAAGGGCTATAAAACCAATACCCTTTGACCTAGCAATACCACTACTAGGTCTGTATCCCAAAAGAGATTTAAAAAAAGGAAAAGGACCTATATGTACAAAAATATTTATAGCAGCTTTTTTCTGGGGGAAAAGAATTAGAAATTAAGGGGATCCCCATTAATTGAGGAATAACTGAACAAGTGGTATGTGATTATGATGGAATACTATTGTACTATAAGAAATGATGAGCAGGATACTCTCAGAAAAACCTGAAAAGACTTTCATGGGCTGATGAAAAGTGAAATGCACTGTGTACAAAGTAACAGCAATATTATAAGATGATCAGCTGTGAATGATTTAGCTATTCTCAGGAATACAACAATCCAAGACAACTCTGAAGGATTTGTGATGAAAAATGCTATCCATCCCCAGAGAAAGAATTGATGGTGTGTAACTACAAATTGAAGCATACTTTTTTTTTACTTTATTTTTCTTGAGGTTTTTTTTTTAATCTATGTTTTCTTTCACAACATGACTCTTATGGATATGTTTTGCATGACTACACATGTATAACCTACATTGAATTGCTTGCCTTCTGAATTGAGGTGGGGGAGGAGGAGGGAGGAAGGGAGAGAATTTGGAACTCAAAGGTTTAAAAACTAATGTTAAAATTTGTTTTTACATATAACTGGGGGGAAATAAAATACTAAATAAAAGCTTAAAAAAAGAATTAATTAGGTTCCTCCAAATAAAATTGATGTATACTTAACATTCAGTGAATTCAGTGCAATGGCAGGCATAGAGGAAAACAGCAAAACATATATTGGGGAAAAATATGGTTCATCCTGAATGAAGAAACAAAAAAGGTCAAATGTTTCTAGATTAGAATGACATATTTGTACATCACGTATACACATTCTTTGAGAGCCGGGGTGAATGGTGGGGATACCACATGACATCTCTCTCATCTGCCACAAACAAAATCAAATACAGCACATCTTAGCAAACAGCTATGCATGTATCACCAGACCACTGACTTGTTTGAGCAAAAATCAATACCAAATTAGAAAACAAGAGTAAAATGAGAAGCTATGGTGTACAATTAAAACAACTCCAACCTGATCTATTTTAACAAGCTACTGATACTGAAGAATGGAAAATGGATGCCACAAAAGTCATTACCATCATAACCCAGGTTAGATAACTGCCCTAATAAGCAGAAATAAAAGAGCCCTGAAATGGCCCCAGAGATTAACACTTCACCTCTATGTCAAACAGAGAGCTATGGCAGCTAATAATAATTTAGGTTTAAACTCTAAACTCATTTACAACATCTTACAGAGGAGAATGGAAAAAGATTATGAAGAACACCACTTCATGAAACGGAGAAGCATAAGGAACAAAAAAGAATTTATAGGAAGCATGTTAATTAAGAGAGATTATCCCAGAAGTATTTGAAGATGGAACTGAAAGGAAGACTAAGGGACATTGAGGGACCAGTTCTCAAGATATCTGAAGGATTGTTGTCGTTCAGTGGTGTCCAACTCTTTGTAACCCCATGGACTACAGCATGCCAGACCCTACTATCTTCCACTCTCTCTCAAAGTCTATCCAAGTTCATGTTCATTGTTTCCATGACATTATCTATCCATTTCATCCTCTGCCATCCCCTTTTCCTTTTGCCTTCAATCTTTCCCAACATCAGAGTTTTTTCCAATGAATCCTGTCTTCTAATTAAATCACCAAAGTATTTAAGGTTCAGCGTCAGTATTTGACCTTCCAGCGAATAATGTGAATTAATTTCTTTAAGTACTGAGTTGATTTGATGTCTTTGCTGTTCAAGGCACTCTCAAAAGTCTTATCCAGCAACACGATTCAAAAAGTATTGATCCTACAGCCCCCAGCTTTCCTTAGAGTCCAATTCTCACAGCCATACATTGCAACAGGAAAAACCATAGCTTTGACTATATGGACCTTTGTTGGCAAGGTCATGTCTCTGCTTTTTAATATGCTGTCCAGATTTGCCATAGTTTTCCTTCCAAGGATCAAGTGTCTTTTAATTTCATGGCTGCAGTCGCCATCTGCAGTGAGTCCCAGAATATGAAACCTGACACTGCTTCCATTTTTTCTCCCTCTATTTGCCAGGAAGTGATGGGACCAGTTGCCAAGATCTTTGTTTTTCTGCTGTTAAGTTTCAAACCAGCTTTTACACTCTCCTCTTTCACCTTCATCAAGAGGCTTCTAAATTCTTCTTCACTTTCTGCCATCAGAGTGGTATTGTCCACATATTAGAGATTGTTGATATTTCACCTGGCAACCTTAATGCCAGCTTTTGATTCATCCAGCCTGCATTTTGCATGATGCAGTCTGCATTTGAGTTAAGAAAATATGGTGACAATATACAACCTTTTCATACTCCATTTCCAATCTTAAACTAATAAGATGTTCCATGTTCTCTTCTGTTTCTTCTTGGCCCACATACAGGTTCCTCAGGGGACAAATAAGGTAATCTGGTACTACCATCTCTTTGAGGACTTGCAACATTTTGTGGTGATCCATACAGCCCAAGTCTTTAGTGTAGTCAATGAAGCAGAAGCAGATGTTTTTCTGGAACTCCCTTGCTTTCTCCATAATCCATTATTTGAAAAAAAATACCATTTGGTTGGATAAAATCAGGGATGTGATAGCTACTCCCAAAAAGGCTATTGAGAAAATAATAATTACTGGCTCATTTGCCTATTTTTTCATAAGATTATTTTGAGAATAATTTTAATATATATCAAGGGTATCCTTGATGAAAACATGAGGAGGAAACCATCAGATTTTCACAGTGAACTTCTGTAGTAAATTTTATCTTCATACTCACACAATTGACTGAAAGGTACAGAGAATACAAGATTCCCCCATTGGCATGAGGGAGATCAAATGGAAATACAGTCTCTACCTGGACAGCACAACACTTGTTTGCTTAATATCAGGAAGGAATAAATCCAGAGAGACAGAGGTGGCCATATGCTCATAGCTGCCCTGGCCAGGTGAGAGAGCAACCTTTATTTCTCTCACCTATCCTAACCTGGAAGCTCAATACAATCCTGTTTCGTTCAGCCACAAAAGAAAGAGAACCAGATATGAACAGGTTGCCTTTTGTGTACATAAGCTCAGTTCTAACTGAGCCATCAATTCTTTCAGTTCCATAGCCAATTAGAAGATTTTTCATCCTCACCTAGTACTTATCTCTGTATTGTCAGAGCCAGCTTCCCTAAATTTTCTATATAGTCACTTAGATTGAAACCAGGAGGGAGAATATATGTGTCTATATGTATGTGTCTGTGTACATGCTTGAAGGGCTCCCATTTCTGCTGACCAGTTTATCCCATTACAAGCATAGTTGGCAGGGGCAGTGATAATGGCTCAGTGGATAGTATACAGATCCTGGAGTCAGGAAGACCTAAGTTCAAATCCAGTCTCAGATACTTACTAGCTGTGTGACCTTGGTCAAGTCATTCAACCTCCATTTGCTTCAGTTTCCTTAACTATAAAATGAGAATTATAATAGCACCTCCCTCCTTGGGTTTTTATGAGGATCAAAAATATTTAGCACAGTGCCTGGTAAATATAACGGACTATATAAATGTTAGTTTATTCTTTTTAGTATAATAGATATCATCAAGGTGATATATGACTGGAAAAAGTGGAAGAGGTGAAATGGTGATATAGTGGGAGCCAGTGATACTGGGCTGGCCTGTTGCAAGATAATGTCAAGACACCTAGAAAAAAGTCTCCAGCATATTGAGTAGACCCTATTTTGAGGATATGCAAGAAGCCATTGATGATTTGCAATCTACACTTTTGGAGGGGGGTTCTACATCAATAAGATCACAAATCCATTGAAGAATTTATGCAATAATAACAAAACATGAGTATGGTACTTTAAATTACAAATCATTTTCACATATACATTTTCCTTTCATTCTTACAACCACACATAATGGATAAATGGGCAAGATATTAATAACCATATTTTATAGGTGAAGAAACTGAGGCACAAAGTTATTAAGTGACTTGTTCAACATGACACCTAGTGAATGGCATTGTCAAGATGAAATTCTAGGTATTCTAACTCATAAGCCAGTGTCCTGATTTAGTGATGGGGAATACAGAAAAGGATATATTGTCCAACAGAGGTTACTATGGAGGGAGGTATGGATGAGGAGTACTTTTCCACCCTCTTCCCTTAATAAAAATAGCCAGAATTGACTAAGCTTGTCTCTACTCACTATGACTGGTTCAGGATCTTCTCCTTTCCACCTCTCCCTTCTCCTCCCCTCCCCTCTTCTTTCCTCTCCTTTCCCCTACTCTTCTCTCCTCTCCTCTTCTCTCCTCTCCCCACACAGATTAGAGGAACATTCAAAAGCCCCAAGAGCAAAGCAACTGGTCTGCTTAGAAATAAGGAGATTAGGTAGAGATTAGGGCAGGAGAGTTTATGTCTCCATTCTACAAGGCTTCCTTTTTCTGCAAAGCTTAAAAAAATTTAAAATACAAATAACCAAATAAAATTTGTGAAATGCTCTGAGCCCCCAGACAATGTGTTGCTTGCCAAGCCATGAAGGTGATCTCTCAGCCAGTTGGATGTAGCTTCATCCATTCTCTATAGGTATCCTCTGTCTCATTACACTCAGTAGAAACACATAAACTCAAAACATAATTAAAAGTATCTTATCTTTATCAACAAACCATCGTAAAAATGTAAATGAATAGTATGCAAAACTTTTTTAAATATCAAAGAAACCCTAGGTAATGAACCCCACCACGTAGGGCACTGGACAATAAAACAAAAGGGAGAAACAGAGAGTGGAGTACTTTCACCAATGTTCCAGCAGCTTCTCTGAATAGTCAGAATTCACTCACTCTCTGCTGGATTCTCTTAATGAAACAAACTGTGAGCCAGGGAAAGAAAAAAGCTCTAGCCACTATAGGGCTTTGAGTCAGACTCTTGGGAAGCTTCCTCCATCTGCTACTGCTGCTGCTTCCGAGCCTGCTACCACCTCTCTCTCCAGCACTCCATCCCACTCTTCCACTGGGTCCCTCTCCAGAGAGATACTTTGGAATGCCATACAGTGGAAAACTCCACCCTCTAATCCAGATCCTTGAGACTAGAGAGTCCTTTCTTCACAAATTGGGCAGAAATACAATTGCCTAGGCCATTAGCAATTTAGGGCCCCTTGCCAGAAGAACAATTATATATATACATATATATCAGACTTGCAAACATCGAGGTTCCCAGATAGGGCTAATACGAAGAGCAATACCATAGCACAAACAGATAAGACTGGATTTATTCTTTTATATTGAGGTATCTTTGGAGAAAAACTAGTAAAATTTGAAGAACTTGTGAATTTGGAGTTTTAATTAGGAGTGTTTGTAAGGCTAAATTAGGCAGTAAATGAATTGACTAAGAACTGGATCTAGTTTAATAAAAGGGGATGAAAAGAGCATACTATAGACTTAAAGAGTGTTATGAAAAGAAAAAATTAAGAACCATGTTAAAAAAAGTTCTGAGTTAAAGCAATATGAAAATAAAGTATGATGTATTGGAAGGGCTTTGAAGCAAATATGCGTTGGAAGTTTTTAAGATACAGAGCTATGTTTGTGTTTCTTCTGTATTACCCAAGAAGCTAGTAAAATGTTCTGTCTTCATTACATGTTATTAACTATTTTCCTAGTAATGGGCCACAGAACAAATAATAAACATTATCTGTTACACAAATTTTTTACATAATTGCCAGTTCCCACCTCACCCCACCCACCCACCCACCACCCACTCCCAGGTCCAGGAAGAATTCAGAATAATGATATGGAAATATTCAAAAATTTGTTGCTAGGCACTGCTACCAATCACTCTTATCAACACAGAGAGACATTTCATAATCAGTTTAGTATATGCTCAGTGTGTTGTCCCATGGTGAATAAAGACCAATAGGCCCAGAATAGCATTTTCAATGGCCTTATATAGGACAAGGCAGGATGGAGGGCAAAAGAATAGGTGCAGATTTACACCTTGATAGCAGAAGGGGATGGGGCAGTTAGGAGGCACAGAGGATAGAGTGCTGGGCCTGGAGTAAGGAGTACCTGAATTCAAATGTGGCCACAAACGCTTACTAACTCTGTGTCCCTGGGCAAGTTACTTAACCCTGTTTGCCTCAGTCTTCTCATCTGTGAAATGAGCTGGAGAAGTAAACAGCAAACCATTCTAGTATCTTTGCCAAGAAAACCCCAAATAGGGTCACAAAGAGTCGGACATGACTGAACAACAAAGCAAAAGGAAAATATCTACATTGGATAAACTTGTAAATAAATCAGTAAACACTAGGGGATCTGTTCTGGAATATACAACTAGCCAGGAAATTCTCATCACGAGTAAATAAAGCTGAGCCAGAAATTCTTTTATCATTAACCAGTTAATCACATGGATTAAATTTTTGGCGGTGTCAGCTAAATTCCACAAAAAGAAAAAGCTTCAGCTGGTTACATGACTTTCTTTAAAATAAAATGGCTGTATGGGAGCCAATAGAAAAGAAATTTAAAATCCTCTTATGACAGTAATCAGGGTAATTCAGGGTAAGTTCTATGGGCAGAAAATGTAGGGTAGTCCAAGATCAAACACTTATGAATAAGTTAGGTTTTATGAATGAGTTCTTTACAGGTGAACTCAGTAAGGGGATAGTGGAGATTAACATCAGAGCTGTTCACTCAGGCAGAGGATTACTGTCTTACCATGCCAGTCCCTCAATGAGGAAATGTGGCGGCTAAGTAAATTCATAAAATGTTCCACTTCACATGAAGATTACCAAAAGTGGTACAGTATGTATCATACATAATGCCAGCTGGAGATTCAGTGTCCTGACCCATCTTGTTTTGAACCTATCAATATAAAAAGGGAGTTTTAGGCTTAGTTGATTCCTCTTCACAAGTAATAACTCTTGGGATTGTTTAGCAAATGAGGTTTGTTTTGGTTGAATTTCATTCAATAAAACAGATACACCTTTCCACCTGCCTCTTATGAACACTCCATGAGAAACAGAGGGGATGAAGGACTTTCAAGGACAGAGACCTTTAGGGAGAAATTGAGCTCCATAAAAAATACGTAAATGTAAAAATGACTTTGGTAAGTTGAAAATATATATTTTCACAATAACCCTGCTGTAACTGAAAAACAAGCATTTATGCAGAAGATCAGATTACAAATCAGTACCACCACTGACCTGTCATGCTTGAGACCATATCCCACAGCCAATGTTCTCCAAACCAAGCACAGAAAGAAGAGGAAGAGCTGTGGACAAACCTGGCTGGGAGCCAGATCCAGAGAGAATGATGTGGTCTCCAGTCTCACCGCAAGAAAAGAGAGCCAGGAAAAGAAAGAAAGAATGAATGAATGAAAGAAAGAAAGAGAGAGAGAAAGAAAGGAAGAAAGAGAGAGACAGAGAGAGAGAAAGAGAAAGAGAAAGAGGGAAAGAAAGACAGAGAGGAGAGAGAAAGAGAAAAAGAGAGAAAGAAAGGAAGGAAGAAAGAAAGAAAGAGAAAGAAAGAAAGAAAGAAAGAAAGAAAGAAAGAAAGAAAGAAAGAAAAGAAAGAAAGAAAGAAAGAAAGAAAGAAAGAAAGAAAGAAAGAAA
>NW_020954569.1:2683574-2792789 GCF_900497805.2 Vombatus ursinus | reverse complement strand
AAGAAAGAAAGAAAGAAAGAAAGAAAGAAAGAAAGAAAGAAAGAAAGGAAGGAAGAAAGATGCAGGAAAAGGGAAGATTCTAATAACCAAGCCATTGCTCTGTTTTCCAGTTTAGAATAACAAAGACAAAAGAAATGTGTGCATGACCTTCAGTAGGGAGCCAGAAAGATGTCAGGATGGGGTCCCTGCCCTCACAGAAAGTAAATAGGTAGATCAGTAGTCTGATTTGGGTCTTCCCCACATACTTCCCTCTCCTTAGATTCTATATAGACCCTCCACCTAGGCAAAAGTTGCGCCTTTTGTATTTCAGTCAATAGTTGCAATAAAATAGTCATCATATGTGTCACCCTTTAAATGAACAGGTTATATCTGCATAGAAAATGCCTACTCCTCTTAATAACAGAAAGCTACCTCATCAGTCCAGCCACATACCCCACTGCTGCCTCCATTTCGAAGACCTAGTTTTCTGGCTTGAATTTTGGGGATTCAAATTATTGTAGGATATTTCAGATAAATGGAAGAAAAATAAATGTCAATCAACAGACACAATAATATTGTCAAGTACACCTACACTAACAGCTTAACAGCAAACATCAGAGATATATCAAATTGTGTGAGCTACTTCCACATCAGAGTCAGGTACATATCTAATTTAACATGACTAATATGGGGAAGGTAGAGCTGATTTTGGTGACTTTCCCTATATCTGTCCCCTTCTCCCCACTCACAGTTCAAACATTCATCACCTTTTTCCTTGGGCTATTACAGCTGCCTCCTATTGGAAGGAAGCATGGCACCACTAACTTGGGAGTCAGAGGGCAAAGCTTCAAAATACAGTTTTGATGTGTACTACCAATGTAACCTTAGGTCAACCAGTCCTTCAATAAGAAATTAAGCTCCTACCAGGAACTGTGTGGTAAGTACTAGGTGTTCAAGGAGGACTAGCACCTCTGGTGTGAGGGCTCATTGAGCCCTTTTCAGGGCTGCTCGTACACCTTTGGCTCCACCTTTCATTCAGCTCTCACCTGTGGCTCCAAGTAGCTGTAAGATAAGCAGCAGCCACAACCCAGTAAACCATCTAGGCAAATGGGCTAAACAAGGTTGAGGAAAGACCACAGACTCATCTGTGAGTTAGGGAGGTGTCTACCCCACACATGGGAAGATTTCTCCCAGTGGAATGGGTAGATAAGAGCAATTTGTTCCAATGGCCATGAAGGCTGCTGAAACATGCACTGAGGGGTGCTTAGAGCTTGGTCAGACATTGAAGATGTCAGGGTCATCCATTGCATCTTGGGCCATCACCAGTCACCCTGACCTGTTTCTTGCTACTGAACTTCAATGACTCTGGAAGAGACAGCAAGGTTGATGACTTTGTGCAGTTCTGCTTCACTTAAATCCAATTCCTCCACAAGTCAAGATGTCAGGCTGGGATGTCATTGGGCCTCTTCAGAAATAAAGGACACACAATAACAACTAGGCATCCTGACAAAAAAGCAAAAATCAGTCCCTGTGCTGAAGGAGCTTACATTCAAACCCTGGAGACAACATACACAAATAGGGTAGATAAAAGATAGACACCAGAGCGATCAAAGTTAACGTTAGACAGAAAGGCTTTAGCAACAGAAGACCCAGAAAGACCATCTACAAAAGGTGTTTGAGCTGAGTCTTGCAGGAAGCCAAGGGTTCTACAAGGCAGAAGTGAAGTGGGGAATCATTACAGATCCAGGGCAACTCTTTGGGTAACTCTCCCCTTTCCATCATCAGTTCTGCTTGGTTTGGACTCCAGGGAACATCATACTTTAGCATGATGGATAAGGTGATCATCTGGAATCTGGTATCATGTTGATTAAATCAGCTTTGGATACTCAACACCCGGTCAGCTCCCTCAGCCCCCTCTCCCCTCTGACTGGAAGAGCACAAACTCCTCCCAAAGCTTTTCTTCATAGAGGGCTGGGATCCGGACCTCCCTACAAGACTTTCCACTCCCATCAGCAGCTCTTCTTATTTTGAACTCTGCAGAGCACTATGCCCCCGAGCTGGGTACCGTCTGTTGTCCCCTCCTCCAACTTTTCAAGTTCTTTTTGTGTTTTGTCTCTCCCCCCACTCCCGTTAGTCTGTAAGCTCTTTAAGGGCAGGGACTATCTCTCTCTTCCCCACCTTATCTATATCCTTAGCATTTAGCACCAGCCTGGAAAATTGTAGGGGCTTAATAAATGTTTATTGTATTGTATTGTACTATACACAAGGGACAGCCTATGCAAAAGCACTGAGATAAAAAAAAAATGGAGCATCATGTGTGAGGACCATTGAGTGGCCCAGTATGGCTTTCTGGGAGTGGAGAGAGGGAGTAATGTAGAAGAAAACTGGACAGACAGGAAGGAACCAGGTTATAAGGATCTTTAAATGCAAAATAGAGGAGTTTATATTTATTCCTAGAGGTCACAGGGAGCCACTGAATTTTACCGAGTTGGGGAAGAGGAAGATAATTCAGACCTGTACTGTAGAAAAATTACTTTGACAACTAAGCAGAGGGTGAATTGGGGTAGGGAGAGATAAGGCAGAGAGACCAATTAAGAAGATATTAGAATAGTCTAGGCAAGAGGCAATGGAGAGAGAAAAAGAGAGACAGAGAGACAGAGACAGGCAGCTGAATGGCATAGTAGACAGAGCACTGGGCTTGGAATCATGAAGACCTGATTTCAAATCCACCCTCAGACATTTACTAGCTGTGTGATCCTAGGCAAGTCACTTAACTTCTATTTGCCATAGTTTCCTCACTTTTGGTCTTTTGGGTAAGGATGGGTAGAGTCTTTTGGGTAATGATGGGAAGCAGTCAGGTTTGCAAGTATAAGCTTGAAGAAAATCCTCCTAGAGAAACTAATAGCTTTGTTGTTTCTGAACCTAAAAAAAAAAATCATGCTCCTTGACCAACAATATTTAAAGGGACAAATGGATATAATTTTAATCCAGTACTCCCTCTCTCAAAGGAAAACAGAGTGACTGGGCTGATGGCCTTCTCTTGCTCCCTTCAAGGAAATACTCAAATTCCCCTTTGGAGCAGGATGAAGAAGATTTTATATTTCAGAGATATCTATCCATGCCTCCGCAAGAGACATATTTAGACAACCTATTTAGATATAATAAACTATACGAGCAGCATGCCCTCTGCACAAACATCAGGAAAAATAACTACAGAATAGAATAAACTTTGGACCCAGCTTCTGCCCTTACTTGGGCAGAAAGGAGGAAAGAGGTTAGGATAGATCAGACTTCACACCTCAGTACCTATTCTCCTGGGTAGAAGGTGAGCAGCCACCTCTTAGACATCTACTCCTCAGCTCCTCTACTTGCCCCATTCTGGGCACTGAAAGTTAAGAGCACTACAGTATGGGGGCTCCAGCAGAGGCCCAAAAGGCAATATGTCTGATACTCAGGCAATTGCCCGGCACGCGGTAGCATCCCCAATGCTCACTTCCCTCATCTCTAGACTCCCACTCATCTCATCACAGGAAATCATGCGTGTGAGGCCAGTGCTGCCAAAACCATCCTTACAGCGGCTTGTTTCCCAGTGCTCCATTCAGGCAGAACTCAGTCTCACCATTTGGGCGCACCCAGGCAGCCAAGCCCAAATCAGAGCTCCAATTGTCTCAGTCTCAGTCCTTCCCAGGGTTGAAAGAAAATACTTTATCTATCCAGTAACTACATCTCCTATCATCACTCCCTTGCTTTCCCCTACTCCTATCTCACTTGCATCTAAGCTCTTAAGACTTCCTCTGCCTGCAGAGATCCATCTCCAAAATCTGCTTCCAAATGAAATATTACTGTTCCATATGAAGTGACAAATGTGAGAAACTTAAAGAAACTTGAGAAGACTTACATGAATTGATGTAAACTGAAGTAAGCAGAACCAACGGAACAATTTACCCAATGACTATGACAATGTGAAGAAAAACTACTTTGAAAGACTTCAACACCCTAATTAATGCAGTAAACAATTGGACTTGAGAGGACTGGTAGTGAATATGCCTCCTACCTCTTGGGAGATAGGTAGAAGACTATCAGTGCAGAATGAGGCATATAGCTTGAGACATGGTCAATGTATTCACTGTATGTAATTCTTTGTTATAAGAGAGGGTTTCTTTATGAGAACTTGAGTATGTCTATCCATTTATCTATCTATCTATATCCATTTATCTCTTTCTTTGTGATAGGAATGGGAATGACTGGTAAATTATGGCAATTTAAAAGAGCAACAATAAAACAATTTTTCAGGAGATTGTGGTACCATTGAAAAGAATAGGATAGCTAGGAAACAGAGCTGGTTCAAGGGAAAATAGTCTGGGATATAGTGAATCTGAGATAATGGTGGATCTTCCAAGTAGAATCCTTAGGCAGGTGGAAATATGAAACTGAAACTCTACCAATGACATAGATTTTGGAACCTTCCACAAAAAATGTTGTAGTTGAAGCTTTGAGAACAGATGAGCTCATGAAAAGAAAGAGTATACATAGAAGAAGGAAGTCTTGGCAATCTCTAAAGTTATAAAGTTGCAAGGGTAACTAGATCTCTAACAGAGACCAAGGAGGCACAGTAGATAGAACATTGGCCCTGGAGTCAGGAGGACCTGAGTTCAAATCTGGCCTCAGACACTTGACACTTCCTAGCTGTGTGACCCTGAGCAAGTCCCTTAACCCCAACTGCCTCACCAAAAAAAAAAAAAAAAAGAGTTATTCTTATATCAGATGATAAAGTGAGTCGAAAGCAGACCCTGGCCAAAAACCCAACTCTGCAATGCTCCCTGAAAGTATCCTTCTCTTTTGTTCTTTGTCCAGGTACTAATACTTTAGCATCAGTGTTGCATAGTGGATACAAATATGGCCTTGGAGTCAGGAAGAACTGTGTTCAAGCCCTGCCTCTGATAGAAACTATCTTGGTAACTCTGGGCAAATCATATAGTCTCACAGAGTCCCAGTCAACTCTAAAACTTAAATTACCAGAAGAGTCACTTAACTATTCCCAGTCACCTATAACCATAGGTGTGCTGGTAAATGTTTGACAATCAGCTCTCTTAGGGGGGCAGAGCCAAGATGGCGGAGTAAAAGCAGTGACTTGCTTGAGCTCTCCCCCAAACCCCTCCAAATACCTATAAAAAATGACTCTAACCAAATTCTAAAGCAGCAGAATCCTCAAAAAGACAGAGTGAAACAAATTTCCAGCCAAAAACAGTCGGATGGTTGATCAGAAAGGTATATTGCACTGGGTGGGGAGAGGAGGACAGTTCTGTGTGGGAGCACAGGCCACAGAGACCCTGGAGCAGGCCTCAGAGGACTGAATCATGGGCAGCTGTGGTGGTTTCCAGACTTCTCAACCCATGAACGCCAAAGACAACTTAGAAGGTCAGTGGGAAAAGTCTGTTTCTACAGTGGTGAGAGAGGATTGCGGGGTCCCAGCCCCATTCCTTGGGGGTGGTGGCTGCTTCCTGAGCTTCCGGCCCACAGACTGAGGGGGAATAGAGTGGCTGATCAGAGGGAGGTTGCAGGGATCTCTTTGCTGGTGCAGGATTCTCTTGCTTTGCCAATGCTTGAATCTGGGTCACAGTTCTGGGTGGCAGTCCTGGGGCAAGGAGGAGTGCTGGTGCGGTGGAGCATGTAGTGGCCATGGAGAGGAAACCCTCCTCACAGTTCCAAGACAGAAAAGAGTGCTCAGAGACCAGAGCACAGGCCAGGAAAGGAGTAAACACCTCGTCCTTGATCATAGCACCTTGGAAGAACTGAAAATTTACAGGTCCCTAGAAGTATCTCTGAAAACAGCTGCACAAAACCCCTGAAGCTTGGGACAGTACATTCTCCACACTGGAAACAGACTTCTACCTTAACAAAGAGTCTATAACTCAAGTAATTGGCTGAGGTCATGAGCAAGCAGCGCAAAAAGAGTCAGAATATATTATCTTACTTTGATGACAAAGAAGATCAAAACATACAACCTGAAGAAGACAATGAAGCCAAAGCTCCTACATCCAAAGTCTCCAAGAAAAATATGAATTGGTCCCAGGCCATGGAAGAGCTCAAAAAGGATTTTGAGAAGCAAGTAAGAGAAGTAGAGGAAAAACTGAGAGCGATGCTAAAGGAGACCCAAAAAAATACTGAAGAAAATAACACCTTAAAAAATAGCCTAACCCAAATGGCAAAAGAGGTCCAAAAAGCCAATGAGGAGAAGAATGCCCTAAAAACTAAAATTGGCCAAATGGAAAAGGAAGTCCAAAAGCTTACTGAAGAAAATACTTCCTAAAAATTAGAATGGAGAAATTGGAAACTCTGGCCAATTTGAGAAATCAAAGCACTGTAACACTAATCCAAAGGAATGAAAAAATAGAAGAGAATGTGAAATGTCTCATTGGAAAAACAACTGACCTGGAAAATAGATCCAGGAGAGAGAACTTAAAAATTATTGGACTATCTGAAAGCCATGATCAAAAAAACAGCCTAGACATCATCTTTTGAGAAATTATCAAGGAAAACTGCCCTGATATTTTAGAACCAGAGGGCAAAATAGAAATCAAAAGAATCCACCGATCACCTCCTGAAAGAGATCCTCAAAGGAAAACTCCTAGGAATGTTGTAGCCAAATTCCAGAATTCCCAGGTCAAGGAGAAGATATTGCAAACAGCCAGAAGGAAACAACTCAAGTATTGTGGAAACACAATCAGGATAACATGTGATTTAGCAGCTTCTACATTAAGGGTCCAGAGGGCATGGAGTATGATATTCCAGAGGGCAAAGGAGTTGGGACTACAACCTAGAATCACCTACCCAGCAAAACTGAGTACAATCCTTCAGGGTAAAAAATGGTTATTCAATGAAATAGGGGACTTTCAAGCATTCCTGTGGAAAAGACCAGAGCTGAATATAAAATTTGACCTTCAAATACAAGACTCAAGTGAAACATGGAAGAGGTAAACAGGAAAGAGAAATCATAAGAGACTTATTAAGGTTGAACTGTTTACATTCCTGCAGGGAAAGATGATATTTGTAACTCATGAGTCCTTTGTCAGTATTAGGGTAGTGGGAGGGAAAAAAATTTTATGTATGTATAGATACATAGATAGAGGGCACAGAGTGAGTTGAAGATGAAGGGGTGAAAAGGAAAAGTAGAATGAGGTAAAATATCTCACATGAAACAGACAAGAAAAGGCTTTTACAGTGGAGGGGAAGGCGAGAGGGAATGAGTGAATCTTATTCTCATAGGATTTGGCTTAAGGAGGGAATAACATACACAATGGGGTATGGAAATCTATCTTACCCTACAGGAAAATAAGGGAGGAAGGGGACAAGAGAGCAGGGGGTTGATAGAGGGGAGAGCAGATTGGGGGAGGGGATAACCAAAAGCAAACACTTCTGAGGAGGGATAGGGTCAAAAGAGAGAATAGAATAAATGGGAGTTAGTTAGGATAGGATGAAGGGAAATATACTTAGTTTTTCACAACAGGACTACTATGGAAATGTTTTGCATGACTACACATCTATAACCTGTACTGAGATGCTTGCCTTTTCAATGAGGGTGGGTGGGGAGGGAGGAAGGGAGAAAATTTGTAACCCAAAGTTTTAAAAACACATGTTTAAAAAATAAATAAATAAAATAAATTATAAAAAAAAAAACAATCAGCTCGCTCTCTCTCTCTCTTTTCTTAATGACCCACGAGACACTTTTAGTTTTAATTGGAATTATTAACATTTTCTCTACCACTTTCTTAAATCTAGATATCAATAAAACACAAGCCTCAATTTGCAACCTGAGAGAAATTAATATTATACTCTTATATTAGCAACTAGTTATTAATTGTGATCCACCCTTTTATCCTTCTATTTTCTGTAAAGGCCCCACTCTGACTCCTATTAAAGTCAGTTGGTCTCTGAAGGGCATGGCTAATTGATGAGATTGCTCCTAGCCCTCAAAGTCCATGCTTGTCAGAAGACCTAATTTTTGTTTAGAGTATAAACAGAATCCAGTGTGGGTGAGCCCTTACCCTGGGGAAAGGAACCCTGTCCTTGGTCCCCTTCATTACAGTTTAGGGCTTCACAGAACAAATCTTAGATTTAGTCAAAGGGCCATACTTGGGAACCTAAAGGGCCGTATGTGGCCTCGAGGCTGCATGTTTCCCAGCCCTAGTTTGGGGTGACCCAGCTTGTGAAGGAGAAAGCCATCCAGAGAGGTCTAGATGGGAATGGCTTCCACTGCCTAGTTTGCTGCTGAGCCTCATGTCAAGCAACATTCTCAGCAGGAGGAGCTAAAGACAGCCCACCTACTCAGTAAATGTCCACCAATCAGGGTTTATTTTCACTTGGGGGAATTCTCTTCCAGAAGGTATTTAAGGCATTTCAGGATCTCCCTTGACATCTTTCATTACCCAGAGAAACCACTGACCATCAATTAATTGCCAGTTAGTCTAATTAATAAACTGATTATTAATTACCCAGAAACTCTGTCTGTCAGGTTTTCATTCATCTCTAGCCTTTGGTAATTTGTGAGGGTTAAATACATTGAAAAAACTAGTTTGAACTGGCTCCAGTACACCTCTGCAATAAATGGAAAGCAGCAAGAGGCTGCTCTCCATTTATCCAGAACTAGAGGGTAACTCTGTAGCCATGTTGTTAGTAATATGAAGCTAATAATTGACAACATGTGATCAATAATGTCCCCAAGGATTCATTAAGAGTGAAATGTTTGTGAAGGATCACAAAAATCACAGATAAAATATATTAAATACTCTTTTTACAATAGGTCCTCAAGGTCTAGAATTCAGCATTGTCTCCTATCAATCATAATTGATGCTGCCTCTCTAAGAGTATCAGTTTTGCCCTTCAATCTAGATCAGGGGTTCATAACCCTGGGTGAGGATCCCTTTAAGGGATCCATGGATAGATTTCAGCAGGTACATGAACTTGCTTTTTAAATATCTTAATAACTACATATTAATATAATTAATATAATATAATATAATTAAATAATTTAATATAATTGCTAGGAGCAATCTCATCAATTATAATCAATATAATTAATAAAATTTCCTTTATAATCCTGTGCATTTGATTGTATACATTTAAAAACCCATTCTGACACAGGGTCCTTAGGCCTCCCTAGACTGCCACTAGCACTTACCTTGCAGGGTTGTTGTCAGGATAAAATGAGATAATATTTGTGAAGTACTTTGCAATTCTTAAAGTGCTACACAAATGCCAGTTGTTATTTTTATTCTTATTTTTCGAAAGGTTAAGAACTAAGAGCCTTAGATGGATGTGGGTCTTTTGTTAAGATCCTGTCTGTAGATTCATGGAAGGGATGCTTTCTTCATATCTTCAAACTATGAATATACTGGTTGAGGACTGGCCCTGATCCTTGTCCAATTCTCATGAGCGCATTCTCTCCTAAGGACAGTCAGGGATGACTGTCATGAACTCTGGAGACCACCATCGCAGCAAAACTCTTTTTACTTGACAATGTAAGTATAAACAAAATCCTGATTCATGAATTCCTAGCAATTCTTCCCTATTCCCAGACATTAGCTCAAGCTCTGGTTCTGAAACATCGTTTGCTGTCACTTCTCCTCCATGATTAATAAGCATTTTGAAGGAACATTAAGTTCCCTTATCTTATCTGATGAGAGTAAAGCTGGACTCCCCTTAGGGGAACCATTGAGGCTAAAAACAAAGAGCCTTTGATTATTCTAGCTTATGGTCCGGCCAGAGACCAAAGTGACTTGATCTTTCATTTTTACCCAATATTTTTTGTTGACGTCTGTGGTAGGAATAGCAACTGTTTTATGTAGGCCAGGCTGGTTTCCCCTTAAGGAGCAAGGATACCATCCTCAGGATTTGGTTGGTTCGGACTTTGAACTATTGTTGGCTTACTCATTGCCTAATTCATAAAAATTACAGCCTCTAAGGAGTTGGTGTTTCTGAGGTTTGTTGGGAGGTACGTGGCCCCCTACACATTACTCTAGTATTGCCATCTTGGTGAATATGGAGGCAGACATGTGGAGTGCTCCTTTGATTTGCAAATCTTGAAGTGCTACATTAATGCTAGTTATTATTTTTATTTTTAGAAAGGTTAAATACTCTTGCTTTAGATGGATGGTGGTGTTTTGTTAAGATCCTGTCCATAGATTCCTAGGAAGTATGCTTCCTTCATACCTTAAACAGAACCCTGGGCCTTTCTCCACTCCAATCAGTGATTATACCCTTTTATACCTTTTAATGTTAAGTAAACTTATTTTTATTTGAATTTTATAGAGTCCATGAGTGTTTCATTGCATTCTAGTCTCAAGCCTGAATCCCATGATCAGCTTCAGTTAGGTGTGACTCATAAAAATGCATCCCAGGGCAACTGTTCCGTGACAGGGGCATTGTACATGAACTGGGATGGGTAGGAAACATGGTACAGTGTAAAAAGTACCAAATTTGGATCCTGAGGTCTCTGGTTTAAGTTCTGATTCTGCCATTAACTACCCATGTGACTTTGGGCAAGTCATTTAACTTCTCTGGGCCTCAGTTTCCTCATCTGAAAAATAAGGGGGTTGGTCCTTTCCACCTATGATCTATATCAACCTTTGCCTCTATTAATTTCAGAAATTGCCCAGTCTTGCCAGTTAATGCAGAGTTTCTTCAAAGACTTTCTAGTTTGAGGATGGTGAAGCTATATCTAATGGCTGCAAAACTTCAGAAAAATAACAGTAATGCTTCATGTCAAGCTGGGCTTTTTCAACAAAACTTGGAATATTTTCATTAATTATACTCTTTTTGCCTGATGGAGATAATGAAATGCAGTGAAGAAAGTGATCTATTTGATAATCAGTGAGGAAGGGATGTAAAAAATGTCTCACAACAGTAATTCCCAAGAAGCTATACTTGCAGCCAAATCCTTGAGATTCATTTTAATGCAGTTCTGCTTACCAGAATGCCATTAGGATTGGCAAATTAATAACTGTCAAGCACTTTGAAAATGTGAAGTACTGTGTAAATCCTAAGTATCACGAATATTGACATGCCTACATATTTGCTCTCTGCAGTCTCAAGGCCTCAAGAAACCCCAAGATTCACTATGAAAGGTGCTTAATTGTGATCATTCAAACTCAAATGCTTTATGTAAGATTAACAGCCTGCGAGGTATATAAATCAGTTTCATTGACAGATGTCCAGTTGAAAATCAAATCATCAAAGAAACAGTAAGTCAGAGAATGGACAGGAGGGGAAAGATATCTTAATTTATTGAAGGGAGTTGATATTAACATCTCATTGCTGGGTTACAGGTTTCTAGCTGAGAGCCCCCAGATGTTACTGTGTCTGGGAACAGTTCCCATTTTGGTCCCTGGGTCCCCAGCTGCACACAGACCTAAAAATCTCTCTAGTTTGGGAAAACAGAATGAGGAAGTTGCCTGCTTGTTGCAAAATCTCCACTGGAGGAGGCAAGAAAGAACCATCTTATTCCTTGGGGATGCATTTAAGCTTTAACTGAGTCAGAATAGGGCCTTCTCGATGGCATGATGTCCTCTATCACTCAGAGAGGAGAAAAAAAGAGTCCTCACTAATCTCCAACTCAGTTCAGTCCTACAAAAGGCCCAAGCCAGGAGCTCTGTTTCCTCTGGAAGATGGAAGAGGAAGTGACTTTTGACTACTACGTTCTCAGCTCCTACCTCCCTATCCATCCTTCAGTGTAGAGGGACAAGACAAGATTTATCAGATATGAGTCAGTCTATGGTTCCGGGAGAAGGTTGGCATTGCCCTGATGCTCCCAGTCCCACCACTGTTCAATTCTGCATTTGCTCATGTTTCTTCTACCAAGGAACATGTTCTACATTCCGAGAAAAAGAACAAAAATGACCAATAAGGCATTGATAATCAAGATAAATAAGGAGACAGCAGGAGAACATCAAATTGTGACAAATGAGTTTATATCACTGGGCCCAGAAATGTGACATCCCAGGGTACTTTGCAGCTGTGGTTTATTGAGCATTGTTGGTGGTCCCCAAGGGCTCTTAGTGAATATGAGAGGTGCCTCAGAACTGTGACATCTGGGTGGTACAATGGATAGAGTGCTAGTCCTGGAGTCGGGGAAACCTGAGTTCAAATCATGCCTTGGGTAATTACTAGCCTTAGTTTTCTCATCTGTAAAATAGGGGTGATATTAGCAATAGGGTTGTTGTGAGGATAAAATAAGATAATAGTGCTTTGAAAACCTTCAAGCATGACATAAATGCTAATTGTTACTAGTGGTAATAATAACATCTAAATAGCATGTTAATTGCATTTACAAATGACAGGAAACCAGAAGAATAGCTAATACAATGAATAATAGAATCAGGATCCAAAATATCTCAATAGGCTAGAACAAGAATGAAAAAGATAAAATACCATTTAATAGAGATAAATGTAAAATCTTATATATTAAACACATCAGTGGTATAAATATAGGATATAGATGTGACCTGGCTTAACAGCACTTTATTTGAAAAAAAGACCTAGGGGTTTTAATGGACTTCAAACTCTGTATGAGTCAGCAGTGTGAAGTGGTAGTCAAAAATCAAATGTGACAGTAGGATAAATTAAGAGAAATCTAGTGTCCAGGGTGAGGAAGGTGATAGTTCTGCTGTACTCTATTCTAGTTAGGCCAAATCCATGAAATGGTATATAGTATAACTGACCCATTTTAGAAAGGAAGCTAGAGAATCTCTAGGGGAGGCTGACCAGAATGGCCCTGGGGTTTAAAGCAAGGATGCTTAAGCCGGCATCCATGGACTCCCAAGGAGACTGTGGATAGAGTTCAGCAGGTCCATGAACTTGGATAGGAAGAAAAATGATATTTTAACTTTTACCAACCTCTAACAGAAATTTAGCATTTCCTTCAATTATGAATGTAGTTATCCCTTCCGCATTGTTGGGGTTAAGGATGTGGTGCCCCTGCAATCTGGAAAATCTGCGTGAAATTTTTTGGCACTCCCTTCCTACCAAAGAAGAAGTATGAATTACTGGGTTCTTAAAAGATAAAATGGGTTGGTATTATATGATACTCTACATATATTTTATGCATTTCTGAGTTTCTAAACTTTTTATGTGTCGTCTGCTAGCCTTCACTCTTGTCTGTGGCTTGCATAAAACTCCCCAGAAATTCCCATCTGATTTCTTAAGCAGACCTGTGATAGATTGCAACCGTGATGGGTAAAGTCATAATGTGAAAGGGATTATTGTAGTTAATAGATTTTACTCTGAGAAGGGGTTCACAGGCTTTACCAGGATGCCAAAGGGGTCTGAGGCACAAAAAAGGTTAAGAACCCCTGACCTAGAAGCTATAAGATATAAAAGCAATGGAAGTTTATGGTGGAGGAAATGATAATAGTCTTCAAACCTATTAAGGGCTATCACGTGGAAATGGGATCAGATTTGCTCTGCTTGGCCCCAAGCTGCAGAACAAGGTGGGAGTTACAGTGAAGCAAACTTCAGGTGAATATGCAACACGGTGTTGTGTATGAGTGAGGAAACTTTCCCTATCAGTTAGTTCTTTCCCTACTACCTTAAACATGCCCAAATTTTGCCCTTAGTGAGTACAATACACTGGAGAGGTGAGAAACTTGAGGCGGAGGGACCAGTTAGGAGACTGTTTTAATAATCTAGGTGTGAGAGAGCTCTCACCAGCACTTAATACAGTGCTCTGCACACAGTTGGTGATTAATAAATGCTTTTTCATTCATACATTGCAAGTGCTTTATAAATATCAACCACTTGAATGTTGTTGATGGTATTACTGAATTAAGGGTTCAAAGTAGACTTTATTGCTCCCATCTTCCCTCCTCCTCCTTAAAAATGATTGTTTACTGGGGCAGCTAAGTGGTGCAGTAGATAGAGCACTGGCCCTGAAGTCAGGAGGACCTGAGTTCAAATCCTGCCTCAGACCAAACACTTGACACTTAACTAGCTGTGTGACCCTGGGCAAATTGCCACAAAAAAAAAAAAAAAGATTGTTTACCTAAATAATTTTATTTTTTGTAAAATTTCTTTATAATTGACTTTATATAAGTCCCATATAGGTGTTAAAATTTTTATTTTCAGATATTTAATACATTTCCATTTCTCTCTCTGGTCCCCCTTTTTTCTGATTTGTATTAGTGATACTGAATGAATGAATGAATGAATGAATGAAAGAAAATTCATTTGTTAAATGATTACTATGTGTCAAAAAAAATTATTGTTTAAGGGACCGCTTTGTACAGCTCACAACTCAAGGCTTTAGTATTACTTATGGAGACACCCTAAAGATATAAGTTGTGCATAGTAGATTTGCAGTTTCATGAGCAATCATCTTTTTTATTATGCTATGTTATGGAAATGCTTTTTATTGTTCCATATATTAAAAATAAAATACATTTTTTAAAAAAAGTTGTTAAGCACCAAGTATAAGGATCTGTCTGTTTGCTGTATCTCTAAAGGTATTAATAATTCAGATATATCAAACAATAGGGAAATCTGCATAGCATTTTTAAAAAGAAACCAGTGCAAAACACAGGAATATAATGATTATTCATAGATCTGCAGCAGTAAAGCATCTTAGAGGTCATTAGAGTTTTTTTGTTGTTTTTGTTGAGTTGTTTTTCAATTGCATCTGACTCTTCTTGACCCCATTTGGGGTTTTCTTGGCAAAGAAAAGTGGTTTGCCATTTCCTTCTCCAGCTCATTTTACTGATGAGGAAACTGAGGCAAATAGTTAAGTGACTTGTCCGGGGTTACATAGGTAGTAAGTGTCTGAGGCCAGATTTGAACTCAGAAAGATGAGTCTTCCTGAATCTAGGCCTGGCACTTTTTCCACTGTGCCACGTAGCTGCCGTCTAGTTTTACTCCCTCATTCCAGAGAGAGGTTCCAAGGTGCCACAGGTGAGTGGCAGAGCCAGAAGTTAAGTAATGGTCTTCTAATTCTGAATCTAGTCTCATTCCACTGTATATGGAAGATTAGCATCACAAGAAATTAATGACTACAAAATATAACAATATTAAGTAACAATTTCTTTATATTGACAAGCAAAACTTTTCCTTGGAATTCACAATACACACTGCTTATACTAGGTTTCAACTGATCTGACCAAATTATTGGTAATACTCTTTGTACTTTTCTCATGCCATTTAGAGAAAATAAATTGTGCCTTATTAGAAATAAATAGAATTTAAAGAGTACAAAATTCAAAAACCAATTATCTGACAGATTCCTTGATTTTGTAGATTAGTATAATTTATTTACCTCAATTCTAAAGAGAACACAAGTTTTCTCACATTTCAGCTACAATTTCTCGACACATATAAACCTTATTTATGCACATAATCTCAACACGGCTGGTTTTTGAGACTTTTGTCTTTCCCAATTCCACCACTCTCCACCAAAAACACAAAACTTCATCCTCCCTATTATGAGTGATTATCAGTTAATAATAATGATGATAGATTATGTTTATATAGCACTTTGCATTTTATAAAGCACTTATTATTTTATCCTCTAAACAGTCTTCTGGGCTGCTTATACCTCATGCTTCCACTTCCTCATTTCTATTTCCTCAACCTATTGGAATAACACTTTTATTCCCATGCCTTTATTGGAGCTGCTTCCTCAAAGGTCACCAAGAACTTATTGCTCATCAACAGATTCACTGGACTTATTTCAGTATAGGCCCCCCAGGACATTCCACAGCTCAAACAGTTTTTAGAGCTAGTACTCAGAGTATCGAGGGGCAGTTTGGTGGTACAGTGGATAGAAGGCCCTGGCCTTGAGTCAGAAAGATCTGAGTTCAAATTCTGCCTCAGATATTTACTAGCTGTGTGATCCTGGGCAAGTCACTTAACCTTGTTTGCCTCAGTTTTCTCAATTGTAAAATCAACTAGGGAAGGAAATGGAAAACCACTCCAGTATCGTTGTCAAGAAAAGCCCAAATGGGGTCACAAAGAGTTAGATATGACTAAAATAACTGAACAACAACAATTCAGGGTATAAGCCTTTCCAACCCTTCTATGACTCATTTTCCAGCAGGAACATCTTTTAAAACTTCCTAGTTGTCTACTTTGCTCCTTTGGGATATTCTCTCCTTCCTTGCCTTCATAGACACCACACTGTGTTCTCCTCCTAGGTCTCTAACCAGTCTAGCTGGGCATTCTTCATGGCATCTTTGTTCTTTTCCTGACTCCCTCAGTTGAGTATTCACCAGGATTCTATCACAGACTCTCAGAGTTGTAAAGGACCTCAGAGGCTATCTAGTTTAACCTGTACCTCCAGGGGTGGGGAACCTGCAGCCTTGAGGCCACATGTGTCCTCCTAGGTCCTCAAGTGTGCCCCTTTGACTGAATCCAAACTTCACAGGATAAATTTCCTTAATAAAAGGATTTGTTCTGTAAAACTTGGACTCAGTCAAAAGGCTGCACCCAAGGGCCTAGAAGGCCATGTGTGACCTCGAGGCCACAGGTTCCCCACCCCTGTAAAGGCCCATAGGTTCATCAATTTAGAGTTGGCAGGGATTTTAGAGGTCATCTAACTCAAGCGCATCATTTTAAGGATAAGGAAACTGAGCCCCAGAGAGGTTAAATGACTTGCTTAAGGTCACACAAGTACTAACAGAGGAAGGTTTATCTGACTAAGAATCTCTTCTATACCACTTTATTCAATTCATTTAGTATTAACTAAATGCTCAGTATGTTTAAAGCACTGGGCTGGGTCCTGGAGATATGAGTGAAAGTTTCTGTCCTTAAAAGAAACTACTACTACTGGTAGTCTATATTTAATATTTAAAATTTATTTATTTAATATTTAAATTTTATTATTTACTATTTAAATATAAATAATATTTATAATTATATAAATATACATTTACATAAATGTATATTTTATAAATAAAAGAAATATATATAAATATTTAAATGGATATAATATAATTTGAGAAAGAAGAAAGAATTTAGGGAGATTACTAAAAATTTCTCAAAGGCGAAAACTGGAATTGAGCCTTGGAGGATTCTACCAAGAGTGAGTCACTTGAGATAGCCTAAGTAAAAGCAGAGGCAAGTAGGCCAGTTTGGGTGAAATGGAGAGCACATGAATCGCAGGCTGGAGCCAGACTATGATCCTAGAGGCAATAGGGAGCCACTGAAGATTGTTGAGTATGAGAATGACATGATCAACTTTTGCTTTAGGTTTGACATCTGGATGGATTGGAGAGGTAAAAACTGGAAGCAGGGTGACCAAGTAGGAGGCTGTTAAAGTGGTCCATATATGAGGCGATAAGAGCCTAAATTAGTGTATTGTCAGTGTGAGAGGAAAAGAGACAGATATTATGTAAACACAATTGGCAACACTTGGCAACAAATTGGATATAGAGTTTATGGGAGAGGTAAAAGTTGAGGATAACTGTAAGACTGAATATGGTACATCTAAGTGGAAATGTCTATCACACAATGTGAGATTCAGAACAGATATTACAAATGGCTACATAGAACTGGAAGGAATCTGCATAAAAATGATACTTGAACCTATGGGTGCTGATGAAATAGATTACTATTTGAGAAGAGTACACATTAAGAAGATGGCCCACAACAGAATCATGGAAGGACACTCATGATTAGAGGTAAGTACCTACAGTGGCCCAGCAAAAAAAAATGAGAAAGAGTGGTAATACAGGTAAGAGGAAAACCCCGTAGAGATCATTGTCACAACAGGCAAGAGAAGAGTGCGCCATTGTGACATGATCCAAGAGAGGAAGGCTGAATGTGTTCCAAACCAAATTACAATGTAATTGGGAAATACAAAAATAAATAAATAAATAAATGTTGTTCAGTCATTTTCAGTTGTGTCCAACTCTCTTGACCCCATTTAGGATTTTCTTGGCAGAGACACTAGAGTGTTTTGCCATTTCCTTCTCCAGTTCATTTTATAGATAACATAACTGAGGCAAACAGGGGCAGCTAGTTGGCACAGTGGATAGAGCACCGGCCCTGGAGTCAGGAGGACCTCGGTTCAAATCCGGTCTTAGACACTTGACACTTACTAGCTGTATGACCCTGGGCAAGTCACTTAACCCCACTGCCTAGCCAAAAAAAAAAAAAAAGAAGGAGAAGAAAAAGAAAAAAAAAAGATTAATTGAGGCAAACAGGATTAAGGGACTTGTCCAGGGTCACACAGCTTGTAAGTATCTGAGGCTGAATTTGAACTCAGGAAGATTGAGCCTTCCTGACTCCAGGTCTGGCATTCTATCCACTGTGTCATCTAGCTGCCCCAATAAAATAAATAAAAATACACTAAAACATAAATAATATTACATTTTAAAATTAAATCAATATGTGGCCTACAGGTATCCTCATATATGTTTTAGTGGTCTTCATTAGTCTACAGGACATCCAATTTGAGATATCTAATAGGCGGTTGGAGATGTGAGATTAGAGGTCAATAGAGAGATTAGGGATACAAAAGCAGATTTGAGAATCATGAACCTAATAGAGATGATAATTGAATCCATGGGAACTGACAAGATCACCAAATGAGAGTATTGAGGGAGAGGAGAATATAGTCCAGGCCAGAATCCACAGTTAGTGGGCATGACCTGGATGAAGATCCAGCAAAGGAGAAGGAGAAGGAGAAGTCATTTAGGTAGGAGGAGCACCAGCATACAGCAGTGTCTTGAAAACCCAGAGTGAAGAGAGTACCAAGGAGAAGCTGGTGATAGACACTGTTAGAAGCTGTGAAGCATTCAAGAAGGATGAGGACTGAGAAAAGGACATTGGATTTGGTTCTTAGCGTTCCAGTTGTCCTCTTCTGGGCAATCTCCAGCTTGTCTATCTTTCCTAAAATACAGCATGCAGATCTTATCATAACACCCCAGATGTAGTATAAACAGGGCAGAAAACAATAGAAATATCAATGCCATCATTCTGGATATTGCCTTGTTAAAATATCATTGACACTATGTTTTTACATCATAGTCCCTTCCCAATGACTCTCTCTATTGCCCCTCCTCCCAAAAGATCTCTCCATTGTAAAAAACAAAGTACAGTAAAGAAAAATAAATCAACACATGGCTGATGTCTGGAAACACATGCCTCATTCTGCACCAATAGTCCACCACCTCTCTGCTAAGAGGGAAAAGACATGCTCTATTATGAAGTGTTCTGAAGCCAGTATTGGTTATTGTATTTATCAGCATTCCAAAGTCTACAAAGTAATTTTCCTTTACCTTATTGTGGTCATTGTGCAAATTGTCTCACTGGTTCTGCTTCCTTTTGTAACTTGGACTTTAATATGTAGGCTCCCTAAAGGAACTTTGGGGCATGACCAAATTGCCTAAGATGGAGGCACTCTTTGTCCCCTACTACACGGATGGGTAGAGCCTTCTTTGATGGTTGTAACTAGAACAGGCCACATCTTTCAAACACACTAAGATGGTAGCTCTTTTTTGGCTTTTGCATTTTTCTGGCTCGTACTTTTTCTTGTGTGCTGTTTCCTGGCATGTCTCAGAGGGTTAAGATCACAGTTCACCCACAGGGTAGGCACTATGAACTGAACCCATGAGAGGCGATGGACTTCTTTCCTCTGCTCTCTCTCTCTTACTCTGGTTCTGAGAAATAGGCCTTGGGATGGATATGGAGTTGGAGTCAGGATAGCAGGAGGGATGGTATAGCCAGCCAGTCCAGCAGGGAAGCCCGGAGAATCCAAGGTGCTTGGGACTTGAGCCTGATGGAGTTTTGGAGCTGTGCTGTATAGGAACCAAGTTAAGCTATGAATCTTTTTCCTTCCTCCTCCACAGAGATGGTGTAGTTGGGGGGTGGAGGGCTTGCCTCCTACGTATTAGAGGAGTAAGTTTGTATATTTGTGATTGTATTTTTGAATAAATATTCCCTTATAGAAGTGAATCTAACTATTATTGGCTAAATGGAACTGGAGTTCAAACCTACCCCTATACTTGAGAGAAAACCATGGATGGCAGCTGAACCATTTGTAGGAAGTACAGACATCCTGAAAACTCTTAAGAGAACCCTGGGTGCGGTGTGAAATCTGACCCACCAGGCCTTCAGGCAGTGGGAGCCAGGGTAATCTGCTACACTTTGATCTATCAATTCATACATGTCTAACTTTTTCATATTTGTTGTTGTTTCTGGAATAACAATAGTTCTTTACATTCATATACCACAATTTATTTCACCATTCCTCAATCAAATAATTACATTGAAGGTGTTGATCATAATGATAAATAGCAAAGGATCAAAGCTTGACCCCTGGGGCACTCCCCTAGAGGCCCACTTCTGAGTTTACATTGATCCAGTAAGGACCGCATCTTGGATCTTGTCATTCAACCAGTTCCAAATGTCCTTAATTGTAGTATCAAGTAGCCCAAATCTATCCACATGTCCCTAAGGATATATTGAGACTCTGTCCATCGTTCTGCTGATATCTCAGTATACTAAGTTTTTAACATTTACCTGATCTACCGATCTAGTTACTGCCCCCCCCCCAAAAAAATTGAGGTTAGTCTGGCATAACATGCTGTTTTTGGTGAGTACGTTTCCTTTCTTAAGGTTCACTAATCATCCCTGTGTAGAGGGTGTGCCCTGACATTGCTGGGTCCAAGTGTGAAATTCCCTATATGAGGTGTGAAAGAATTTGATGCCCATTTTTGTTGAGTTTATTATAGAACCAATATCTCCTTTACAAGGTGTGAAATGCCTTTGATAAGGCAAGTGAACTTGCCTGTGCTATCTTCAGGATATTGTTAACCTAAGAGCCTTCCTGAGAAAGATAATAAAGGGTTCCTCTCCCTTTTCCTGAAAACCTAGCCATGAGCTAAATTCTGATGTTCCTAGGGAAAACCCTGACTAAGATCAGCAACCAAAGAAGGGACTCTAAAAGACAAGTCCCCAACATTAAACCTGGTCCGTGAAAGCTGAGGGCCTTGGTTTGGGGCCATGGCTACACTTTTAATTATGTATCCCATATTTTTGCCAGGGATACAGGTAAAGTTCCATTTCTGTTTGTGTTTTGTGGCTTCCAAGTCTGCCCTTTTTGGAAAATCAGGGTAGCATTTACTATACAGAGGTCCTATAGCATCTCACCTTTTCAACAATCTTTCAAAGATGACTGAGAGTGACTTAACGATCACAGTTCTTTCAGTACTCTAGGATGTTTAAACTCAAATTCACTCAGGACAGCTAAGATCCTATTTAATCAATTCTTCACTTATGTTGGGTTTTCAATCATATTAAGAGACCTCAGAAGTCATCTAAGATCCAACCTCCTCCTTTGACAGATGAAGAGAATGAGGGCCAGAGAGGTGGATTTGCCCAAGATCACATAGCTAGGTAGTGGCAGAGCTGGGATTCCAATGAAGGTAATCAGGCTACAAAACCAGTGTTCCTCCAACTACCCTGCAATGCCTTTGTTGTAGTATTTTTTTTTTTCAGTCAAAGACAAGGTTTATTAGAACATCCGTCATATTGGGAACACTCTTAAGGAATCTGAACATTAGTGAGCTAGTGGTTAGATTATAAGAATATGAGCCTTTGGCCACATTATAAAAATCTGAGCCTTTGGTCAGATTATAAGAATCTGAGCCTTTGGCTAGATTATAAGAATCTAAGTCCCTGCAATGCCTTTGTAACACCTCCATGGGGCTGATTCCTCATCTGCAAAATGGTGGCATTGCACTTACTATATGACCTCCAAGATCCCTTCCAGCTCTAAAACTCAGATGCTCTGATCCATTTAGAGCATTCTGCCTTTTATCATAGTTATTTGTATATTTCTCTCATTCCTATGTCCTCTTCAATCAGATTATAAACTCTTTAAGTCTTATTTTACCTTGGAACACCAGGCGTTTTGCACAAATATCTATTGAATTCAATTGCTGACTTTGTACCGAGAGCACTGAGGATAGAAAAAGATGAAAAGACATCTAAGGCACTTACTATCTAGTTGGGGAACATATATATGTAAAGGTAACTAAAAATACAAGATAGCATATGCTTAGGGCAAGGTTAATCATACAAAGTTAACTGAAAGAAGGCCAGCAGGAAAGACTTCACAAAAGAATTCACAAACAAAGTGTACAATAGTGATGCTCAGAACAAGGGAGAGAGACACAGAGAACATTTCACACATAAACATACACACGTGTATATGTGTTAGATCTGTTTAGCATAGGATCATAGATTTAATAATAACTAGCATTCATATAGCATTTTAAGGTTTGCAAAGTGCTTTACAAATATTATCTCATTTGATCCTCACAACAACCTTGAAAGATAGATGCTATTATTATTATCCTCATTTTATAAATGATGTAACTGAGGTAGACAGAGGTTAAGTAACTTGTCCAGAGTCACACAGCTACTGGCTGAGGCAGAATTTGAACCCAAGCCTTCCAGACTCCAGGTCCAGCATCTGCCTAGGTAGAATTTAGAGCTGGATGAGACTTTAGAGGTAATCAAGTCCACCCCTCTCCTTTCAGAGATGAAGAAACAGACACCTAGAAAGGCTAATGACTTACCTACAGTCTTGTAGTTAATGTGTCTGAGACAGAATATTGAACCCAGGTATTCCTGCTTCCAAAGCCAGTGCTCTCTCCACTCCAGAATAGTACTTACACCATCCTCATTCTTAATTTTTTAGAAGCAAATATAAGATCCCCCCTTTTGTAAGTTGTACAGTGGAACAAGGACAGGTTCAGGTGAACTAGGGTCTGTTATCCAGTTTTTCCAACAGTTAGCTGTGTAGCACTGAGTTGTTGTTCAGTTGTTTTTCAGTTGGGTCCAACTCTTCATGACCCTGTTTGGAATTTTCTTAGCAAAGGTACTAGAATGGTTGGCCATTGCCTTCTCTAGCTCATTTTACAGATGAGGAAACTGAGATAAATGAGGTTAAGTGACTTGTCCAGACTCACAGAGCTAGTAAGTGTCGGACCAGATTTGAATCGTCCTGAATTCAGACCTAGCTGCCTTGGGTAAATCCTTTTAATTTCTCTTGTCCTTAAGATTTCCTGCCTGCCAGTAAAATGAGGGTGTTGGGACTAAATGATCTCCAATAGCTCTAAGTTTTGATGTTCCTGTGAGTCTATAATTGTACTTCCAAACAGCCTGTCCTTGAATTTCTGAATCCTTTGTAAGACCAGTTGAAGAGGCGGGGAAAGCTGTTTAATTACATGTAAGAGTGCTTAATAACTGATCACACCTTTTCAACCACTCTGATTACATTAGCCCTCCAGGGGAAAGTTGTGCCCCAGGCTGTGGAACTGTTGTTGAATAATACTGCTCCACTTTGATGTCGCTTTCATCCCCTCTGCTTCTCTCTTCCCTCCCCAGAGGTGCCCACATCTTAATGGTAAATCCTCTACAAAAATGGGAGGCAGGAGAACCGAGAGTAAATATTGTGTTTTTGTAAGTAGCAAGAGCTTAGTTTTGACCCAGACCATAAGCTCTTGAAAGGAAGATTGTAAATGCTTTAATTTATATTCTGTAAACCTTCCACCCTGTCATACAAACAGGAGTCTTTATTCCAACAAGTATTCAATAAATATTGATGACTGTGATGATACCGTGTAAATCAGATATTTCCACACGAAAACCTAAAAGTACGTTTTTTAAATTGTTGATAGCAACTATTACATTTAGCCAAATTAAACATATATTGACATGTATACATCTGCATAAATGCATGTACATCCACATATCCATATGTATCTATGGGCATATATATTTATGATACATGTCCCCATTTATTCAGCAACCAAACTGAGAGGAATATAAATAACACAAGATGGGAAGATGCAAGTTGATAATAACCTACATTGTTGGAATAAACATCCCTATGGATGAGATAATAGATCCATGAAAGCATCAGTTTAAGGGTAACATGTACATTCTATCCCCATTTTCTTAGGGCCAGGCAGAGTACAACTCCCCCTCTAGGTTCTAAGGTACCCTGAGGTATTGGGGGATCTCTTTTCTCTACTGCCATAAGCTCAAGCCCCAACTGTGTTCTCTTTATTTTAGGGGGTCAGTGACTAAAACCCCAGTTCCATTTAACCACTTAACACCAATTGGCTTTTACAAAGGGACGTAGCAAGAACAAACATACAAATGTTTTTCTCAACTTGTTGGGGGCATAATACACATGCACACACATATTTACCACCTCAGTCTCTAGAGGGCATTAGACTCACAATTTAGCACAGTTCCTACATAGTGTCAGTCCCACCCAGTTCACATCCAAAGCTGGCATCACTGTTGCCTTCTGATGAGCTGGAGTCCCATACCTTTACTCTTCCAGGCAGCAGTACTGGGTTGTTGCACTATCCAGTCTGGATTCCTGGTCTCCTAGATCCCTGGAGAAGAAGGAAAGTCCGAGGATCTGGGCCCATTTTGAGGGACCATATGTCATGGGGGGAGGAGGGAAAAGTCCTTTGTTCTTTCTTCTTAAAGCAGAATTCTCTCACCAGAAGCAGTTAAAGAAGGAGTCACCTTTCTTCCTCAGATGTGATCAAGTGCTGACTCAGACCCTTCCCAAAGTTACTGTCCATGGAAAAAGGCTCCTTATAAATGATCCTCCCTTAGGAAACTGATGGAGTCTGCATAAGTAATGGACCACCATTACATAAGAATCCAGAATACGGTCATGTTCCCTTCTAGCTCTAAAATTCTATAAATCTATAAGAAAGCCTTTTATTTGTCACAAAGCCCATGCATTTTCCTCATAGAAAATGTGGCAGAGCCATCCTTTCTCTCTTGCCCAGAAAATTATGTGTAAAATAAATAAGATTAAAATGAGACAGGCACACTAATCAGAAAGTGGGAAGTAGCAACTGATGATGAGATAGAAACCCATAAAAAGCAGATAGAAACATTATAAAAGCAAATGGGCGAAAAGGCAAATAGGTTTTCACATTTCCATAGCTCCTGAAAATATCCGTACATTGTTATAATATAATCATTAATGTTCATAATGATGTCCTTGGTCATCAAGAAAGTGTTAAGTTATTCTAAAGATATTCTGTTTTAAGTTAGGAAAGGGACTATGGGAATTGTTAGGGTCTCATCCTGGTTAGTTTTGCTTAATCGATTTTCTTTGTTACAAAGGACAGACTGTATGAGGAAATGACAATGATCTAAAAGCAAAGGGCATCAATACAACATTTTTTTAAAAGGTCAACAAAGCAAATTATACACTTCAGAATGATGATCATCCAACATGTTTTTGGCTTTGCTTTGTTTTGTTTCTTACAAAAATAATAATGGTGGTTGTACATCTCATTTTCTGAGGGTGTTAGAGATCTATTACTACATACTCAATATAAATTAATTAAGAGCTAGTCATTATATATAGTACTATTTTGATCATTCCATTTTTAAATTCAAATTCTCCAAACATTGAATTACTTACCAAATATAAAGGATTCTGTTAGGGGAAGGGGAATCCACAATAATAGCATTTCATCTTTATCTGTCCTCAAGGAGCTTTCAGTCTCCTAGAGAAGACACAGTGCTTACCAAATAAGTATGATAACAAGGAAGAAGGTAATGGAAGGAAATAAACATTCATTAAGCACCTACGATGTGTCAGGCACAATGCTAAGGGATTTACAAATACTATCTCACTTAATCCCCACAACCCTAGAAGGTAGGTGCTATTATTATCCCCATTTAATAGTTGTAGAAAATGAGACAGACAGATATTAATTTATTTGCCTAGGGACACACAGCTAGTGCCTAAGATCACATTTGAACTCAGGTCTTCCAAACTCCAGGCACAGAATTCTCTCCACCTAGCTGATGGGAACAAAGGAGAGCTATATAGAGTAGTCTAGAAAGAAGGGAAGAGGAAGAGAAGGCTTTCAGTGGGGAAACAAGGCTTTGAGGAGATGACCTCCTGAGCTAGGCTACCAGCCGTATACTTCCCACACTGCCCCAGATATTGGCTAACAACAAGCACAAAGAACAGAAACTTTCAGTAACACAGCTACAATGAGGAAAAAAAATCAATGTAAAAACGTCTCCTAATGGACCATGTGACAAATGAGAAAGTGGGCAGAGGACGGAGAAGGCCAGCTCTCCTGGATGATTGTGGTATAACAGGAAGCGACTTGGGGTTTGACAACATGGGTTCAAGTGAAGAAAGTGATTTGGATGCCTTCAAACAGAGATATCAAACATGCTGCCTGTAGGCTGACTGACACTCTCAACACTTCCTTTACAGATGGACTCAGATTAAAATGTAATCGGGAAATATATAACAAAACAAATAAAAAATACAATAAAACACAGGTAATATTACATTATAAAACTAATTCAATATGCAGAGCAGAGATCCTTCTGTACAGATTAATACCCCATCCCTTTCTATTTGAGTTTCACACGTCTGCCTTAAAGTACCACAAAACTAAGAGTCACGTTTATAATTTTTTTTTAAAGTTTGTATTACGTACCTCCTGTTGAGCACTCAGTCAGGCATTAGGGAAAACAAAGTTTAGCTAAAATATGGCCCCTGACCTTGAGGATCTTACAGAGAGCCATAGTCTGGTATAATGGGAAAATCCTGGACATGGAGTCAAGGAAGACTAGGGTTCTAATTGTGCCTCTGAAACTTATTAGCTGTATGAAAATAGGGCAGTCATTTAAGTTTCTGGACTTCAGTTTCTTCATTCATAAGACAGGGATACTAATATATAGTACATATCATAAAGGTTTTTATGAAAATCAAATGAGAATATTAAATCATTAATAAAATATTAAATTATTAAATCAATAATAAAATTAATTTAATTAATCTTATTTCAGTCTATTTGGGGGAGAAGACATCAACACAAATATAATACACAATCTTGTATAATTAATTACATTACAGTGTTGCAAATAAAGTGTTATGTCAGGTTTAAGAGGAAGGCAATTATCTACTGGAGAGGGAATCAAGGAAGGCTTCCTGGAGGAAGTGAGGTTTAAGCCGGGCTTTTGCAGTTGGATAATGTGGTAACTATAATCTTTATATTGTTTGATGGTATAGTTATAATGATAGGACTCCAAGATGAAGTGGCGTAGGCTAAGTGGTCTTAATTCCCATATAGGCAAAGACAGACAAGGTTGTACTTTTCCACTGTTCTGACCTATGTTAACCCTGGGTCAGGTAGTTAACGCTTGAAGCTTCTGAGGGATGGAACTCCTGAATAGGTTGAGCAGTCTCTGCCTCACTCCCCTCTTGCTACTGTAGACTGTTCCCCCTCCCTCAGATTCTAGTCCCAATAAAGAAACTTGCCCTACTCAAGCCTCACCCAAACCTGGTCTCAATAAGTGACCTCAGGAATTTTTCTTGGTAAGAAACAAAAAGCCCCCATAGACTTTTTAACACACATGTAACACAATCCAATCTGTGCTTTTAAAAAGGTTATTCTGGCCGAGTTATAAAGGCTGAATTAGAAGCAAGAGAAAGTAAAGGGAGAGAAATGTGGAAAGAGGTTATTGTAATAGTCCAGGAGGATGATAAAGCGGGCCTGTACTGGAATGGTGGCATCAGAAAGGAAGTGAGAAATACTGTAGAGATGGACTGGGCAGGCCTTGGTGATTTATTGTATGAGAGTTGAGGGAAAGGGAAGAGTTGAAGATAACAATAACATGAGGTTATTAACATGACAGAAAGGGTAAATGGTGGCTCTACAGATAAAAACAGTAAAGTCAGAAAGATGAACAGTTTTGGGGAAGAGAAAATAAGCAGTCTTCCCTTTGCAGCTCACACCAAATCCCACAACTGACACAAGCAGTACAAGACTGAGGAAAGCAGACACCTAACATAAGAAGGACAAGGATGAGCTAAGCTGCCTGCCCACCAACATCCAGATGGGTCGCGCTGCGTGGGTGTGACTCAGAGGTAGCCACAAGAAGTACCTGGCCTTGGGGCCTGGAATGCTGATCCCACAAAGTCAAGATCATTGATGTGCATCTACAATACATCCAAAAACTGAGCTGGTCCAGACCAAGACACTAGTGAAAGATGCTACTATGGCCATCAAGAGTCACACTACACCCTGCCTCTGGGTCAGAAGGAGGGGAAAAAACTGACTTATGGAGAGAAAGAAATTTTAAATAAATAATGATCAAAGACAATCTAGTAGACATATGAGTAGAAAGAAAAACACAACTATCTGCTCTCTTCTGGAGAAGCAATCCCAGCAGGGCAAGTGGCGCCCATGCATTGCCTGGAGGACAGAACAGTTTGTCAGAGCAGATCGCTCAGTGATGACAACATATTCTCAAACATGAGATCGACTAATAGAATAAATCCTCAGATTGTTTAAGATAAGAAAAGGCAAAACAAGGAAACAAATAGAAAGGAAAGAAAAGCCACCTCCTTTGGAAAGTCCACCTCTCTTGCACGGACTTCATAGGCTATGGCCAGTGTTGCCCCTCATAAAGTGGAAAGAAAACTGCATCCCATTTTAGGATTTAGTTCTGGAAGATCCTTGGAGATCCTCTCATCCAATGAGATTAACAAAGCAATGACTGATCTCTTGTGAGGGGTAAAGGCATGTGTGGGGAGGAAGGGAACTGGTTCTCTCCTTTTTGCTTTCTTAGAATTCTACCTTCGAACTTCATTAAAAAGTATTTTTGGATATCTTTTCTTTTTTACATCACCTTTGTTTCCAAAAATGAAACTCAGCCAGAGAGCCATCCCCTATAACAATATAAAAGAGAGGAAAGAATTACGATTGTTCAACAGAACTAATCAATACATCAACAGAATCTAATTATATCTATGTAATATTCCCCACCCATGGTTCCCCAACTCTGCAAAGGGCAGAGGTCAGGGCAAGGTGGGGGGGGAGAGAAGGTTCACTTTCTCACCTCTTCTTAGAGCCGATTTTTAAAAAATAATTGATTGTTTTTTCAAAGGCTGTTCTTCCCCCATTGTGTCAGAAGTGGAATTCAAAACCAGATCACAGGTCTGGTAAGGTGCCAAGTTCTACTTTCAGCCTACTACTGCATTCACAGAGCTCTACGCTCCATCTGTCACTTTCGTACTCTTTATTTCACATACCTAGAGCCGATTCTGTGCCAAATTGTTGAGTAGATGAGGTTCATTTATTTTCACCCTCAGCCTCTGCTTTCTTTCCCTATTTTCCCTTTCATTTAGCATCCTTATGCTGCCTCTCATTTCCTGGTCAAAACCTATGATAATGAAAATACTTGATAAGCTCATTCTCACTAAAGTGTAAATGAGTGATAAAATTGTGAGAGGCAGCATATGTAGTACAGTGTCGTCAAACACTAAACCATCCATACACATCCCTGCCAGCTGCACATTGACTTAGAATAGCCACATTAACATTAACTATGTTCTATTGTAATTTTATTTTTGTTAAACACTTCCCAATTACATTTTAATCTAGTTCCCCTCGCTCAGGGGTATTGAGGGCTGCATTTTTTCAGCAGCATCATGTTTGGCACCTCTGCTGTACTGGACAGAACGGTGACCATGGAGCCAGGCCAATCTGAACTAAAATCTTGCCTCCAATACTTTCTAGCTGCATGACCACAAGCACGTCAATCTCTCTTTGACTCAATTTCTTGATCAGCAACCAATTACAAAATAGTCTTTGCATACATAAAGACAGATCTTAAATAATTGTGGACATAATAGTTGCTTGCTAGTAAGATAGGTTAATATAATTTAAATTACCATACTACCTAAATTAATTTACTTATTCAATATCATAACAATCAAACTACCAAAGAATTGCTTGATAAAGACAGAAAAAATAACAAAATTTATCTGGAGGAACAAAAAGTCAAGAATCTCAAAGGAAATAATGAAGAAAAGTGGAAAGGAAGGAGGCCTAAAAGAACCAGATCTCAAACTATACTACAAAACATTAATCAGAACCATTTGGTACTGGTTAAGAAATTAGGTGGACAACATAAAGAAGCAAATGAAGACAGTAACTTAGTGTCTGATAAACCCCCAAACCCCATCTGTGTAAGAATTTACTATTTGACAAAAACTGCTAAGAAAAACTGAAAAGCAATCTGGTGGAAAGAAGGTTTAGACCAACATCTCACACTGTAGAGATAACAAGATAAGCTGAAACATAGTGAAACATAAGAGGTAATATCATAAACAAATTAGACAAGTAGGAAAGAAAGATCTATGGATTGGAGAAGAATATTTGATAGATAGAAAATGCCCTAGAATTAGGAAGTATTTTTTATGATTCTTCATTTTTAATATTTGGGAGTTCATAGTGATCACTAATGACACTGGAGTAGAAGTCAGTAGACCTGGGTTTTAGCCTTATCTCCATAACTAACTTTCTAGATAACTTTGGAGAACCACCATATCTCTCTCCACCTCAGTTTCCTCATCTGTAAAATAAGGAATAGGACTAGATCATTTCTAAAGCTTCTTCCAGCTTTAATATTTTATGATTTGCTCATTGTTGAATATCAATGCCAAATCAATCAAAGAAAGAGAAAAAGATCCATATGTACAAAAATATTTACTGCTGTTCTTTTTGTCCTAGCAAAGAACTGGGGGAAAGGGTATGCCCATCAATTGGAGAATGGTTGAACAAATTATGGCATATGAATGAAGGGTAATGCTGTAGTTCTATAAGAAATAATGAAAAGGATGGTTTTAGAAAAACCTGGGAAAATTTGTGGGAACTGATGCAGAGTGAAGGGAGCAGAACCTAGAGAATGATTTATACATTTACAACAATATTGCAAAGACAAAACAACTTTGAAAGACTTGAGAACTCTGAAGAGTGAGCCACAGGGCCTTTCAAGCTACATTTAGACAAATTCATGTGGATCCATGTAACCTATATGGACAACACACATGCACATACATTCACACACCTTATATTTATATGTGGAAATTCTTTATATACTATTTGTTAAGTTCAAAATAAAAAAAATAAAATAAAACTAGGAGGTTGGAATATATGGCCTCTCAGGCCCCTTCCAGATCTAAATCAATAATTCTATGATTAAATATTCTTATACATATAGGCATTTGAGAGATTCCTGGGTATAACGGGAAAAAGCCCTGGAATTGGATTTAAGGGCCTGGAGTTCAAATTCTGGCCCTTTAATATACCTTCTACATACCTAGAGTCAAGTCATATCAACTCTCTAAGCCTCAGTCTTCTCATCTACAAAATGGAGACAATAACACTTGTATCACATATCTTGCTATCTCTTATATGGAAGGCCTTTTGTAAACCTTAAACTATTACATAAATATCATCCAAACCCTCATTTTACAAATGTTGCAGCTGAAATTCTGAGAGGAAAAGTAATTGCCACACAAGCAGTATTAATAGAGCTGAGATTCAAAGACAATTTCAATCCGGTGCTCTTTTGCATCCTTGGAGAAACTGGAATCAAATCCAATCTCAACCACTTAATACCTGAATGACCTTGGTCAAGTAATTCCACATCTCTTGGCTTCAGTTTCTTCTTGTGTAAATGAGGGGGCTGGATGAAATGGCTACTTTCAGCTCTAACATTCTAGTGCCCACAGAACTATCAGTTCTTTCACTAAAAAATTTACTCCAAAATGCTTAAATTTTACCCCAGACCACTAGCCTTTTCTCCATGTCATTTATCTCCACACAGAAGGCTGATAAGAGGAAAAGGAATCCAATGATGTTTTTGTTTCATTTTAAAAACTGTACATGAATCTACGTAGACCCACACATATCTCTGCAATCCTGGGAAAGGAGGATGCATGTTGTCTGACAGGACAGCTCTGCCCCAGTCCTGCAACTCATGTACCATCTCTTAGCTGGGGAGAATGACTCAATAGTCTAGGAAGATTTGTCTCAATCACTAAAGAGAGCCAAATGGCATTTGGGGACACATTTAGGCTTATTTTGCTTTTAGGCTTATCCGCCATCTGTGGGCTCTGGGAGGTTAGCTGAAGGTCAGCTCATGAATATGCACTAATATTGTTTACTGTCTCCATTACCAACATCCCAACCTTGTTCCCTCCCCATCACAAATGCACACACATTATCCACTTAAATAAGGCGAAGACTTACCCTCATCACTCTACTGAGCATATAATTTATCAGCTGTTCTCCAGCCAAGGTGTCCATAAAATTATTTTCTATTCAGACTCCAAGGAGGCAGATTCTCTTAATATATTTCTTTGTCTGTATCTGCATGTTATTGTTTTGGAAAGAAACTAGCCCTCTGGTAATGAGGTTTTCCATTTAGAAAGCACTTGATTCAGGGAAGCCCATTTAAAACTACATTATTTTGACCGGATCTATTTTAAATCAACAACCCTTTAGAATTGAGCCTTATTTTAGCAATATTGCTTTTTATAGGAAAGTTTATGATTATTATCATCATCATCATCATTTCTGGATTCATGCCAGAAAAAATTACTTTGTTGGTAAAACTATTTTAATTCTAATAACAGTGGTTGGGACATCAGAGGTTCACAAATGTATTTGGCCTACCACCCTTCAAAAAAAATTATTCAGCACCCCCCTGGAAATCTACTTTCTTTAATTCTTGAACATTTTTTTTAATTTGCATCATTTCAAAAAAATATCAATTTTTTTGAAATGATGCATCTTAAATTTAATAATTTATTATAAATTTGTGGGGTTTTTCCTGCATTGAAATTTTGGTGACGCAATAATATTACGTCATGTAATTGAATAGTATTGTACTGTAAACAAGTCATTACTCGCACATATTTCTGCTGATGCTTACTGAGCTTCCCGACAATGCCCAATATGCTAGCCTCCCAACACCTGCCTGTTAAGACCTGTTGGCACCTGAAGCTGCTACCACCTCCCTGGATCACTCCAGTGCCACCCAGAGGGCGGTATCACCCACTTTGGGAACCTATGTAACTAGATTATAAATTCCTTGAGGACAGGAGTCCTGTGTTACATGTCTTTGTGTCTCTTGTTGTGCTAACACAATATATTTTAAACAGACATAAATGAGTGAATGAATGAATGAATGAATGATGCACCTTGGATGAAGTCCAATTCAACTCAACATGTATTAATTAAGAACCTATTACCTACAAGAGCTCCCTGCTTGCCACTGGGAATACAAGAACAAAAAAGAAGAAAAAAACCATCTCTGCCTTCAAGAAGCATGTATCAAACAGACTTGATGGTTTTGTATTTGTTTTAAATTATACTCTCACCTCAATCCCAGCAAAAAGTCTCTTCTTTATCAGGGGGTTAGCAGACTAGAACCAGCTACAGAACTTCTGTACAAGGTCCTTCCATTATATGTCTTCTTGCCTTTCTGGAAGCAGGTGCCACGGCCTCTTCCATGAGCTCAAGCCAGGCATGCTGCTGTTCATGTTCACAACCCCCCTCTCCATCCCCATTAGAGATTATTATTACATAAAAACAACCTCAGCATCAGGAGACCCTTTTCTTCTCATTCTTAATCACAAAATAAGCCCTGGTGAGATGGAAAGAGCACTTGACCAAGAATGAAAAGACCTGGGTTCCAGTCCTTGATCTACCTCCAACTCACTGTGTGACCTGTGACAATTCACCTCTTTCTAGGGCTCAGTTCTTCATCTATAAAATGGCAAGGGGAGAGGAGGTTTGATTAGATAACCTCTGAGGTCTCTTTTCACTCTGAAGTTCTACAATTCTAAGTAGCCAATGATCACTGGGAGCAGAGACCCTAGCCCTTCGCAAGCCTTCTTCTCATATTTATTCCTTTTGCTTGGCTATTTTGCTCAGCAACTAGCCTCAAGGTTTCCCCTTCCTTCTCTACCCACCATGGCCATATTCCCTCTCAATCTCTCATCCATATCAGATACATATGGGAAGTAACATGAACCTGACATACTTAGATTAAAGAAAATGACAAGACCAACCCATTTGGTCTGGCATTTCCTGATGGAAAGAATCCTATTGGCCCCGAGTTTTTGAGGAGTTCTTCTTGCTGTCTTCTGCCAGTATTCTTGTGGTGTTCTGATCTTTTATCTGTGGCCAGATATCCTTGGATAATTGTCATGTTATGAAAAGAAATAGAATAAATAAATTTGTTCCAGAGCTCCTGGTGTAAATTCAGTTGAATTAAATATATCTAAAGTTACTCCAATCTGAAAAGCAAAGAACGAAATGGAAGATCCAGTAAAATGAGAACCAGACTTTCTATTTGGACTAAAAAGAAAGCACTCACTCAAAAGGGAAAGGAAAATTGTGTGAAAAGCCATGAGTAAATACAGTCACGTTTATAAAGGATGAGGGCCATATTTCTCTAGTTAAGATTTGAATCTTTATATTCCAACTACTATCACATATAATCCCAGCACGCCCATCAGCTGCTCAACCCACTCCCTAACTCTGGGTACAGACTTTGCTAGAGTTGACTGTACTCAATGTAGTTCAAATTCCAAAGTCATAGTCTACAGGAGTCATAGCTGATCAAATGAAAAGGGTAAAAAGAGAAGTCACTGTGTAAATATTATCTCAAGAGAGGTGCCAAGTTTACAACAAGCTTTAATCAGTCAATCAACAAGCACTCATTAAGTACTTTCTTGTGCCAGGAACTATGCTAATATGCATTATAGATTTAAAAAAAAAAAGCAAAAATAGTCTTTTCCCTCAAGAAGCTTACAAGCTATTAGGAGAGATAATATATACATATATTGCTACATACAAGATATTTCCATAGTAGATGGAAAGTAGTCTCAGAGGAAAAGACCTTTGAAGTTGGGAGGACCAAGAAACACCTGCTTGCAGGAGTTAGCAAGAGTCTTAAGGAGTGAGCTTAGTCTTAAAGGAAGCCAGGGATCCTTAGAGCCCGAAGGTGGGAAGAAGAGCATTCCAGGCATGTAGGACAACTAATCCAGAGAGATGGCAGATGAAACATTGTGTCCAAAGAATAAGTGGTGGGTTCCTTTCATTGAAGATCTAACCACTTGTCAGGTATGACAGAGTAGGGATAGTATATAGTGGCTCAAACTATTCAGTTCAGTTGTTTTTTAGTGTTTGACTCTTTGTGACTCCCTTTGGAATTTTCTGGCAAAGATACCGGAGTGGTTTGCCATTTCCTTTTCCAGCTCATTTTACAAATGAGGAACTGAGGCAAACAGGATTAAGTGACTAGCCCAGGGTCACACAGCTAGCAAGTGTCTGAGGTTAGATTTGAACTCAAGAGGATGAGTCTTCCTGATTCCAAGCCCAGTGCTCTACTATACCACCTAGTTGTCCCAGGTTGAACTATATGGCCACTGATATCCCTTTCAACTTTCAAAATGATTCTATGATTCTAACTCTCATAATGTACACCACAACTCCTTTGGAAATATCATTTGCTCCCATGGGTTAAATTTCCATCTCTGTGTGGATGACTTCTTGATTAAGATATCAAACTCTATTTTTTCTCCTGAACTTCAGTCCCACATTTCTTACTGCCTGTTAGCCAATCACGACCTCAAACTTAACATGTCCCAAACTGAATTCATCAATCTCCCTATTTCTCTTTGTGCACTAACATCCTCCCATTTACCCAGGTTCATAAACTAGAGTCACCTTTGACTCTTTTGTTTCTCCAAATCTGCTTAATTGACATCTTTTCAATTCTGTCTCTGTAATATTTCACACAGCTGTGACCTTCTCTACACTCTAAAGCCACCATGCTGGTTCAAGCTTTCATCACCTCTTGCCTACACTGTGCTAATAGCCAAGTAATTGACCTCTTTGACTGTATAATCTACCCTCTTCAATCCATCCTCCCCATATTTGTCAAAACAATCTTCCTAAGATCTGATCAAGTCAATAAGCTGCTAAAAAACAAACAAACAAACAAACAAATATATACCTGTCGATTCCGGGATTTAGCCTGGAATTTACACGCTTCCTTTTGTCCAACCTACCTTTGGAGACATTTATATCATTCCTCTTCACACACTCCATTAGCTGTTTCTTTAATTTGACATCAAGTCTCCAATGACCCTGGTTCTGCCCTCTAGGGCCAAAGAGAATAAGTTTAAGAGGGATGATCACGGTCCAGGAAAAGTAGATGAGAGTGGGTCAGAGATGAAGCAAACCAGGAGAGAGAAATGCCATAGAATTCAAAGGAGGAAAGAATTTCCAGAACAAAGGGGATTGTTAGCAAGGTCAAAAGCTTCAGAAAAGAAAATGAAGACTGAAAAAATGGTCATCAAATTCAACAGTTAAGATATATTACTTTCTGAGAGTGCAGCTTTCAATAGAAGGTTGAACCAAAGGTGAAAACAGGAAGGAACTGAGAAGTCAATGGGAGTTGACAGAATTCTTGTAGAAGTCTGGTAGTGAAAAGTAGGAAAGATAAAGGATAGCTTAGGGGATGGAAGGGTCAAATGAAAGTCTTTTTTTTTGAGGAGCCTTTTTTTTAAAGGGTGGTAGAGGGTCAAGCTTGTCTGAAGACAGTAAAGAAGGATATTGGGAGAGAACAAAGATGGGAGAAAGAGTGAATAGGGCAAGATCTGAAGTAGGAAAAAGAGGAAGGAAACAAGGGCACAAAAATAGGGGTTATCCTTGGCAAAGAAAAGGGCTACCTCTTCTCTAAATAATGGAGCCAATGAGGAAAAGATAGTGCAGATGTAAAGGGGTTTTGAGATGTGGATTAAGGAAACAGAGGGAGTTAATAGTAAATAGCCTTATGAGAACAATCTTTGAGGCAGATTCAGAAATGACTGCACTGCAGGAAAAGAGTCATTTGGGAGCAGCTCATTAAAAGGAGCCTGATGGGCAGAAAACAAAACAACGTTGCTCTTCATACTCTTATCAAGAGCTCAAATACAGAAAACAAGAAGATGGAAAAAGGAGAACTAACTTTTTGCTCTCCCCAACATTCAAAAAAATGCAACACAAATCATGTCAGGGAGAAGGCCCTCAAAAAGCAATTATAAATAGTAACTCTATCCTTCAAGACAAGTCTCAAAATTGACCTCTTCTGGAAAGTATCTCCCAGCACTTCTAATTTTGTTATTTTTCAGAATTTATAGTTTTTTTTAATATCCGTATCATGTCACAACAAATATTTTTATATGGGGGATAGTATCATCGATAGGATTTACAGCTGGAAGGAACCTTGGAAGACCAGCTATTCTGATCCCTTCATTTTATAGGTCAAGAAAACCTGAGTTCAAATGCTGTCTCAGACACTTACTAGCTGGGTAACCCTTGGAAAGTCATTTAACCTTTGTTTCCTCAACCATAAAAGTAGAAATTATAATACCACCTGCTTCCCAGGGTTGTTGTAAAAATCGAATGAGATAATATTGGTGAAGTGTTAAAAGCCTTTTTTGTTGTTTCTGTTGTTATTTTATGGATCAGGAATATGAGGTTCTGAGAAGGCCTATATATTTTTATGAAGTAATAAGAGCCAGGATTTGAACTCAGAATGTTGGGAGGGGAGGGAAGGGCAAGACAAAGGTGTTCGTTGATAAGACAAGGTCTGCTTTATAACAAGACAGCCAAGAAAAAGATACCCAGTGAAGGTCACATTTGAGCAAGAGTCTCTAGCTGTAAGAGGCTGGTACATCGAGAAACCTGATTGATGCCCAGTGAGGCTCATGTGTTTACAATGCATTTTAACAGGTGAAAAATGATCAGGAAGAGCCATGGGAAGGCAGTGGGGTGTGGTACAATGAACACCAGATTGTGAGTCAGGATAGTCTAGAATCAATTCTGCTATTAACTTGGGCACATCAAGTCACCTCTGAGTCTCAGTTTCTTCATCTGTGAAATAAGTAGGTTGTACCAGATGACGAGAACTCATTTTTCTATCATTTATAAATCATTTTTAACAATAACAATGGCTGTATGTCATTCCCACTTTATGGATCAAGCAATTGAGACTCAGAAAGGTATATTAATGGGTAGTGGAAGTAGTAGGACTCAAACTTAGGTCCTACATCTTGTAGCTCCAAATTCAATGCTCCTTACTTCGCCTCTGAAGTCCAATCTTGCTCTCCAATCCTGTCTGGGGTCTAGGCTGAGATCTGTCACAAACTAGTTATGAGGCCAGAGTCTCACTCAAATCCTGGCCCTTTACCTTCACTCCCTTAGAACTTCTGAGGTGCCCTGAGCCAGAAAAGTCAAGGCAATCTTAGGCTGTGTTTAAAAAGGCTTGATTACCAGAACTAGGGAGGTGTTAGTCTGGTTGTACTTTGCCCTTGTCAGATGACCTTTGTCTGGTTCTAGGTGCCACATTGATAAGCAAGTGCGTATCTAGGACACTAACCAGGAAGGTGGATAACCTCAAGATCATGCCATTTGAGGGCTGGCTGAAAGAAGGAGGACGAATAGCCTGAAAAGGAAAAGAGTGATACATGATACAATGATTGTGTGCTGATATTTAAAGGACTATGATGCAAAAGAATCAGATGGTAGGCAGCTAAGTGACATAGTGGATAGAGTCCTGGATATGGAAACAGGAAGACCTGAGTTCAAATCTAGCCTCAGACACTTATTAGGCTGTGTGACCCTGGTGAAATCACTTAACCTCCATCTGCCTCAGTTTCCTCATCTGTAAAATGGGGGTGATAATAACAACATCTACCTCACAGGGTTATTATGAGGATGAAATGAGATAATATTTGTAAGGCAGTTTGCAAAACTTAAGGTGCTATAGAAATGTTTTATTATTATTATTATCATTATTAATTCTGTTTGACCCCAGGGAGCAAAACTATGAGCAATGGGTGAAGTTATAGAGAATTAGATTTGTCTGATGTCAAGAAAAACTTTCTAACAATTAAAACTATCCAAAAGTGAAATGGGCTGCCTTGGGAGGTTGTAGGGTCCCTCTCACCGAGGTTCCTTCTTACCCTAAGACCCTATGATCATACCTTCTATTTTCTTACACATGACACAGCAAAAGGGAAATAGCTGGATGCCTATGTAATAATAATGTTACAGTTTTGCATATTATCAGAATCAATTTCCTTTCACACACAAACACTGACATATTATGGAAGTATCTACTTCTGGAAATTAAACTAAGTTATCTTTTCAAAATGTTTCATTTTTCATTTTGGGTTTATCCTGGAGGTCCCCAAGACAAAGGAGGAACAAATGATGATGAATAAATAACAGCATACTATCATTCAAAGCAATATGGCTACACATAGCAATGAATATCATCTACTGGAAAAGAAAATGGATGTACAAATGAGAAGTTGCCTAAGGATAAAAATACTCCTTGTGTATGTCTGAGAATGATTTTGGAGACTTAGGACCTGGATTCCAATGACAGCTCTGCTACTTACTATCTGTGTGACCTTGTGCAAGTCACTTGGGTTTTCTGAGCCTCAGTTTCCTCATCTGTAAAATGAGAGAATTTGAACAGGTGGTCTCTAAGGCCCCTTTCAGTTCTATCTATAATCCATTTATCCTTTCATTTGTTTCCACACACTCCACTCCCCAAATCCCTTTAGGCTGAATCTCAACATAGCTCTACCTGCTTTTCTGGCAAAACAACCCTTTCCTACTTTTCAGTTCAGCTGAGACTTCATGGCCCTACTTTGACATCTTTCTCCATCTACCTCTGTCCTTCCAACACATGAGAAAAGCCAAATCTGATGACTGGTTATCTCCTATGATTTTCAATAGAAAGGTCTCAAAGGGGACACCTGTGGGACTCAAATGGCTGGACTTTTCTAACCATATGGTATATAGAGTGGAGAGAAGCGGGATGATCACATGGAAACAGACTAGATGAGGTACCAGGAGACCCGGGTTCAGCTCACATCTCTGTCTCAAGCTCAGAAAACTTGGTGTGATTTGAGGGACACCTACCTAAGGGTTACCTATTCCTGACCAAAGATATGTCCCCGATGGCCTGCCCTCAATGCCTGAAATTCCCAGCTCTGATGTTTTCTGGGAGAGGTGACCAATTAGCTGGCAAAATATTAATAGGAGTTACCTATTATCACCCCAGAAAAATATCACCTTTGCTTCAGTATTATGGGAAATAAGACAGATTCAGGGTTCTAGTCCAGCTCTGCCACCAATTAGGTGAATGATCTTGGGCAAATCATATAACTTCTCTAGGTCTTTTTTTTAACCTATAAAATGATATTTTTGTCTCTAAAGTTCCTTCTTATTCTATAGTTCTATGAAAATACATAAAGGAGGGTTTAATTGCAACATGGGGAGATTTAAGGTCCAGATGGGATGATACTGTGTGAATCTCTAGTTAACCCAGCCATAATGGGGGGTGAGGGTGGAAAGAGACAAAAACAAAAACAATTAGATACCTAAGGAGGCAGCTAGATGGCTCAGTGGATAGAGTGCTGGGCCTAGAGTAAAAAAAGACCTGAGTTTAAATCTGGCCTCAGACACTTAACTCTGTGATCTTGGGCAAGTCACTTAATCCACTGGAGCAGGAAATGGCAAACCACTCTAGTATCTTTGCCAGAAAACCCAATGGACAGTATTAGCATGCTATGGTCCACCAGGTCATGAAGAGCCAGATACAACTGAATGAAGGAAAAGTAGGTCTAAAATGTGAGGAGGCCTAGAAGAGCATTGAATAACAATAATATTTATATTGCTTTTAAAATTTGCAAAGTGTTTTAGCTACATTATAAAAGAGCTGATGCAGTAGATAGCTTCCAAGTTAGGAAGAGGTAGGTTCAAAACTTAACTGACACATTGGCTGTGTGTCCTGGGCAAATTACTTAACATCTCAGAGTCCCGGACAAAACACTAAGATCATAAATTGAAAAGTAGTTGCCGGTTTGCATTGGTAGAAAGTTTCCTTACTGAGACAGGTTCAAACCTCTTTTAAACCTCGGAATGAGCCTGAGATCAGTACTGTAGGTATTATTAACCTTATTTTTACAGATGAGAAAACTGAAGTTCAGAATGGTTAAAGTAGCTTACACAGAGTAACATAGTTAACAAGTCGAAGGCAGGAGAGATTTGAACCCAAGGCTCCCTGACTCCCAAGTTTAACACTCTATTCATCTTACTTAGATTGGCTCTATTTTAACCACTCTTCCTTTTCAGAGATTAATTCTAGTTATGGATGCTTACAGATTGCTGGTTTTAGAACACACAAACTTCTTTCTCCCCCATTCTTTATCACTAAAAGGTAGGGTAGTACAGTGTAGAATAAGAGGATCTGGGTTCAAATCCTACTTGTCACTATTAGTGTCACTTTGGATACCTGTGTTATTTATCCTCTTTGGGACTTGATTTCCTCATCTCTAAAATGTAAGATTTCAACCAGTTGATGCCTATGGTCACTTCCAGCTCTATGATTCTCTAAACTAATGGAAGAGATGGGTCCATATTTTACTCCAGATCATCTACCTTTACTCCGTCTCCAACTGTAGTTACTCCGGTGCTGTGTTATTTACATTGGAGCATTTAGCTTCCAAGATTTTTTTTAACCACCATAGGGAAAAAATAGTTTACTGGCAGCTAGACGGGCTCCTGCTCCCAGAATTTGGCCAAGTTACCAAAAATAAGTGTGTGAGGGAAGGAGGTTAACTGGAAGAAAAAAAAAAGACATACCAACAAGCCAAATGAAGCATTCATAATGCTTCCCTTCTCTTCAGCTACCATCACTTCCCACCTTCTCCCCATCCTGACTACAGATGCCTCCACTCTCCTTCTAGTGGAACCATGTGGTTAGTAAGGCTGGACCAGGATAGTGGCAAAAACACCACTCTCCTGCTTCTACCTCTTTACTCTTAAAGCAGGCAAAGTTGTGCCCTTGGAGTGCTACAGCAATCACTAAAGTGGGCAACAGGTAATATCTGGAAAGTACTGTATTTGCAGTCAGATAACCCGAGTTCAAACCCCAGCCCCATTAAGTCACAACTTCTTTAGGTCTCTTTCCTCACCTATAAAATAAAATAAAGGATTGGACTAGACCTCTAAGGTTCTTTTCCAATTTTAATCCTATGAACGTATGATCTTTATTTCAATACCATAAATGTCTCATCCCCTCTGGTTCTACCATATTTCTTTTCCCAACAGTTGTTCTTAACCTGGGGTTATGAATTTTAAAAGTGTAAGCAGATAGATAACTATTTCAATATGATTGATTTCCTTTGTAATCTTACATACTTTATGTTATGCATTTAAGAACATTATCCAGAGAATGGGTCTGTTTTACCCAACTGCACCCAATGGTCCATGACTTAAAGGGATAAGACCCCCTGCATTACAAAGCCATTAGTCCTTTTGCCCAAGCCCGTGAAAGGTTCTTGCCTAAAAGCTTATCTGTCATTTTCTATCCTCTCTTCAACCCAATCCATCCCATTATTTTGAATTAACTTTCTTCTCAGCTGTTTAATTGTGTTGATGGAACATTTCAAGTATGGGCAGATATGCCCAGTAATAGCTGGGGATACTTTTTTTTTTTCTTTCCCACTTTAAGGCTAGATTATTTCATGTCGGAAATTTTTAGATATGTGCAAAATAATCATTTAACCTTTTCAAGAAAAGAAATAACATGTATCAAGACCAATGTAGTGGTATGGAATGGTTTAAGACACCCTTCACAGTTGTATCCTCAACTGCTAAATCTGTGGGATTTTTTAGTTACCAGAAAAAGTCAATATTTACTGCCTTCACCACGTATCTGTCACATTATTCATAGAGGGGCTGGGTTGGAATCTCCTCCTGTTCTGCCACCTTGGGCAGAGCCTTTAAATTCTCTGGGTCACATGTTCCTCATCTGAATAATGAGGTTGGATGGTCTCTGAATCCTCATCTTCTTCCCAAGTGACACAAATCTTTTGAAAGAGTCCATATTGCCAAAAGTCCTTTTCTTTAAAACATTTGTCTTCTGAACTTAGCACGTTACCATGGCCAGCTCATGCTGTTCCTGAATGAATGGAGGCTTACACGGAGGTGCCCTCAGTAGGGCTCCCACTGGGGACCAGAGCAGAAAGCCTTTTGCATCATTTCTAAAAACATCAGTCAGGGCATGGCATAGTGTCAAAATTCAAGTCTCAGCAACATGTTTTCCATCCTACTTTACAAAACCCATAAAGAATGCTTTCTTTGGCCTTTCTGGGGGCCACTTGAAAGTCAGATTCACTCTCAAAACCCTTGGCTCAAAAATTAGGTTTTGCCTTATTTCTACCCAAGTCTATTAAAATTTTTAGTGAAACTGATGGATAAAAATTCCAGTCAAGTTTTCTTCTTTTGGAAAAAAAAAATAAAAACTACCAGCCTATTTGAAATCATTTTAAGAATTTTAATCATAACAAATGTTTTAACAGTTGTCATAAAATCAACATTACCACATATACAAAGGACAAGACATTGGTCTGGCATACAAAAATGCCATATATTAAAATAGGGATCAGTGGGAGAAAAAAAAACACAGGACTTTCTAAGACACCATCTATGACAGAAAGAGCAAGCAAAGAATGCTTTTAAGACATTCAGATTTATAAACAACAGCTTCATATCCCCTTTACAAAGTCAATATTTGGCAACATTTGGATGATATTTCTACACAGCCCGGCAGCTCATATATCTGTAGGGCTACTTAGCCCTTTAAAGAAAAGCTTCTAAAATAAATTATCCACATTATTGCAAATGAAACATGTCACAGACTTGAGTTAACAGCCTCTGAGCAGTATTAATCTAAGCTATTTGACTGGAATATTATCAACTGGAGAAAGCTAGAGAAGACTCAGGAACCTACACAAGGAGCAGTGAGTCTCTGAGACTTAGGGTGGAGGTCTGTGTGACCCTGAACTGGAACCAACTTCACACCTACATATGGTAGATAAGCAAAACATATCCAAGTAGGAGTGAATATATGAAACAAGGAAAAAAAGAAAATAGAACATCCAAAAGTTAAAAAGTAAATGTTTCTCAAAATCCAATTGTAATTATCTCTTTAAGTCAGCTCACGTATCCAAAGGAACAAGTAATAAGCTGTCCAAAGGATGCTGGAGTTTGTATTTTTCAGTACAATTTGCTTTGGTCATGTGTCTGAAATTGCCAGGGTATTAGCAATCTAAGGAGAGAAAATCTCTACAAGAGGGGCCCAAGTTGACTTCTTTTTTGATTGCAAGAATAACTCAAATCCTCTCAGCTTCTCTCTAACTCAAATCCTCTCAAGTCTCACCATAGTTAGAACATTCTGAACATGCTGTTCATTTTCAAGCCATTTAAGACCTTGGTTGAAACAAGAAAGATGTTGAAAAGAAGCTTGTGTCCTGTCTAGTTCATTACTGGTTTTTCTGTTTTCCACAACTGAGTTTTGCTAGTCATCTTGGGATCTCACAACTACAACTTTCGTTTTAGCCATCATTACTAGACTTTACTATTTTGAAGAATTGGCTTTCCTTCTCAAAGGGTTATCTCCTCTGGCATTTGGTAAACTATATCCCACAGGGCAAGTTTCAGAAAAACCCCTCAAAGAATACCAAAAGCACAACATAAGGGTAGTACCACCATACTAATTATTGCTAGTAAAAGATAGCATAGATGGCACCAAACTAATCTCATTGAAGAGGCACCCACCTCTTTGATCTGCTTTACTCTCCATTCTACTCTTTTCTCCACTAATATTATCCACTGCTGATACTTAGGGATCATCTGACTGCATACTTCAAACTGAAAAGTGAGAGCCCCTTTGGAAACAGCCTGGGACACCACAATAATCCATATCTGCTATTTCTATAGCTTATCATCATGTGTTTCAGGGCAATGACCTATTGGAGAGGGGTTTGACAAAAGGGGCCTAAGCTCATAACATCCTTAAGAATATGAAGAAGAAGAAGAAAGTCACACTGTGGCAAACTTTAAGAGTTCTTGAATATTTTGCCTGGCATATATTGCAAAGTGATTGCCTGTGAGATATAATAATTAGTAACACTAACAATACCCTTGATTTCAAGAATGCAGTATTAACCAGAGAGCTCAGGACCTGCTTTACTATCATGATGTCTTTTATGTGAAGACACACAGCAGGGCAAGCTCTGAAATTCACTTTTATTAAAAAAAAAATGGCCTCTATATGTGAGGTAAACTTTAAAAGATCAGTCATGCTTCAGGAGTTCAAAAGTCATGTGCTGCCATCTTCACTGAAAAGACCCCAAAATAAGAAGCCACTTGGGAGGCAACGGATCACATCTCAAAAGTGGTTATACTCTGCATTCATCAATGGCTGCCGTGCCAAAAGTGTATACAATATGACCAAAATCTCCACAAACACATAATGGATGTGTTTTTGTTACATACCCACTCCCTGCAATTGGTGAGACAATAATATAGCACACGATAATTGGCTAATAAATTATCTATACATCCAAACTCACTGAAGTACATATAATCACAACCTGGTTAAGTACTACATTTCCATCAGGATTTTACACATAATTGGCAGCACATGGCTAAAAACAACTGAAAACTTTTACGTATCTGTAATTTATAGCTTTTACAGTACATGGAACTAAAGTATAAACATAGATTCTGATGGTTGGCTGTGTCAAAAAAAAAGCTATTTAATTTTCACTAACATGCTCCCAAAAATGTTTTGAGGTTTTAAAAAAGGTCTAAGAGCATGATCGCCAATGTATATCCTTAAAAATACACATCTTAGTTACTTCTTAGACTAAATAATAAGCCTCCTTTTCCTTTCGTCTTTCAAGTGTAAAATCCTGGTTAGATTAAGGGCACTAATGAAAAGGGCAACCAGTAGCCACTAACTATTATAAACAGGTAACCCATCAAATGTTCAAGAATCAAAGATCAGCTGGTTTGTTTCATCTATTTACACATTTCACCTGGTTCATCTATTTACATGTTGTGTCTCCCTTTAGACTGTAAGCTTCTAGAGGACAGGGACTGTTTTGTTGTTGTGTCTGTATTCTTGGCACCTAACATAGCACCTTGAACACAACAGATGTTAACAAAAACTATTTTTGAATTTCATTATTCAAAGCAGTTCAAGCTCCAGTCTAAGTGAAATTCACCACTGGAAAGAAAGGATTTGGTAAGAAACACAAGGTAGGGTTGGAGGAGACATGGATAAAGGGAATGAAGAAAGGAGTGGTGACTTTTTAATGAACAAGTGATAATTAACTTCGTTCTTGTATTGTTACTAATGCAAGATAGTATAAATTACTCCGAGTGAAAATAAACCAAACACTCAGTAACAAAAACAAAACAAGTATTTAATGAAGAGGAGGGAGGTGGCATTTATCTGTTATTCTCAGAAATGCACTTCTAAATATCATTGTTCATCAAAAGTGCCAAGTGTTTATTCAAATAAATTGTTCAGGTGAAACGACAAATAAGACATTAAGTTTCTAACACTAACTAGTTACATGACTTTATAGTAAGTGATTTGACTTCTGTAAATTGACTTAGTTGAAGTTGGAGTGGATATTCTTTAAGGTCTTAAAGCTATAAAATCCTGAAACTATTATCTATACATCACTGATTATATACCTTTGTGAAGCTAATGTCCCACTTAAATATTAATGAAATCAGTATCTGTTCTGTACAATTCAAAAGGAAACCAAGAGAGGAAGTCAATTCCTACTAAAGGACATAAGACAAGAGTCTTGACCTTCTCTTTTGAAAAATGAGTCATAGGGAAAAAAAAAAACCTTCAATTTAAAGGGAAAAAAATCAAACGCTTAGAATTTTCATTATACTTCAGGTGATAAAAATATTAACCAATTTTTACATAAATATTATTACTCTGAAATAGACTGTAAAGTGTAGTAGGGAAAATAGCCTTTTAAGATGCAGGAGACCTAGAATTATCACACTGGATAGCCTTTGGGGGAGAGGTTGGTCTTCATATAGGGATGAATAAAATGACTTTTAAATCCTTGTCTTCTGATCTAATTACCATCATCTCTGGACTGTTTGATTTTGTCCTTTTTTAGTCACATAAGTATTTCTGTAGTTAAGTTTTATTTTTCATAAATCAGATGACTTCCTTAGGAAGAATTAAGTAAATTATGAGAATAAAGTAAAGGAAGGAATTTATTAGTAAACCAATGGGAGTTACAATCCTAAATTCTTTCAGAGAGAAATGAAATATAAACCTGAATAAAGTCCCCTACTTAGTCCTCTCTTTAAAATGCAAAATAGTATTTGTTTCAGTTTGGCATCTGAAAACTTAGGTATACATATACATCTACATACAAATATACACAGGCAACCCCAGCATAACCACATTTAGCTGGTAGGTTTTAAAGGATAATCAACACAACTAAAGATCTTTTCTATTAAAACACTGGAGAAATGCTAACTTGAGTTCTCATACAGACTAATGCATCTTTATTAAAACATCAATGCACCTAGAAGTGGGAAGGAAAGAGAAAAGTGAGATGAGTAGGTTGTCTTACTCATCCATTTGACATTAATCTGGGGACCACAGAATCCTGAAATGATTTCACATCATATACCATGCACAGCTTGTAAGCCAAAACATTTTAGAGCTATTGCTAAGTAACAATAGATTTAGCAAAGAGAGATATCACACATTTGTTTAATAAGCCTCTTATCACACTGTGGCTCAAAAATCCCACGTGTAGAGAGGCATGATAGGCATTCAAAGCTTGTTTTATCATTTGTTAATGCAAACTAACAAATAACCACAGAAGAGACATCAGTGGACCTTCACCCTTAAATACTTTAAATACTCGATTTTAAGTCCATTGATAGCCCCAAGAGGAAAATAAGTGAAATTTTCAACTACGTATTACCCAGTCTTTAACAAGGACTAAGGCCTCATGCTCAATCTCAAAAGTGCAACTGCATAAATAATGCCAATATGATTAACCAGTACATGATCACAGCTCCTGCTGTGACTCATGATTTAGATCAAGCTTAAGTTTAATTTTGTAGTTTTTCATTTTGTTTATAGAAAACTAAATATCTTACAGCTCTCTAGTCATCAGGCATTAGTGTTCTGACACAGAAAACTTCATTATCACAACTCATGCCTTCTACAATTGGCCATGTCTACCTTTATTTAAAAAAAATACACTGTGGATTTTTTAGTTGAAAATTTTACTCTTGAATTGAGTGTTCTTTTGCTAATACTGTATTCATATCAAGTGAGGTTCACTGATAGAGAACAAACTTCATGCTCTTGATTGCTGAATATTTACAAAACACCTACAGACCTTTACATATCATTTAAACATTATAAAAATGACTAGTAAGCAATTTGAAAACCTTGCATTTCAGAATCACATCATTCGACAGCTTTCTTTCAATTCACTTATATATCACTAACTAAACCCTCTTCTGTCTCACAGAGAAGAATTAGCTAAAAATAAACACATAAATCTACCTAAACCAAACAGAGAACAGCTGGTGAGTAAGTGATATGCATTACCACTGAAATCAAGATGGTGCCAACAGAAATCCAGGAGAGCCCACCTATGGAAAAATAGGCAGGTGAATATAAAAATAAGCACTCTCTGCTTCTCTTTTGTTGTGCAATGAAATGAGTAAAAAAGACCAGAGTCAGACCCTAGTTCTCTTCCTGGCTCTATGTGAAATGATTTCACACCTCTCTGGGTCTGTTATCTCAGTTATAAAATAAGGGGTTGGGAATAAATGATTTCTATGATCCCTATTAGCCCTAACATTCAACTCTGTTAAGTCCATTCAAATTTGTATTTGAAAAAAAAATAAATTGTACTGGTGTGAAGATCTCTGTGTATGTAAATCTTGTCTTTTAGTCAGCTGATATGAGGAGTAGAAGGGACAGCTGTGTTGGCTGTATCACTGGTAAATATCACAGCAGAAGTTCATTCAAATACAGGAGGTTAAAATGAATTTCTGTAGGGCCCTTAGCTTTTTTTTTAAAAATGCCTGACTATTCACAAACGAAAATGAATATGATACACAGGTACACTAATAAATCCACTTTACAAAATTCAAAAGTAATAAGAATTTTTTTAATCTCAAATTTTTCAAAGTTGAATAAAGTAGCAAGACCAACAATCTGTCACTGAATGAATTAGTTTCACACTGTTTAAGTGCAAAATCAGAACTAGATTGTTAACTCTAACTTCCTGAATAATTTTTATTGTAGGGTCTCATACTAAGAAACACAGAATATCCTAGGTTAAAGTAGGTTAAAGCCTAAGATAACCTACTTCACACAAGGGGAGCATTATTAGATCATACGTTATACTATAAGGTAGTCCATTTCTACACACTGTGCTACATTTAGTCTCCAATATTTATAAAAATGTGGCACAGCTTAAAATGTGAAGTGTAAAGATCTTTTGAAAGTAACTTTTTAAAAAAGAAAAATGCATTTTCCAATTTGCTTATGCAATAGAAACAAGCAAATGTCTAGATAAGAAATTTAGGTCAGACATACATTACAGCATCCTGGGAGAGAATGAGAAATTGACACTAACCCAATAGTATACTGTGTTACATAATACAGGAGAGCAGTCAGCTAATATGATACCTAAATTATTAATACCAAATAATTTCCAGATTTGTTGTATAATGCCCAATGAGTTATACAATATGGCATTTTAACCTAATTTCTTGTCTTTCCAAATGAATTTCCTAAATATCTCAAGAAAAAGAATTGGACACATTCAGCAATCCTACTACTGCATCGTTAAGTAGACATCAATACTAAAATAGTCACACCAATTTCCCCTCATATTATCCTTTTGGTGTTTATTCCAATGCCTTATATCAGATGAATTCCACTGTTATACACAGTTTTAATGTGTGAGAGATAATACTTAAATAACTAAATACAAAATAATGAATCTGTTCCATATTTTTACAGACTACATTCCCAAATGTGGTTATTAGGGACCTGCCTGTCAATTTCTATTTCTCCTCATTTTCCTTGATTCAATGGAACTTGGAGATCACCAAAAGTTAAGTCCTATTCACATGTTATTTGATTTACCATAGTCACATAAAATTAGAATTATCAAGCCCACAGATTTGTTGGGTTTTTTGGTAAGGAAAAAAATGGCAATGGACAGAGATCTGTCATTTAATATTAGACCCTCCTTCACCAGGCCATGTGAGGTAATAAACAGTGAATTTTATCATTTCAAACAGGAATATATGAGGCTAAATTAGCTTGCTACTTTTTTCAACATGTAGATGCTTTCTTTTGTACTGACACTCCTCTATTTTTGTACCAACAATTAAAAAAAATACAATTCCAAGTGGTTTTATCACCCTGTCAACATCATCTTCCAAAGAAGCATCCCATAAAGTGTATTTATCCATAAACCCAGATCTATCATCAACTGAACACACCCATCACCATTTAAAATTCAGAGAAAAAATGAAAATATCACCTCCAGTTTTTGCCATACCTCCAACCCCAAAACATAAGAGAAGAGATCAAGGTGACATATGTACGCTTCTTCATAGAAATGATTCAGTCTTCCCATGATATAACTTCTTGAAAAATTTCCCTCATGTCCATAAAGGTCTAGCATCCCAAATACTTTCTGAAAGGATTTTAAAACCTGAGGTAAATAAAATGCAGAGGTGTGTGCACACATACGTATTTACACATCTGATACTTGTTTTGCAAAATGGCTTGAGAGGAAAAAATATGCAAATTTTCAGCAGGAATAAATCTTTCCTTCCTTGTTATTTGTTTTATTGCTTCTCTGTAGGGCTCTGCACTTCAACAAACATATAACTTTAACTACAGATAAAGACAAAAGGACAGTGCATGACAAACACATCACACATGAAACACCCCCCCCAATATTTGCTCTGGAAAAACTATAGTCCATTTAACTTATTTTAATTTAGGTGCAATTCCAAAGGTATAAAAATGCCTTATCAACTAAATCAAGACTGAGTTCTTGTTTGAAACAGTTTCCATCTTGTTTAAAAAAAAAAAAGGAAACCAGCATTGCATACCTGTTACATTGATTCTCATGTTTATTCTACTTCTATACATAGCATTTTGATTTTAATCTACTGCATTTAGAGATCACATCTTATATACTTGTACAGTATAACATCTAGGTAGAATATGTTTTAACATGATAAAATCATAAATTACAGTTCATTTAATAAATTATTATGGTGATACATGCAATCTCCTTCCAAGCTGTGACCATCACTCAGTACAGTTTCCCTTGTATCTTGTTGAGAGGTCCTGCATTCTGCCTTTCGGGTCTATCTTCAGATAATTAAGTGGCTTACCCAGTGCCCAGTGCCCTGCACCAATTGGTCAGTGTTGCCGTATACACCTCACTGTGATCCCATCACCAATACCTTCTCAACCCCTAAGTTGGCACACATGTGGAATTTCACTCTGCAGCCTTCCTCAGCCACAGGAGATCACAGTGAAGCGCTTAGAAATGCAAGACATGTTGTGGAGAACGATGCCGAGTAGGAAGACCAAGACGCAGGCCACCAAGATCACAGTGCAAACCCCTGACCAGGTGGAGCTTTTCACCACGCCCCTCCTGTCTTGCTCCTCCTCCACCACCGCATCTTGGGGAATCCCCCCCTGGAGAGGCTGCTGTTCTGTTGGGATCGTCACCACAGTGACAGACTTTTGCTGGCTACCTGGCAACAGGCGGCAGCCAATGTCTCCCGGCAATAATGCTCGCTCTTTGGAGATGGGTAAGGGTAGCATGTAACACCCATTGCTAGGAAGTTTGATGAAGACAGGAGTGTTCTCCGAAGTGTGAGGGATTGCAATCACTGCAAGCACCTCAGGATCATCAGGGAGTTGGGAGACGGAGAACCCCGGGGGAAGCTTGGTGATACCCCGGCACCAGGGGCACCTCAGGTCCTTCTGGCTTGTCCTCATTTGCTGGAGGCAAACTGAACAGCAGGTATGTTTGCAGTCTAACAACTTGGGCCTCCTTCGGGGGCTGTAATAATTGAAACAAATCTGACATTCCAGCAAAGAATCTTGAGAAAGGGTCTCCATCATCACCTCTGGGCAGGGAGGGGCAGGTTCAGGACCTTGGGGTTTCCTCCACAATCTAAAGTAGGGTGGGGCTCTGCTCAGGATACACTCTTTTCTTGGTGTCCTTCCAATGCAGGAAAGTGACCAGGAAGTTCACAGGCATCTAGGACATTTGGTCATGCCTGAAGGAAATACAGAACACAAATAAGTTAATTGAAGAAGTCCACCCTAACTCAGGAAAAGAATGGGTATCTGTGCATATGTTTGTCCTATTTCAAACCACCTGAGAATTCTTTTTTTTTTCATCCAGAAATATAAAATGGGAGATTTATAGCAGCCAGACACCGCTCTCCACCTTCCACACTCAGAAAATCACTAGCTGTTTGCAATCTTAACCTTTTCTCCACAAAACCTTCAAGAACATAAATCTAAATTAAGTCTTGACAATGAATAAGGATTCTAAAAGCATTTCTACCCTTAAGACTATGGACGACCTAGGATGTATGGAAGGTAATGTTAATGAAAGCTGCATGTATAAACCAAGGCAATTCTATGCTTCAAATAGGTTCCCAAGGAGAATGAGATTCATTTTTAAAGAAACAAATACTTCAGTAAACTCCATTAGGTCCCTTCACTTCCTCAGGGAATGAATTTTTTTTTCAACATTTCTACATTATCAAAGGAATGCGAGTTCACTTTCCTGCTAGGACAAATCCTAGAGACATCAAATAATTGAAAACTTTTCCTTAATTCCTTCACTGTATAAACTCATCTATATTTTTTATCTTTTTTTTTGTTTTCTTTGCCTCTCTTGGCCCCAATAATAACAACATATTCATTTAGCCCTTTTAAGTTTGCAAAGCACTTTACATATGTCTTATTTGAGCCTCACAACAATCTGGAGGAAGGTACTATTTGCATTATTATCCCCATTTTACAGATGAGGAAACTGATGCTGAAAACCAAGGTTAAATGACTTTTTTGTGCTCCCATGTTAAGTGTCTGAGTGTCAGAGATGGTTGGTGTGCAAACACTCCTAAAAGATAATTTTTCTCTGACCTCTGTGACCTTGTCACACCAACACTGCTTTCTTCCTATCAATCAGCCAACAAGTATTTATTAAGCACCTATGTGTCAGCAACTGTGTCAGATGCCAGGATTACAGAGACGAAACTAAAACAGTTCTACCCTTAAGGAACTTACACTCTATCAAAACAACATGTACATATAAGTGTGCGTGTATATATATATATATGTAAATACAAAGAAAATTTGGGAGTGGAGGAAGGGATTGGCAGCTGGGGTGGAGGAGGTAGCTACAAAAGATGTGATATCGAACTGAGCTTTGAAGAACTAAGTGGTGAGGGAGAATTGCACTCAGGGATAGGATAGGAAATCACTTGTGCAAAAGTCAAGAGTGGAGATGAAAGGTGAGGAATGAAAAGGAACGGGCAACATGATATATAATCCAGCGAGCAAACAATACACATTTATTAAGTGCTTATGTGCCAGGACAGTGGAAATAGTGCTGGCTTTTGAATCAAGAGGATCTGGGGTTCAAATCCTGACTCTCTTGCTTCCTTGAGCGAGTCTCAACCTCCCAGGGTCTCAGTTAGATTAAATGTCTTCTGAAGTTCCCCCCAGTTCTGGGTCTCTGATCTAAGCTATGACTGAATTTGAGTGCATGCATGAAGGAGAATAATATATAATATGACTAAAAAGATAGGCTGGGGCCAGATTGTGAAAGATGTAAAATGCCAAATAAAGGAACGAATCTGAATTTGACCGAAAGTCACTAGTTTTTAAAGCAATGACTTTGGGGAATGACATGGGCAGACCCATGCTTTAGGAATATCACTTTCACGGCTGTATGGAAAATGAACTGCAGGAGGAAGAGACTTGAGGAAAGGAAACCAAATGGGGGTTTAAGTATACTAGTTCAAGCAAGGGTTAATGATGGCCTCAACTACATGACTGACTAGAGAGAAGGGAATGGATATTTGCTATGTTGTAGATAGAGGTAGAGCCAACGGGACTTTGCAACTAGCTGAATGTGAAGGATAAGGAAAAGTGAGGAACCAAGAATAACTCCAAGATTGCAAACCAAGATCACTAACTGGAAGACGCTGAGGTTGCAAACTAGAAAGACTAGAAGTATGCGGACACTTCTCACAAAAATAAGGAAAATTAGGAAGAGTGGTAGAAAGGATGATAATCATATGTGCTGGGCAGGTTGAGTTTGAGACGTCTGCAGGATACCTAGTGTTGGTGACTTTCCCTCATAAATGCCTCTAATAGATTCTGATCACTTTCAATAACTTCCTAATCTTACACATACAGCATATGTATAGAATATTTCTTATCCAAGTAGCTTAAAAGTTCCTTATATTAAGATTCTTAAAGACTGATGATGAAACATGTTATCCACCTCCTGACAGAGGCGACTGACCAGAGTGAAGACCTGAGACATGTTTTGTTTTGATATGGTCAACATGGAAATGTGTTTTGCTTAACTATACATGTTTGAGACAGAGATTTTGTTTTTATTTCTTTCTCAATGTGGGAGGGAGAGAAGGTGGATTTTCATTGATTGAAAAAAAGTAAAATTTGGTTTTAACATTCCACAATAATAAACAATCAAAAGGGATCATCTTTCCCTTCTATGCCATTACTCTGTCTGACCATGTCGTTTTTCAACCAAAGACACACCTGACCAAATACTGTTTTTGACGATCAAACATTGGTACAGAGAAAGAAGATACAAACACTCTTAAAATGCTATTTGCCATTATAAGCTTAAGCTTTGGTAACCTCTTCATCCTTGTTCATCTCCTCCCTAGCTGCAAAAGGAAAACTTTTGCCAGGTATCATTAACTCACTGATCATTATCAACTATTAAAAAATGAAAACCTGATTATATGCAAATTAACAAAATATCCTGCAAGTTTGACATAATTTCTATTTAAGTGAATCCCATTTTTTCTCTGAAGTCTATGGTAAAATTAAGGGTGAACTGTCTTGAAAAGCACTTTGGCCCACGGGTGTAGTAATATAGTTAAAAGGGTATTGGACTTGGAGCCTGGATTTGAATCTAAGAGCCAACATTTTTTAGCTATGGTGACTGTGAATACATCACTAAGACTCTCTGAGCCTCAGTCTTAGAGGGAGTTTCCTCATATAGAAATACCTCATACCAATGAAATCACAGGTACAGTACCTAGCAGGCACTTAACAAATATTTTCTAAATTGTTGAAAATTTGGTTTCTGACTCAAATCTTGCCCCTCTCTAATCCATCCTCCACCCAACTGCCAAACTTATCTTCTTTTTTTTGGCATGTTTTATTAGATAGACAGGTAGGTAGATAGATAGATGGATGGATGGATGGATGGATGGATGGATGGATGGATGTTGTTAAATTACTTCAGTCATGTCCAACTCTTTGTGACCCTGTTTGGAGTTTTTTTGGCAAAGATAAAGAATGTTTTGCCATTTCCTTCTCCAGCTCACTTTACAGATGAGGAAACTGAAGTAAACAGAGCTAGTACATGTCTAAGGCTGTATTTGAACTCAGATCTTCCTGACTCCAGGCCTTGTGCTCTATCTACCACACCACTTAGCTGCCCTAGATAGATAGATGGTATGTGTGTGTGTGTGTGTGTGTGTGTGTGTGTATGTGTGTGTATGCATTTGTGTGTACTTATATATATGTGTACATACACATATACAATATAGTTAGTATATTCATATAATTTATAAACAAGCAAATGTATACATATTAGGGAAATGTCAATTTTTTTTTATTGATAGGAGTGTGTGATATGAAAAACTTGGTAACATGAGGACCTTAGAACAGGTGCTTAATAAATGCTAGTTCCTAATATTGCACCTTAGCCTAAAGAGAAGACTCTGGGAGAAATTGGGCTGTCCTCAGGTATTTAAAGCACTGTCACATGGAAGAGGAATGAGACTTTTTCTGGTTTGGCCTCAGAGGGCATAACTAGGAGCATGACAAGGTAGTAATAACCAATTTCAGCTTGAAGGAAGGAAAAATTCCCCCCAAAAGGGAAGTCTTCACAAGTGGAAGGGGCTGGTTACCTTTAGACATTGTGTGTTCCCTCTCTTGAAGTAGAACCAGAATGCCTACTTGTCAGGGATATCAAGAGGGACAGAGGAGGCCAAGTGAAGAGTTCCTGTTAAGAGTTCCTATATGGCTTCTCAGTCTCTCCTCTCAGATTCTATAAATGCTTGTTCATGTGAAATAGTCAACAAGAGAGCAAAACATAGTGTGAAATACTGCTGCCGCATTAGGTGTTGGGAACGAAGAAGAGTTGTAATCCTTACCCTGAATGAGGTTACGTTCTGGAGTAGGGATGAAAGGATGCAATACAACACACATACAGGTAAGTAGGATACATCCTAGGGAAACATGGAAGCCAATGAGGAGAGATCTAGACAAAGTATCTACTGAACACTTGAAGGGTTGAACCAAGGTGGCACCTAGACTAAGTTTTAAAACATAAGGCTTCTAAAACACAGAATTGGGGAAGGAGTACATCCTCAGGAACAGGGAAGCTGCAAATTCTTACAAATGGAGGGCAGCTTGTAAAGCATAAAAAACAACTAAAAGTCCATTTGGCTAGAACACAGAGTTCATGATGGAGAGTAATGTGAAATAAAGCTGGAATGGCAATTTAGAGGCAAGACTGGGGGGGGGGGGGTCTTAAATGCCATGAAACAGATGTTGTATTTTATCTTGACAGCAATGGAGACACACTGAAGGTTTTTGAGCAGCAAAGAAAGAGGGTCTGACTTGTGTCTTTGGGAGGCTTTTGTGGCCAGTGTGGAAAGAATGGATCAGAAATCTCAGAATGGCATCTGGGAGGCCAGCTAGGAGGTGATGAAGGACTGAATTAGTGTGGTACTCATATAAATTGGGAAGGAATACAGATTTCAGAGATATTATGGAGTTAGGATAGGAGATTTGGTAAGTGAATGGAGGTAATTGGGGAGAGGAGCTTTTGACCCTGGGTAATGGAAGGATGCTAATTATCCTCAACAAAAATAGAAAAGTTGGGGAAGGGGAGGGTTTTGGGGAAAAGAAGATGAATTCACTTTCAGATAATGAGCCTAAAAGCTAGTGGGTCATTAAGATAGAAATCTTTCTACCTAACTGCTTCGGGTTTAATAAATGTGTCAAGCAAGAATTAACAGATAAAGTAGCCATAGCTGAAAGAGTACGGAACTTAAGAGTCAGGAGGATGTGGGTTCAAATCCTGGCTTTGCTAATCTCACAAAATCTCTGAATCTAAAATGTGGAAGAGACCCCACAAAGCAATCGAGTCTATTCTACACCAGAACAAGAATATGCAACCACTTATCCAACAAGTAACAATCTGGCTTTTGCTTAAAGAACCCCAAGAGACAGGGAACCTACTACTTCCCAAGGCTAAACTTTTGCCATTTTGAGAATAGCTTTAATTGTTAAGAAATGTTTCCTTACAAAAAGAAATCTTTCTCTTTGGAAATTCTACCCCTTTCCTCTGTGTCCTTGAATAATAATAAGTTAATAAGCTGATCTAGACTTCCTTTTCCACATATATATAAGAAGATGTTTGGACTAGGAGATTTCTAAAGCCCCTTAAGGTTTTCATTTGTATTTAAATTCTACTTAAAAAAAAAAAGAATGAAAGAAAAGAAAAAAAGAAGAAAAGAAGCTGTCTTTGGTGTTCTCAGTCAATATTCTTCCTGAATCAACCCCTACTAACAAAATTCAAAGATGGTTATAAACTGAAAGTACTCCAGATCATCTTAAAGAATGAAGGTCTATGAGGCCGAAAAAGCTGTCTGCTTCGGACAGGAGGGCAATGTTGACTTTGACATTAATCGGGGACATTGTTTTATTTTTGGTTTGTTCTGATTACCCAGTGACAGTAGAAAAAAAGTTGGTGACAGTCAGAAAAACAGGGAGTAGCTAGTTATAAAAGACTGCCAGGGGATCCCAAGGGTTCTCTGGGGAAAGGAGGTAACGAAAGATGCAATCAGGTGGACAGACAAGTACCACTGGAATATTGATTAATTTCCTAGACTGGCAGAATTTTGAGTAAAGCTGAAGGCACTGGAGAAGCTAAAACTAACACAGGTAAAGCAATAAATTAAAAAAAAAACTTATTAGACTATAAGTATCTGCCAGGGAAAATTAAAGAACCCCAAAGATTAAATGGGATATGAAGTGACAAGAGCACAACTCAATGGAAAAGCAACACAGAAGGAATGCCCTCTTCAATCTGGAATAAACAATGTACATATCATCACAGAATGTCAGAACTTTAGACATTATGTAATCCAATCAGCTTGTTTTTCCATTAGAACAGGATCAAATTGGTTAAGTGATTTGTTCAAAGCCATACAGCGAGGAGAACTAGAGCTCAGATCACCAGATTTCCTGCCCAGTACCCCTTCTACCATACCTAAATGTCATGGATAAACCACGAAGACCACAGGAAAAATCTGAACAGGAACAATAGGAAAGCCTATCTTAATGATACATGGATGGCATTCTTCAGACAGAAAGACATTTCTGAATAGTTTCAGGATATGTTTGTAATTGTAACAAAGGGAAAACGAGCTATGGGGAAGACTAAGATGAGAAATGTCCCTTTTTCAGCTCATAGGCCAAAAGTAGAAAACCTTCCAGTTAGAAATGCCCTCATCAAGACAAAAGGTCCCTCAAGATGGTAACAAAGTGTTTACTGTTTTTGAGAAATGGAAGTCAAGTAAGCACCATGCTGCTCTGCTTAATCCAAAAGACAGGATGAAAGTATAACTGAGGGTCCCTCTAAGGATGCAGCTTCTCCAATCTGTTCTCCTCACCAAAGCTACCCAGCAGCTGCTCTGCTGTATCAGCTCTCACTGGACAATGCTGTCCAGGGGCATGCACACTTGCACTCTCTCTCTCTCTCTCTCTGTCTCTGTCTCTCTCTCTGTCTCTGTCTCCCTCTGTCTCTTTCTCTGTCTCTGTCTCTCTCTCTCCCTCCCTCCCTCCCTCCCTCTCTCCCTCTATGATTCTGTTCTATCACCTATGAGCTCCCCTACCACCCAAGTTTTAGGGACTGTGCTAGAGTTTGTGGGCCTTGTTTTATAATATGGCCCTGCTAATGAATGGTGTATTTGTCTTTTGAGGACTGGCCTAGTTAAGTTACAAGGGGCTCATTATCTTAAGACCAGCTACCATGTGATGAATTTCTTCAGCTACAGCAACTCATGAACTATGACTGTGATCCTCATTGGTAAATAAGAGTACCCACACTGATAAATCACAGATCCTTGAATGATGATATTGATTCAATTCAACAGTATTTTTTTTTTAGCATAAAGCATGCTAGGTCACAGAGCAAAATTTTATAGGGTTTCTCCTTTATTAAGTAAGATACATTTGTATAAAGTCCCCAAATATATTAAGCATTCTTTGAAAGCTCTGAAGAAGCACACAGAATAACTGATGAAGAACCTTGAATTAATTTGAAGTACCCTAAGGCTAGAAAGGAATTATGGAGAGGGAAAGACTTTCTTCAATAGGAAACTAATGGCTTTTTAAAAAATGTTAATTTAATTTAATTTAATTTTCAGGTCTGAATTGTCTCCCTCCAGTCTCTCCCCATTGAGAAAGGAAGAAAAACAAAACCCATTACAAGCAAAACAAAAGGAAACAAAAATCTTTTGAAATGCCTTCAAATTAGCTGTAGAAAAATTGTTATCACTCTACCTCCACACCAGCCACTTCCCCTCTGCTTGGAAACCCTTCATCTTTATCCCTTTCAAGCTCCCCTTTTATGTGTTGTCTTTCTCTATTAGAATGTAAGCTTCTTGAGGGTAGGGGGCCATCTTGCTTCTTTATTTTTGTATATCCAGTACTGAGCAACAGTACTTGACACATAGTACGTCCTTAATAAATGCTTTATTTAGCTGGCTATTATAAACTCAGTAAAAACTGCAACAAAGAGAGAATTTGGTGGGGTTTTCTGAAATCTTTCAAATTAGTTTCTGTAAAGATCACTTCAATGTCCTATTTCCTTTGATCATATAGTATCTATTGCTTGACTTAGCCTACTCTCTGTGGACTCCAGATGAATCATCTCAAAAGTTAGGTTTCATCCTTAAGAACATTTCAAAGAGATTCCTAAAGGCACTGGTTCTAAAAATGACTGTCATTTTAGGTCAGCTGTCAACCTGGTCATCACTTTACTCTTGCCTACTTTTTACTTTCTACTACAGTAATTCAACTAGTGTTGGTTTTTCCATTTGGACATATGCAAGTTCTATGGGATAGAAAGAGAAGCCCCAAAAAACTAGATACCGAAGGGTGTTAAAAACAAAAAATAGTTCATAATTAATGGACTTTCCTTAACAACTTCATGTCTAAGAGGTTATTATTCTGAAAATTTCCCTCTGGAATGAAAGAGAAATTAGAAAGTTTGTTTCTTATTTTTTTTGCAAAGTACTTTTCCAGATTCCTTATTCCATGGAAAACCAAACTTTAAAAAAAAAAAAAAAAACCTCATGTGAATTTCCAAGACCACAGACCACTAGGAAGCTCTTCCCATTATAGCAAAATGTCATCATTGCAAAAGTACCAAAAATATAGGTTATTCCAATGGAATAGAAAAAACAAACGATCTGAAAGAAAACTCAATTCTACTGTTAAGTCCTTGGACAACTCATGTCACTTCCCTGAGTCTCATCTTCCTTTTCTCCAAAATGAGGACAATTAATCCCCTACCTACTTCAGAGACCTATTTTGAAAATCAAGCGAAATAAAGGATGTGGAAAAGCACTGTAACCATAAGTTATCATAAAAATATAAAATTATAATTATGATTAGCAAAGACCTGACTGACCTTTAGGTTCAATAGACTTTCTAAAGTCACACATTACAAATACTATAGTTATTAAGAGTACCTTTCTACATTTATTTCCTTTTACTTACATATCACTGCATAGTTTTCCCATGTCAGGTGTAAAAATGTATGAAGAATGGAGGTAGGAAATTATAATAAAATATCAAGAAAAATATTTGATTGTTTTTTAAACTTTTGGAGAAATCTGATAGGGAAGGCATGGTTTGGAAATATGAGTATATACTAAGAAAAACTTTTATACTGTTATTTTAAGATTTGAAAAAATGCTTTACAGATATTATCTCATTTAATCCTCAAAATAACACTGTGAGGTAAGTGCTATTATTATCCTTATTTAACTGATACAAAACTGAAGCTATGAGAAGTTAAATGATTTGCCTAGAATCACACAGCTAATTAATAAAAATCTGAGTCTCTGGCTGGATTTGAACTCAAGTCCTCCTGACTCCAAGTTCACTGACTACTGAGCAACTATATATTGGACACTATAGAATGAGATGAAGCTTCAGAGTCTACTCACTGCCTGGGTACAGGTACTTCATAACAAAATCATTTAACCACTCTTGGTCAAAGCTTTAAAGAACCAACATTCAAATACCCAATAGTAGTAATAGTTTTAGGAAATGTTTGCTGTTATGATGAAATTAGGTAAAGAGTTGGTCTCAGAGATTATTCTCTGACTTTCTTAACGTTGTAGGCTATTACTTGAACTGCAATTTTAATTTTAAATTTAGATAAATGTTGGAACATTCCTTTGTCATTGCTTTATAATTTGATTTGTACCAAGGTAGCTTTCAGCAAGGGGATATTAAAGCTCAATGAAACAACAGTTCTTAAGCTTGGGAAGGCCAGATGTTTCCGTTAATAGAGCTTGCAGAAAAAAAAAAAATCTCTCTTAGCTAGTCACAAATTTTGAAGGTTATTAAAAAGACACACACTATACACATCATGAACAATGCTCAATTCTCAGATAAGAAGGTAAAGCAGTCACTGAAACAAAATTTAAAAGCAAATACTTGTAAGTATTTTGTAAGCAGTTCTACAACTATAGTTCTAAGAATGCCAGATAACTCACTGGCAATCATTAATATACGAGAAGTAGTATTACCTGCTTTTGTATCCAAATATTGAAAACCAGCTACGAAATCAAAACAAGGAAATCCTATGTTTTAGTCATCCTTCTCTGTTTATAAACTGTTCTAGTCACTTCCCCTCCCAACCCTACTCCCACAAGCACACCTTCAAACCTTGCCTTATTCTTTATTTTAGTAGTTATGTAATAAAAAGGCACATTCCGTACATTAAGAAATCTAAAAACTACTGTGTATAACTCTTGTTTTTAAATTTTTAGAATGAAATCAATTAGACTGCTTATGTGGAAGAATATGCTAAGGATACATTGTTCTTCCCTCACTTTCATCAACCATATTCACTGTCCTACCATCACCAAAAAAGATCATTTTTATAAAAAACTAAAAACAATTTTAATACCAAATACCTATGCAGCTGGGTGGAATCAGGCAGCATCTGAGTTCAAATGCTGCCTCAGACATTTACTAGGTGCGTAACCTAAGCAAGTCATTTACCTCTATTTGCCTCAGGTTTATCATCTGTGTAATGGGGATAATAACAGTTTCTACATCCCAATATTGTTTAGAGGATAAAATGATATAATATTTGTAAAGCATTCTGCAAACCTTAAAGCACCATATAAATGCTAGCTGTGATTATTGCATTATTAGCTCAAAGAAGCATTATATAGAAATTTTAAATTCTAGTATGGGACCATTCATTTTTTAAACTGAAATAGTTATTACTGATATAGAACTTTAAGGTTTATAAAACACTTTACTTATGCCATCTCATTTGATCCTTACAACAACCCTTACAAAAGGTAGATGCTTTTATTATTCCCATTTTATAGATAAGGAAGGTAGGGATTAGAGAAATTTCACAAAGCTAGTAAGTGTCAAGTCTTCCTAACTCCAATTACATTTCTCTGTCCACAGTACCATATGCCTCATGCATTCATGTAGCCTTTTCTTAGAAAAAGTCACTTTTATTGCAATCCCAGCTTCTCTTCTGAGAACTTGAAAAACACTTCACCCACCTAAGTCTGTTTCCTCATTTGTAAAATTTGTGGGTGGCACTTGGTGATTAGACTAAACTAAGGGTTCTTACTCTGGGTTGAAAACATCCTGAAGTTATTTTAAGAAATATTCTGATAACTGTATTTTAATATAATTGGTTTCTTTTGTGATCCTATGAATTGTGCTTTAATTTAAAGACATTATTCTAAGGAGTCCATGGGGCTTCACCAGAATTCCAGGAGTTCCTAACCTTTTTTGTGTCATGAACCTGGGGTCTAAATGCTATGGTCCACTCCAGTTCAGTTTTATGATTCTGGGAAATGTATTGTAATAGGTCGAATACAATCTCTAGTCAATTTCTTCAATAAAAGTGAAAAAAACCCCTCAGTTTCAAGAGTAAATCAATTGCTGCCAAGAAATACTGACTATACTGCTAACCTTATACAACACCCCTTAATAGTGCCAACTATAATAACTATAATAAATTCTAAACACAGGAAAATCATTAAAGACATGTCTACTGATAAGTTCTAAATAAAATTTCATCAATGAATCTTCATCTCCTACCAGGTCCCCCTCCTCTGCATTTCTCCATCATGCCTCAGGATCAGCTTCATTCTGGAAGATCACTTCAGTCTGGGAACTCACACCTTGGCAGTATCCTCTGCTCTGGGGGCTCCTCCCAGAACCTCCATTTTAGGAGGAAGCCCAGTCCAGCTACCTCTTCATTTCCCACCAGGCTTTCCTCCTCTGGATTTCTAAAATATGTTCCCTTGACCAGGCATCTACTCTCCCCTTTTCCTTTTCAGTTCCCTTTTACGTGTTGTTCTTCTTCATGAGAATGCAAGTTTCTTAAGGACAGGGCATGCCTTTCTTTTTGTTTGAATTTGTATTCCCAGAGCTCAGCGCAGCACTTGGCAAATGTCTGTTGAGTGACTAACTGGAGTCACTTAAATACTTAAATGCACCAAAAAAATATTAAAATCACAACCCTAACAATAGTAGTTTATTCTATAGGTGTAGAATTACTTTCTCTCTCTATGAGAATAGAGAAATCATTTGGGATCTGAAGAAATGGGAATATGTTTCTTTTCCAATTTATGAACAAACAGAAAAAGGTAATGTAAAAATCACCACATCTTGTTTCAGTGACCCTTCTCATTAGAGTACGACCAAAAAAATTCACCCAAATATCTTTGAATTATCCTTTTTACTTGAAACTGGTTTACCTCTCAATGACTTCACATATTTCTGTTTAGTCTTAGAGGGAAAACAATCCAAACATCATTGTTTTCTGCCCTATCTAAAGAAGTATTTTTTTTTAAAAGAGACATAAACTATTGCTTTAAAAGTGTATATCTTATATACAAAGCGAATGGAAAGCATATCTTTCAGATTTGAACATCTGCATTAAAGGTTTAAAAATTATCAAATGTTTAGTAAGAATTTTTGTGTGCAGAATATTTTACTAGATCCTGGGAGACAGGTAGTGTTTAGATAAGCCATAGCCTCTGGCCTCATGGAATTTATAGTCTTGTACTAAGGTCATTAAAAAATGAGAATGTAATGTCCCTTTTTATTGAAAAAATAACTTTGAACCTTCCTATCTTGATTTAAATCAAACGTACTTTAGCTTCATTCCATGTTATATACTGCCAGGAAAAAAAAAAAAACAAACAAACCACAACTGTGGTTTCTGTCAGAAAATATTATTTGTGGCATTAAAATGACATTTTGTACATGTTAATTGTTGTTTCTAAATACTGTTTTTTTCTTTTGTCAGTCCTCTCTGCCCTTTGTATGCTACCTCTAATAAATCTGTACCTGGTTAGTGCAGTACTTCTCACTGTTTAATAATTAGACAAGTACATAAATGAAGCCCATGTATTTCTTCCTGATTCCTAAGGCAGCATGCCAGTGAAATAATGGAAGAATTCTCTCTCCTATCCAAATTCTAGTGCTGCTACCAAAACTTACAGCTCTCCCAGAGAAAATAAGCCAACTCCCTGATTTTGGTATATTCAGCCATTTTACCTACAAAGGTAACTACGACAGTCATTGAGAAGCAGCATAACATAATGGAAAAGGGTATTGGACTTGGAGTCAGATAGCCCAGGGTTCAGATCCTGTCTACGACATTCACTTTTCTGAGCAAGTCATTTAACTCTCTCAGTCTCAGGTTTCTGATCTGTAAAATGGGGATAATAATAATTCCTTAAATAGCTATTGCAGGGGTTAAATAAACTAATATAAAGTGCTTTTGTAAATCTTAATGTCCCTTATAAATATTATTTATTAGTAAGTCCCAAATTATACACTTAACTGAAACTAATCACTGATATAGAGGTCAGTGGGTGAATTTATATCAATTTAAATTTGTTTATTAAGATGGCCAGTCTATTATAGTAAATAATATTTTCAGGTTATTTAATAACCTCATAAAACAGAGTCAAATCTAACTTTTTAAAGGGGGGTGCAAAGAATAGTAATATAGCATAAAGCAGCTTCAAACATAAGCTGGTTTTAAGTACATGACTATTAGAGCTGTAAATGTAATTCCAAACTCTCATCAGGAAATGCCCTTCCAATGATAGCTTTAATTGTGGCAACCCTGCTCTGTTTTCCAGCATCATGAAACCTCAGTAAAGCCATACAGCACTGAAGACACATACCAAAATATGATTTAAAACATGATTTCCTGAGGAAATGATAGGAGAAACAACAGCACTAACCAAACAGTACTGAACAACTGTCACCTGTTATTCTCTTGTCTATTTGTTTTCTTCAGCTGATGAGAACAAGAGAGAGTAGGGACCAAGGGAACTCTGTGGTTTTAAAAAAAATGTCATCTCTCCCAGTAACTGGATTATGATAAGAAGATAAAGGGATAGAAATATCATGCCAAATATTGGAAGAGCTTTTCCTTTCTGTCCCTCTTTCTGGAAGGGAATGAGGATGAGTCACTCCAACTTACCTCTTTCAGTGATATTCAGTTTCATAACCCATTAGTTATCACAATCATATTGCACAGTATGCCTGCAGGTTTTGTCTTCCTCTGGGATTGCGAATGCAAACAAATTAAATGTGATGCTAATATATAGTCACCATGTGCCAAGTGTCCTTAGCTTGCCATCAAAAAAAGGACATGTTCTGTTGCTAAAGCTACACAACGGGAAACCTTCCTTATGAAGATTGGGGGGAAAGGTGGGCATATCTTTCCCTATTATTATTTTTTTAAAAACCCACAGTAGTCACTATTTCCTATAACCTCTCTACAGCTGCTCCCAGTAGGGCAGTTAACCTTTCTTCATTTCCGTGACTACAAAGGTACACCGAAATTCAGCCACCTCCTTTGCAAATACATTGGTATTTGTTAGAAGGGGCAAAGATCAAGAGAATTTGAATGGATTATCCCAAATCTCTTATGATGACTGGAAAAATAAGAGCTTCACAGCATTATTTGCATGTATGAAAGACAGAGTGCTATTACGTATGAGAACCATCAGTGTTCCTCTGGGACAGTAAGTATGCCAAAACAACGAGAGAGGAGCTAGAACAGAAGTGTCAAACTTGTAGCCCAAAGATCTGAGGTTGTCAAGAAATTCCTAAGTCCAGAAGTAGATTAAAATATCATTGGGAAATATTTAACAAAATAAATAAAAATACAATAAAATTCAGATAATGTTAATTTATGATTTTCTAAATCAATATGCACTCTGCATGAATCTATTTCTCTTCGAGTTTGATATCACTAAACTCGAAAACCTATAATTTCAATGATAATTACACTCCCAGGTGAAAAAAACTCCCTCTACAAAGCAGATCTGCACCTACTCTCCTCTGAGACTTGCCTAAAGCAGTGGTATCAAACTCAAATAGAAACCGTGGGCCACTAAACCATAATAAGGATCCCTGCAGGCTACATTTTGACTTAGAAAAACACATGTTTATATATTTCTTTTTTATTAATCTATTTTGTTAAATAATTCACAATTGGGGTTTTTTGGTCTATGTTTTCTTTCACAACATAACTAATATGAAAACATGTTTTGCATGACTGCACATGTATAACCTATATCAAATTGCTTGCCTTCTCAATGAGGGGGGAGGGGAGAGAAGGGAGAAAATGTGGAACTCAAAATTTTAAAAAAGAATGTTAAAAATTGTTTTTACATATAATTGGGGAAAGATAAAATAATATTTAAAAATATTTCCCAATTACATTTTTATCTGGTTTAGACTATATTTCAGAGTGCTGTGGGTCTCATGCAGTCCACTGTGTTTGATATTTTTTTCCTAGAGCTCTATGAAGTTAAAAGTGATTTTCCCAAAGGACACACAGCCAGTACATGTCAAAAGCAAAACTTGAACTCAGGTTTTCCTGACTTTGACCAAGGTCATCCTTCCCTATACTATATACCATGCTACCTCTTATTTCTTTTGATTACCTACCATCTGGGGAAAGCCTCAATCTTCAGGTAGATGCAAATAGATCTTTCTATATAGCACATTTTAACCTGTTTTTAAAAAGGTACCTGTTGGAACTCTGGGGCAGTGGTAGCAGCATGGAAGTCATCAGGGATGAGAAGGCAGCTGAACAGGGATCTAGTGTGACAATTGGCCAGTTTTCTGCATCACAGACTCAGAATCTGAAAATCTGAGTTACCCATACTTGCTAGGCTTGCTTTGATCACAGATTTTTTTTTTTGTTTTTCTGTACTAAATGACAATTAATAAAGAACAAAGCTAATAAAGAAAAATAACTCCACTCCCTCTGGTCAACATTCGTCTAAATATTAAAATGGTAGCAATTACAATTCATTCAACAAGCAATTACTAAGCAAATAAAATGTGCATGTGGGGATGAAAAGACAGTGCCACTACTATCGAGGAGGTGGGGAAGGACACGTCACCAAGAAATGTGATATTAGGGAGAATAGTGGAAACACAAAGGGGAGGTCCTGGCAGTCATTTCATCACCTAGAGCTCAGGGAGTAGATGGCAAATGAGTTGGGTTTTGAAGGAAGAGGTTTCAACAGAAGGAGAAAGTAATGAGAGTCCATTCTAGGCATGGAGAACATGAGTTTGAAGGAATAATGCAGCTTGGCTAGAATGTACAATGGACATGATGTGAAGGAGAAAGTATGAGATAACAAGCTTAGACAACGGTTTAAAGTTTGTGAAGCATTTTAATAAGCATTATCTCATTTGAGTTTCACAACATCTCTGAGGCAGTCGCTATAAAGTGTTATCATTTCCAATTACTAATCAGTGTACTGAGGTCCACAGATTGAATGGTGTCCATGGACACAGGGCTAGCAAGTCACAAGCAGGATTTGAAAGCAGGTTTTCCAGACTCTAGCACAAAATGACACACTGATTCTGGAAAGGTAAATTCTGGTGAGATTGTATAAAGCCTTGAAGGCCAGTATTAGGAATTTATGTCATTCAGTAAGCAATGGAGAGCCATTGAAGGGACTAAATTAGACAAAGTATTCGCATACTTTGCATAAAAGGAGTCTCCTTCTCTAGGGTAAGTAGAAGTAACTCTCACTGCTTTTCTTGGTAAGCTTACCTTTGCCCAGGCAAGCCCAATATTCATCTGTTGTATAAACAGAATTTCCATTTACCAATAACATTTCTGGCTGGAAATAAATGGCAGAATTAACCCTCAGAGTCAGTGTTGGGCTACTTAGGAGGCAATGTCAGGAAATAAAGTGACAGTACTGGAATACCCAATGAAAGAAAACCTGAGTATGGTTTATTAAGCACATGCCTCCCCCACTCCAACCATTTCCATCTGAAGCCTCATACCCATCCTGCTCTAGTCTCACTGCTACCTCCGCTACTCCTTGTCCTTGAGGATGCTACTCTATTACCAGCCGTTAACTTTCTGTGCTCTCATTTCTATCCATCTCAGAGGAGACCTTACTATATACTTTGATGTTCCCTCAAGCACCCTGGTCTCCTGATTCCTCAATCTCAGCTCCAATGTCTTTTTACTCCATCGTCGTCACACGTGGAATTGTTCTGCATCCTTGACCACCCCTATCGCCCCACAAATGTTGCACCCCCAACAATCAAGGATTCCAAAATTCCTTTATTTGACCTTAATCTCCATTCCATTAATCCGTATGCCTCCACTTGTCCTAAACCTATTCCCAACAGTCACCATGACCTCCAGTCTCTCAGTACTCTCCAAAACCATCAACTCCTTCTCTAACTTCACTTTTTCCCTCTTCCCAATCTTGACACTGTCCTCTACTCTCAAATCCCCTCCTCATTTATCTTATTGACACTCATGCCGTGTCAAAGCCAATCCCTGAATTACTTTTACCATCTGCTTCCTATGCTTATACTGCTCTGTTCCAAGGTGTTGGACAAAGACATGAAACCCTATTGGCTAGGCCCTCTAATCTGAATCAGGCCTTCAGTGTTTCAAGGTAATCTTTTTCCCCCTCCCTAGTTATTCTTTCATCTTCCTCCCTAAGCAGATGTTCCAATTCCCTGCTCAAGCCTCCTTACACCATCCCCTGTCACATGGAGGATCTCACTTCATATTTTGGGAAAATAAGAGGCCATTCATCACAAGCTTCCTTTTCCTCTTAATCTATATTTCAATATCCCTTGACAAAATACTCCTTTCCCTCCTCTTTTACTCCAGTTTCTAGTGGAGAGGTAGCCCTTCTCCTCACCAAAGCTAACGCTTCTACTTGTACCCACGATCCTATCATCTCCCATCTACTCTAGTAGATCATTCCCCCCACCTTTATCTTCTGTTCTCTCCCTTATCTACCAGGGTGCATTTCTTGCTGCCAGGTTTCCTCTATCCTTTAAAAACACAATAAAACAAAATGGAAAAAAAGCCCCATAAATCATGTACCATGCCTTCAAGCTATCATGTTAGAGCTTTCTTTACTTTCTTGTACAGCCAAAATCCTAAAAAAAAGTTTCCTACTCTCGTTGCCTGTCCTCTCACCCTTTTCTATAAACCTTTTGCAATCTGGCTTCTGGTCATCACTCAACTGAAAATGCTCTCTCCAAAGTTACCAATGATCTCAACTGCCAGATCCCAATGGTCTTCTCTCAGTCTCCATCCTTCCTGATCTTTCTGCAAGAGATCTAGCACTGTGAACCACCTGCACACTCTCTCCTCTCTAGATTTTCATCTCCATCTTACCACTTCTTCTCAGGTTCCTTTAGTGATTTTTCATCCATATTATGTCTGTAAGTGTATGTGCATCCCAGGGCTCTGTCTTGGCTCATCTCTTCTTTCTCATCACTCTCCCTTGGAGACCTCATCATCTCCCATAGGTTTAATTATTATCTCTAAGCATATCACTCCCAGATCTAAATAGCTAGGCCCCTGTTTCTCTCCTGAGCTCCAAACCATATACATCAACTGTCTATTGGGCATTTCAAATCAGATATCCATAAAGAATCTCAAATCCAATATATTCAATACAGAATTTATTATGATCCGTATTTTCATCAACAATTTGAAGACGAGATGGAATACTTCTCTAGAAAATCTCTAGAAGACATAAAACTAGAAGCCATAGTTAATATACTAGACAGATGATAGAATCTGAATTTTTAAAAATCTTAATAATTAGGAATGATGGGCCAAATAGAATGAATTTAATTGAGAAAAGTATAAAGATTTGTACTTGGGTTGAAATGTCAGGTACCCAAAGACAGAATGAAGGTGATCTAGCTTTATTTCAGTAGATTCTAAACTCAGTAGGTGTAAACTATTTAATGTGCCTCCTCAGAACCTCAATTTGAGCAAGTACCCGTGCCAACCATGCTCACTTCAAATCCAGCTCAGCCCAGGGCTCTCCAGACTACTTTGCCAACTTAGGTAGGTGCCTCTCCCCCTTTCCAGCATACTTTGTCTTTCCCCATTAGGATGTAAGAGACCCTCGTATTTTTTGCTTGTATTTGTATTTCTAGTGCTTAGCACGATGCTTAGCACATAGTAATTGCTTACTAGAAGCTTTATCTCTAGGGCCTTCTGAAAAAGATAATATAATTTTCACCTGTTTTAACAATAACATAATGCTCCAATAATAATGCTCCAACATTCTCACTACATTCCATGCTGGCCGGACAAAACCCAGAATACTGTGTCCAGTTCTATGTATCATACTTTAAGCGCTGCAGAAGAGGACCAATCAGAATTCAATGTAATTCAACAAATATTATGGGTAAGTGAGAGATCTTTGATCAACATTAGTAAATTGCAGAGCATTACCAATATGACCTGCAGGCATAAAATGACATAAAAGATATCATTAGGATATAAGGTGTGAAAGGAAGATGGGCTATGCTGACAAGAGGACCAAGTTGAAGCAGTTCAAATGTTGTATAAGTCACCAAGTTAAAAGGCCTACAGGAAAGGCCTCTAACATATTTGTTGGAATTACTCTTCCCTCCAATCCCCCTCCCCCCCCAAAAAAAAGATTTATGAGAGGACATGGAAGAGAGTTAATGGATGGTTTGCAGCAGTGGTATCAAACCCAAAAAGAAATGGGGCCATTAAGTTGTACATAAGATTTCCTATACACAAGGATCCCTGTGGCAGAATATTGATTTAGAAAAACACATATTAGCATTATCTATGTTCTATTGTTTTTTAATTTTATTTGTTAAATATTTCCCAAATACATTTTAATATGGCTAAGTAGTTTGAACTTCTGGATTGCAGATTGCATGAGACCCACTGAAATTTGCAAGTACAGTGTTCAGTGTCACATCTGAAAGGAGCTCTCAGCTAGCACATGGGCATAGTACAAAGTTTAGCTAAGAAATCAGCCTTCATACTGCTTTTTAACTTTTCGTGTATTTTAAATCTGCTCTCATATATTACAAGCTGCTTCAAAGTAATTCTATGTTTAGCACTCTTTCTATTTACATCCTTCTTCTTGTTCTTCACTTTTCCCCAATATCTTGTTGAATGCTTAATATTTAATTGGATTTTAACTGTGGTGTCCCTAAGGAAGAGAAGAGCTTGAAATATCTCAGGCTGAATTTCTCTTTGTCATCCTTTAAAGACTCCAGAAGTTCAATGCACCTAGCTAACACCTAAATATTCTAGAATTAGAAAGCTTATAGACTATTATTTGTTTTTAAACTGATATTTGAAAGAAAGTCACCTGGAATCAGAATGAACACAAAGACATTTTGTAAACTTGAACCCAATTCTTGGCTTTAAAACATTTCTGATATATGCTAGTTCATGTCTATTCAATTCAAAATAGTAAGGATTTAATAAGTGTATACTAGGTACAAGGTATTAATAGGTGCTAGAGATACAAATATTGCAAAAAAAAAAAGATAGACTCTGGATTCAAGGAACTTATAATCCTAAGGGAGGGTGAAAGATATACAGATAAATTACTATAATACAAGGTAGAAAATGATTCAGTGAATAGGAAAGGTCAAATAGAACACCCTGGGAGATTCAAAGATAGAGATACCAATTACTTCTTGCTGGAGGAGATTGAAGGAAGGAGTGTTGGAGGAGGTAGCACCTGCGCTGAGGCAAAAGGGAGAGAAAGGCCTTAAGGGAATCAAGAGATAAGATGCTAGATTCACACCAGATTCATGCCATGGCTCTTGAGTATAAGATAACTGTAAGGTGCAGTTTGGCTTTTCTAAGGACATTTAACCAGAATTTCTATGCAGGTGATGTTTAAACACAAATTATAAAGCCAAATAAGTAGAGAAGTTCATTTTAGATGATGCTGTAATAACCACAGAAATAGATACAATATAATTAGAAACACATAAATCGCTATGCACATAGCAGATACTCAATTAAATACTGACTGACTAAATGAACACTAATTTCTGCAGACTTTTTTTAACTGACACTGGAGTGGCTTTCTTTTTAACACTTAGAAGAAGAAATCTTTGGCAATTGTTAAGTGAATTAAAGTCTTTAAAATATATATATATATGATATATATATGTATATATACTAAAATAAAATATCAGGCAGAAACAGCTATAAAAAAGGAAAAAGCCTACAAGTCATTACTTGTGAAATTCTGCCAAACACTTGTTCCTAATAAATGACTGATTGCCCCCAGTCATCATCTATCCATTCTTTATTGTGTCCTCCAAGACGTGCACCCTGTGAGTACCTTAATATGTATTTTTTAATTGACAGGAAGACTATTTCCAAATCACACTAGTATCCCCTGCTGAATGCCCAATTCCTGTGTTTATCTTTGCTGAGCTATTTTTCATTGTGTGTGTTTGCATAGTGTCACTTGTGCTGAATTGTTTACAAAAGTCAGGCCCTAACTCATAAATGATTTGGAGCTCCAAAAATTCTTTAAAAAAAAAAAAAAACCAGTTGTAGAACTTGGAATTTATTTTCTCAAGGAAATAATGCTATAAATCATGGTTAGGTACCAAGCTTAGCCCACAAAAGTCTTCTAAAACCATATTTGTTTGGTATTTTTTTTAACTATGTAGGAAAAATAGGGGCACATGGCTTCTAAAGAATAAGCAATGCTTTGCATTGTGCTTGAGTCACTCTGCTGTGCATTGAGTCATCTCATAGATACCCTATGAGAAGCCAACTTGGGTGGTAGCTAAATTCACTGGAAATCCTGTCAAGGTAATTTAGAGAAGCCAGATAGTAAGAAGTGAGATGGTGTACTTTGGATTGTACAGGTCTATAGGTGGTAGTGAGGGAAAGAGTGAGAATGAATTGGTATGCAGGAGAGAAATTAGTTGAATCTGGAAAACAAAAAAATGTCCAAGGCCCACATAAAAGTTTGATTCCCACGTCTCCCCTAGCCTGTCAGTCATCCCTGTGGTGACTGGGGTGCTTTCATATTTCTATGTTGCTCCTGTGGAGTTGTGGCTTATGATGTTCCTCATCCCACAAAACATAAATCACATCTAGAGGAGAATATGAAGATGAGGAAAGCTGCCTATCAGATCATACCAGCCAAACTCATCCCTAATTCTTCAACTTTAAAGACTGGCCCTCTGATAGGCAGCAAATTCATAACCTTGAGTATGGATTTAATGTTTTGGTTACTGGAAAGAGAAAAACATGTCATACCAGAGGAAGGTGGAGTAAGTTACTTTTCTCCCCTTTTGTTGAATACTTCCAAATAGATGAATTTTTTTCTCTGGGATCCTCACGCTTCCCTTTGTCCTGCTTCAGGGTTATCCTCATGCTTCCCTATATATATCTTTGTCCTGCTTCAGAGTTATCCTCTCACTTGGGACTCTTCCATATCCTTATGCTGCCCTGGATACTACAATCAAACAGTGTTATGATCCAAAATTATATAACCACCCTCACATTCCAGTCAGAACTCAGAGTCCCTCCACACAGATGATCTTAGCTGGGGATTAAGAGGAAACCCCTTTGATTAGACTAATTTGTACTGAGGTTTGAATGAGACAACTTAACCCTCCCAGCTGTATTTGCATTTTTAAAAGGAGATTCTTGTCAAGCTAAATAAATCTCTACTTAAAATATTTATAAGCAATGTAATTATGATAATAGCCAATATTTAGATAGCACCTTATAAAGTGATATACTACACACATACATGCATATAGAAAACCAAAGCTCATTTAGTCTTTCACAACCACTATTTGAGGCAGGTGCTAGTATTGTATAGTGTGGGGGCTTTTAAGCCATTTTTGTGTCATGAACCCGGAAGCGTTTGATGAACTCTAAAGAGGAAGGTGGAATAAAATAACTTTCTACCCCGTTGTTGAATCTCTCAAAGTTTGCCTCTGAGACCCTTATTCTCCCATTCTACATGTTTCTCCCTCTTTTCAGAATAATATTTTTACATGCAAAAAGATACAGGATTACAAAGAAAACTTATATTGAAACAATTATATTGAAATACAGTTATTAAAATGCCCCTCCAACCTCGACACATACATAGGCATTTACTACAAGAACTGTGGCATATAAAGTGAATAAAAAGTTTTTAAAATCAGTTCAAATAAAAGGATTTATTGAGGATATGAGTGGACTAATTTTTTTAAATAACAAAACATTACATTGTGAAGCGATCCAGTCATCTTGCTAGTAAGAGATTTAGCACCAAAACACATGTACCAGAAGTCAGTCCTTGTAAGGCAGCTAGGTAATGCAGTGGATGGGCAGGAAGACCTGACTTCAAATATGTCCTCAGATACTTAGTAGCTGTGACACTGGGCAAGTCACTTAAGTGTGCCTCAGTTTCCTCAACTTTTAATATTTGTAAAGTGCCTAACATAGTGCCTGGTCCTTCCTTCATTCCCCATCCTCCTCGCCCCACATATTAGACTGGGGATGATATGCCACGGAAAGGATCTTTGTAGAAATCAGAAGTGGCAAAGAAGGTGATGGAAGCAAAAATTTTTCTTTAGGAGAATATGGGAAGTCTTGGCTACCGTGAAAAGTACAGCACAGAGTTATTTGTGAGTCATCTTGATAGGGTTTACCTCACATACCATCACAAAGATGACCCCATAGCCTTAGAATAGAGGACTCATCTAAGATAAAATTTAATTTTCCCTCCCATCCCTGGATGGCAGTGAGGTAGCATATGTTGCAACAAGCCGTCAGGACCTCCCTCTGGGTAGGTGAAGGAAGAATAATTCTATGTTGTCTAGGCAATCACAGCAGTTGGTGGCACATTAACTCTAGTAGAGTTGGTTGACATTTAGTAACAGCAAAGTATGTAGACTATAAAAGGCCATGTCAGGATGAACAGATCAGTCTACCCAAAATTGATCTTTCCAACTCAGTATCTGCCTACAGATGATAATGAAGTTGAATCTCCAAAAAATAATGCCTATTCAATAGGGTATTGATTGAACTAGGATCTTTAGGATCGGTGTAGACAGTGATGAAGTACTGCATTGTTCTCCCTTGAAATGACAGCACAGTTCTGTCCTAGAATTGCTTCCTTCCTCATGTAATACAGTCCTTTTCTACATAGGGCAACTTTAGTGAAAAGCATACATTGGACTGAAACGTACAAAGAGGATAACATGGCCTGGAAGAAGATAGCCCATATGCAACCCTGGATCCACGATGAACTCTTTCTACAGAACCAGGACTATCAAGGTAAAAGCTGAGGTAAACCAGTTCTTTAGGTCTCTAAATACGTCCTCTACTTCTGATGTCCACTAGGAAGTCTGTGAGTTCCTCAGGAGATCATTGATTGGACCAGTTAAGAGTGAGGAGGACCTGAAGACTCTGTGAAACAGAGAAATACCTGCTGGTCTTTCATAGAGGTGGGAGTCTCCCAATGCAATATAGCTTCTACCATGTGTGTGCATATAATTAATCAATCAATCATTTGCTAAGCATCTACTATGCGCCAGGCACTGCGCTAAACATTGGGAATACAAAAGGAGGCTAACAGACAGTGCCTGCCCTCAAGAAATTCAATAAGTGCCAGCTCTTTTTCTCAAAAGAGCACTTCTCCAATTTGGTTATTTTGGTATTTATATGGGCTCTCAAAGACTCAGACTGATTCAGTGTAACGAATGAATAAATGAAAGAAAAGCATATTTTTATACTACAGAAGTATTTATATTACAAAAGTATTTACAGAAGTATTTACACTATGCCAAGCACTCGCCTAAGCTCTGGGGATACATACAGAACAAGTCAGACTGTTTCTACCTTGAAAAAATATATTTCACAAAGAAGATACCCCATCTCTCAGCTATGGGCATCTTCACCCATTATCCTCCATGCCTTAAATGCTCTCCATCTTCATCTCCAGCTGCTGGGCTTCCCTGGTTTCCTTTAAGTCCCAACTAAAATCCTGCCTTCTACAGGAAGCCTTTCCCAATTCCTCCTGATTCTAGTCCCTTCCCTCTCATTTATTTCCTTTTCATCCTGTACATAGCTTGTCTGTACATCTTTTTTTGCTTGTTGTCTCCCCTATTAGATTGTGAACTCCTTGATGGCAGGGAATCTCTTTTGCCTCTTTTTGTAGTCCCAACACTTAGCACTTAATAAGTAAATGTGTTTTGACTGACTAACAGATAGAGAGAAATGATGGCCAAGAAAGACTGTTACAGTCTGGAAATTCACAAAGATAGTGAAGTCACATTCACCATCATTTACCAATTTTAGATTACTACAATTATCCTTCTCTTGTCTTCAGCTGCTGGGTGAGCAGAACAGTCCACTACAATTTTATATTATCTAATCTAGGATATCATATAATCTATGTTATCTAAAATGGAGGTGGAACAAAAGGGTAGTTAACTGACACACCCTTTCCAGAAGCCTTGGTAGTGGCAATGGTAGTGTTGATCTGATTACAGTTCTCCAAGCAAGATGTAGAAAAGTGAGGAAGGGCAAGAACATGGGGTGATAGGCCACAGGGCAGAATTTAGCCAGGTGAAGAAGAGATTGCATGGAAACAGGGAATGCTAGGGGAGAGGGTTAGTTATTCCCAGGCATGGTCTCTGGAGATCTACACCAGGGTGGAAAACAGGTGAAGAGGCAGCTTAGCTTCTCTTGGGCATTATCCTGGAAGCAGATACTAAGATAAACACTACTCTCCATAGTCCAAGTAAGTATTGAAACAGTGAGCTAAGAATTTCTGAAAAACTTCAAGGTCAGCGAACAACTCAGAAAGCATAAATTGACATTCACAGAGGCCACAATGAACGTGGAAGGTCATTTTCTATTAGGTTCAATTTGGTAACTATTATGGTCCCCTGCTAACTAGTCTGTTGGGTCAGCCATCAGAGGAGTTCAACCATCCTAAATATTAATGGGATTTTTAGTTGTGGCAATGTCCCAATTCCCCACTTTTCCTTATAATGGATACTACCAGGGCTTAGCAGGAGAAATGCAGATACAGATAAATCCCTTCTAAAAGTTCTTTTCCAAGAATTCAAATTCAGCTATCCTGAATTGGGAGTCCTGGAACTAGGTGATCACAAAATTAAACAGCTTATGTTTGGGACAACTTCTCAGTCTCCTCCTCTAGTCCTGGTAGTAGAAAGGTCCATGATTTGGACAGAGGTTACAGGCAGAAAGTGGAATATAGCTGTTCTAGGCAATGCTGTTATAAGTACTGGCAAAGGAAGGTGACTTTCCTCAAGTTCCACAGATGGCTTGATTATACAGTGCCAGCCAACAGATCCTCAGTACAACTGAGAAGAAGGTTATATTTAGGCTGAGTACCTGGCAAGGTTTCTTCATTCATGCCACAAGGGCTTAGTTTCCTAGGTCATTGTTCTCAATGAGTGGCTCCCAGTCTCTCTCTCCATCCCGTTTCCTGGATTCATACTGGGGGACTTATACATGCATCATGATGTTCCCCTAAATATCTTAACTTCCTCAACCTCAGTTCCTCCATCTATTCAATTCCCCAAATCACTTCCACTCTACTTCTCCTCCACATAGAGATATCCTTGATCTTGCCATCACCTACAAATGTTTCACTTCCATGTTTACGAATGCTAAAATTCCTTTATCTGATCATAATCTTTTATCATTACATATTCTCTATGTCTAACACTATCATTACACATCTCTATGTCTAACACCAAGACCTTCAATTATTCTACTCCATGCTTACTGAAGTAATTATCTTTTCACTGGCTATAGTCTCCTCCATTCAAAATCTTGACCCTTTAATGAACCAGTTCAACTCTATGCCATCCTTCATTCTTTAATCGCTTAGCTCCCTTGTCCTGTCACCACACACAGCTTGCAAAAACCCAACTTTGGATAACTACAATGAGCCTCTCCCTGTCGTTTTCTTCTCTTCAGCTGCTGAATGAGCTGAAAGGTACACTACAAATTTATCTAATCTCAACTGTGCTCTCAATGTACCAAGGTAGTCCTTCTACTTCTCCCCAATAGATTTACTATCCCATTCTCCACAGTGGCTGTGCCAAACTTTCTCATATATCCTCAAGCTTCTCAAAGCACTCTTTCCCCTGTTCTTCTCTGCTGAGGACCTCACTGAAAAATATTGAGGCCATTCACCTAAAATTCTCTCTCCTTCCCTTCTCCTATTACATCTCTGACATCTTCTTTCTCCACTCTATCTTTATCTCTTCCTCCACTCACATCCCATGAAGAGGTGGTCCTTCTTATAAAGACCATTCTCTACATGTACTTCTATCCCATCCCTTCCCATCTTCTCCCACAGATTGCCCTATCATCCCCATTCACTCTAATCATTGGTCTTTCCCTATCTATTTTAGCCCTCTCTGCTGACAAAAAAAAAACAAAAAACAAAAAAAACAACACACTAATCTTCCCAGTCATTAAAATACCTTCACTTGAATGAACCACTCCCTACCATCCCCCTTATTGTCTTATATCTCTCCACTATTTCTCAACTAAACTCTTTGAGAAAGCCACCTACACCAGAGGTGCCTCCACTTCCTCTTCTTTCCCTCCTAAACTCTTTGTAATCTGATATCTGACCTTATCATTCAACTGAAACTATTCTTTCCAAAGTTACCAATGATTGGCACTTAAAACTCTTCACAATCTAGCCTCTTCCAACTTTGCCAGTCTTCTTATACTCTTACTTCCCCCTTTGCATTCTACAATCCAGTCATACCTGCCTACCTGCCATTCCTCCAACTCAACATTCCACCCGCCATCGTGCCTTGAATGTTCTGCCTCTTTGAATCCTTTACTTTTCCTTCAAGATTTAGTTCAAATGCTAACTTCTGCAGGAAGACTCTTCCGTTTCCCTCAAATGTTAGTGCCTTTATCTATCATGTTATCTTCTTTCTATTCCATGTGTATCTTGTATGTAATATTTATGTCTGCTGTCTTCCCCATTAGAATGTAACCTTATTGAGAACAGAATCTTCTCTGGCCTTTCTTTGTATCCCGAGATTCAGCACATTCGTATATTATATGCCTAGCATATAAACACAATAAATGTTTCATGACTGATTAATCCTAATAAATTCTTCATGATTAATTGATTCTTAACCAAAGTTGCTATCTATCAATTATCTATCAATTAACCACCACTGTTATAGCGCACAGACTAAGAGAATGCTTAGACATGGCCACAATTTTAGCCCGATCAAAGACGAGACTTAATAGGCAGCACTGCTACATAAGTTTAAATAAGTCAGTGGCCATATCTACATTGGCTAATTCCTCACAGATAGGTGTAGCCAACACCTCCAAAAAGTTCCATCAGGACAAGGAGGAGATTTCATTCCAAAAGATTGGCTTATTCTAATGTGATTCCTTGCCCTTGAAAGAACTGGTGAACTCCAATGGTTAGCTATCTCAGATCTAAAGGATGTCAATAAACTCCTCAAGCTACTAAAGCAACCTTTCCACAAGTAGCAAATAGCTATTTTCACGATGTAGACAGATTATTTTTTATTTGCTTCCATACAGGCAATGCAATACTAACCTAGACATCTGTCAATATGATTCTTTACATGAGTCCTGTTTTTGCTAGCCCTTTCACTTTCTTTTACTTCTAAATCTATAGCTTCTTTAAGTTTCAAGTTCTCAAGTCTTATCTTCTCCATCTACCCTCCCTTCCACACCAGTCCATCTGAGTACCACAGAGATTCTCATTAAACGCAAGGGGAAAGAATTGGCAGTTGGAGGAAGGGTTGCTCCAATGATGATTCCAGGAAAGAGGTCTCAGGAAAGGGTAGGTGGGGGAAAGATTCAATAATTCCCTTCTATGGGGATTCTTAAATTGGATGTTCATAAATGGACTATGCACATTTTGTCTTTTTTTCTGCCCATTAGATTATAATCTTGAGTGTGAAAATAACTTCTATTTCCTTTATGAATCAGATTTATAGACACGATAGGCTCTTAATGTTATCTGATTAAGGAGCAGTAATTTGGGGGTAGGGGAGAATGATTCTATGACTACATTTTTGCTTCTTATCTCTTCAATTTTTTCCTTAAATTAGGGGAAGTCAGTAACAAATGTGACACTATTTAGTCAGTTCCTATATTTATTAGAGGTTGTTCCAAATGGTCATATTCAATAGGTATATAGTGATGAAAGCTTTCTATTCCTGGGGCAAGCAAACATCACTCCGCAAAGAAAATGCATTCAGTCTGACTTTCTCTGCCATTAGAAGGGTTAGATCTCAGTCACATTCATTTAAAATACCCAGTCATTCTGAATCCAGGTAGATGATTAATTCTGTTTTCTGGAATGATACTGATTTTAAATCACACATGGATGGTAGCATCCATTCTATCTTAAGTCATACAGCCAAACAGTCATGATTTATTTCACCACAAGTTAATCAAGCTCACACTGGTATTCTGTTTACCCTGTGATTCCTGAGATTACATTATTCCTACTGATCATTTGCTATGAATGAGACATTGTTCCATTTTCTTGCCGACACAATGGAAGTCAGAACAATTCCATGCTGTAAACATTTCCTGAAAGATACTTTGTTACCCATTTTTCTAACTCTTAATATAGTTCTATTTACTATCAACCTCACAGCACATGAAAAATAGAGTGCATTTCTTATTTTTGTTTTTTGGCTAGTTTTTTCTTTTGGATACAAATTGTAGACTCTTTGATCCAGCCCTAATGGCTATGCCTTCCTGGAGACTTGTTACTCTGGAAATTAAAGAAGAACTGACACCCAGCTAACCCTTTTAAAACCAAAGATGGCAAGAGATAAACATTTGAATATTAAGCCTTCTTGTAGTTTCTACTAACCTTCAAAGATGAGCAAAAATTGATGTGGCTGAGATGATCTCTACCATCCATGCAACCTATATTTGAAGTTTAAAATCTGCTAAAATGGCTGGTGTGCCCTGTGCTGTACCAATTAACTCTGTGATTCAAAGCTTTATTTTTTTCACTTTTTAACAAATGAATGTCTGTAATACCTGGATAGCAAGAAAGTATTAAAAAAAAAAAAACTATAGTGGACACAAATGAAACTTAGCCACACATTCTATAGCCCAAAATAAAATTCAGTATGTTAACTTCCTTTACAAAATTCAAAACAATAATAAAGTTTATTAGTAATTTCAGTACAGGACACAGAAGTAGGGAACAGATACTGAAAAAAAATCATTATTCCTGAGGGAAAAATAAACACTTCTTCTCAAATGAATGAGAAGTTTAACATACCTTTGGCATTTCTGTGAGAAACATGTTCAGTATTATAGGGATCCAAAGAAATACTTTTGATAGACAAGGTAAACTTCCTTTCACTATATCAGAAATATGACTGTGTCCGTAACATTTTTCACTCTAATTTTTAACATGTTATTCCAGCTCTGCGTTTCCAAATAATAAAAAAAATGAATACTTGTGTGCCTATCCATAAAACTTGTGTCCACAATGAGAATAATAAGAAACTTTACCAATAAATTTAACAGATAATCAGCAGAAAACATTTTAACTAGATTTTAAGAGCCAAAGCAAACTTTAGATTTTCACACTGGCCTTACAAAAAGTCATTCACCCACTTGCACAAGGTAGTAAACAATTTATATTGTGGGAATACAAGAAGAAATATTTCATTTATTTTTAATCCCTACTATCTTCCAGATAATTAGGTGAATGGAAAGGAAGAATAGCAGGGTGAAAATGTTGGTTACCCAGGCGTTTGTATTTTTCTCTGTGTGAAGTATGACCCAATACACTTAGGGAGAAAATAACTAAAATACTTCGGAGCACTGAAGAGAAAAAAGTGATGAGTGAAATCCTTTGCAAAATCTTGCCAAACAATTAGCATAGGTCAAGAAGTTAGGAATTCTTTGTGACCCCCCTGAACAATACTGTAAAAAAAAAAAGCCATCATTTTAGAGCCATAATGGGTGCCAAACATATCCATTTTTATTCTACAAAAATATTTGTCATCCTTATAATTAGCTGAAACTTGAAAATCTAGTTAAAAAGATTTTTTTTTCCTCAGAAGCAGATTATAAAAATTTTGTCTATTTCATTTTTTTGTCCAACAGCAACTATACTTTTTTTTTTCCTTTTTTGGTTCAGGATTAATTATACACAGATATACAATTTTTTTTTTTTGGTGCATGGACCTAGAGCCAATATTTCTCTACCAACACTTCATCAAATTGAAAGTATAGATTACTACCCTCTACGGCACACATCCTCCCCATTCACCAATGGACATACTTCCCAGTGGCAGATTCAATCAAGCTGGAAATTCTTCCAACTAAAACCTTGTTCTCAGTCACAGTTTCTGTTTGATAAATTTGACAGCAAATACACTTAGAAAACATTCAGTCACTGCACAATTTATAATTCTTAAGCCAGCCACTGCAACGTGTTGTATTGTGTTCTCCATTAGCCTCCCTCTCTCTTTCTTCCTTTCTCCCTACTTCTCTTCTTCTTTCCATCCTTCCTTCCCTCTCTCCATCCATTCATTCATCCATCCTTCCAAGCATCCTTCTGAACTGCTCTGGTTATCAAAATTAAAATTTTAATGGTGAATAAAAAAACATATTTTAAACAACTTTCAAGACTTAAGATCATAACAATTGGAGCTTCAAAGACCCTTAGAAAAATCTAGACTATGCTCCCTTATTTCTTATGTATGTGTGTGTATACATATATGTGTATATATGTATACATACATATATATATATAATTTTTCCTCAACTAGATGCTAAAACAATTTTAACATTTTTTTAAGTTTTGAGTTCCAAATTCTATCGTCCCTCCCTTCCCTTTCCACTCCTTGAAACAGTAAGCAGATATGGGTTATACATGTGTGATCGTGGAAAACATTTCCATATTAGTCATTTTGTATAAGAAGATTTGAATAAAAGAAAAAGAATGAAAGAAAGTGAAAATGGAATGCTTCAGTTTATATTCAAACAATATCAGTTCTTTCTCTGGAGGTGGATGGTATGCTTCATCATTAGTCCTTTGGGATTGAACTGGATCACTGTATTACTGAGAATAGCTAAGTCATTCACAGTTCTTCATCAAATTCTTCATCAATATTGCTGTTGCTGTGTTCAATGTTCTCCTGGTTTTGTTCACTTCACCATGCATCAGTTCATACAAGTCTTTCCAGATTTTTTGCAAACTATCCTGCTTGTCATTTCTTATGGCACAATAATATTCCATCACAATCACATACCATAGCTTATTTAGCCATTCTCCAATTGATAGGCTGCTCCTTTATGTCTTAAGGGAGGTAAAGAGATTTACCCAAGATCACATAGTAAGAGATTCAGGATTCAAACTCTGACTCAAAATCAGTATTCTTTCCATTAAACATGAATTAAGACAGTTGCATTATGATCATAGATTTAAAGCTAAAAGGAACCTTAGTGTCATATATTCCTACCCCCTCATTTTATAGATCTTATAGATCAGGGAATTGAGGCCCATTAGGACACTAGGGAGTAGGGGTTACTGCCCATTTAGGAATGTCTACATTGAAGGCAGTCAGTGTTCCATTCCTTCCCGCTTAATTATTCAACATATCTTTATGTACCACATAACTATTTCTAGATTTTCATTAGTACAGAAATCCTAGAATTTTAGGCTTTAGAACTAGAAGAGACCTTAGATGTCGAGTCCAACTGAGGACGAAAGAAGGAAAATGAAGCATTTCTTCCATGTATTTTGGTACTTAACATTACATTATTTTATAGCAGTTCTAATTTTTCAGGTGTTTAAGTCTTATTTTTTCCAAACACAACTATAATCTACTCAAGGGCAGAAAAGTATAAAACAGATCTCTTCATCTCTTTTGGTATCCTTCAAACCATAGAGCACAGGACCAGGAATATGGGAGAGGCTCAAATATTTCAAGATTATGCAAGAAAAAATGTCATAAATCAAATTATGAGGATCCTTCATCTTTTGCCTCTCACATTTCTTACTCTGCCTTGTTTTGTTTCAGGCAAAAGTCTTCATTTTATACCTTTCTTTGAAGCTCTGGAGTCAGAGAGAATCCTTCTTCGTTCACTACCTCACACAGCCCCACTTCCCCAACAGTGAGAAGACAATGGCACAGATCAAAGGCATGAAGTCTGTGACCCTGTGCAAAAGGAAAGAGCTTGACTTGTTCTTATCTTCCAACTGTGCTGCTGGGACAACCTGGGCAGCAAAAGGGCCAAAGAGCTCCCAGTTAAGATGTAAAACTTTTACAAATAGGTACTTGAAAAGTATTTATAGCAGCTCTTTTTGTGGTGTCAAAGAATTGGAAATTAAGGGGATGCCCATCAGTTGGGAAATGACTGAACAAGTTTTGGTCTATTACTGTGATGAAATACTTTTGTGCTATAAGAAATTATGAGCAGTTTCAGAAAAACCTGGAAAGACTTACATGAACTGATGCAAAGTGAAGTGAGCAGAACCAGGAAAATAGTGTACACAATATTGTAAAACGCTGTACAGTACTGAACAGCAAAACAATATGATAATGAACTATGAATGACTTAGCCATTCTCAACAATACAAAATTCCAAGACAATTCTGAAGGATTTATGATGAAAAATGCTATGCACCTCCAGAGAAAGATCTGATAGAGCCTAAATGCTGATCAAAGCACGTTGTTTGTGTGTGTGTGTGTGTGTGTGTGTGTGTGTGTGTGTGTCTGTCTGTGTTGGTCTGTGTTTTCTTTTACAAGGTTACCAATGTGGAAACATTTAGCATGACTGCACATGTATAATCTATATTAAATTGAGTGTGAGAAGGAGAGAATTTGGAACTCAAAATTTTCAAAACAAATGTGAAAAATCGTTTTTACATGTAATTAAAAAATATTAAAAAAAAAAAGAAATAGGTACTTGAGAGAAAGGCATAGATAAGAGAGGAAAGAAAATAAGAGAGTACCTAGCAACTCTCTAGAAGGGAGGTAAAAATTATAAAACCAATGAACTCCAAGCTTTGCTACAGAAAACAACTGTAGTGTAGTGAAAATAGACAAATTAATTAGGAGTTAGGGCCCTTAGAGTTCCAACCCAGGGCCATGCTTAAACTACTTTTGTAAACTTGGACCAGTTGCTTTCCCTCCCAAGGTTTATATTTTGCTATAGAAATGTCATGTGATATAGATGTAACAAGTGTAAAATGAGGGACTGGAACTTATTAGTAAGAAATCTGTAGGGTGGCTTTCCCATCCCAAGATTCTGTGAATCTAAACATGCCATCTCAAATCCATGATCAATTTGCACCAAGACTTTCTGGGGTAGACTCTGAAATGCTCAATGTAGCTTTATGACTGAGAAAAAGCAAATTAATTGTAATTAAACTGTAATTAAATTCAGGGATGATAAAACATTAGGTTCAGTATTCTGAGTGTAGCAAAAATTCCCACAACTGTACTTAAGCCCATTAAGCATGCCATGAAAGTTTTGAAGTTCTAGGCACTGAGAATTCTGTACGAAGGCTCATTCTTCTTATTACTGATACAAAATTCAAAAACTCTTTGCATAAAAAGGCAAACACTAACCCCCAATAATAGTACACAATACAATTTGAAAATTAAAATGTCTGTTCAAAGGAAGAAAATAGCTAAACCTCAGACAAAGCAACAGAAGCTGTGCTGAGATTACTCGGCATATTGTTCCCAACGTGTCAACTTAGCTAAAGAAGAAAAAAGATGATAAACGACTAACATGTACTTTTAAAAAATAAACTGCACCAATATAAAAGCTAAGTTTACAATTAGTGATGTAATAATAATGTTATCCATGGAACATCGATGAATTGTAGCAATCTGAACTACCTGTAAGTAAGGTTTTATGTCAACACCTTGTCCTGTTGTGAAGTTAACCATGGTATGCTAGCAGAGTAAAACTATAAAGGTGAAGAGAGTTTAAGAACAATCTCTGTATAAGATTCGGTGTTGTCTGTCTTCAGAGGACTAACCTAGTTAAGTCTGGGAATGGTACCATAGGATCATAGTTTTAGAATTGGAAGAGCCCTTACAGATCACCTAACCCTAAGCCCTTATTTTTTCAAATAAGGTAACCAAGGCCCAGATAAGTTAAATGACTACCAAGGTCAGATTTAGAGCTAGAAAGAGCCTCAGGGACAGATGGAGTGCAGGCCCTCATTTTGTAGATGAGAAAATTAGGCCCAGTAAGGTTAACTGACTTGTCCAGGATCATATAACTAGCGAATATCTGAGGCAAGATTTGAAAGCAGGTCTTTGTGACTCCAAATCCAGTATACTATCAACTACACAGAGTAAATGAGAGAAAAAAATTTGAATCCAGTCTCTGTAACTCCAAATCCAGAGTCGTAAATGTTAAATTGTAAATTTAATTGTAACAATTATAAATTGTTAAATGGCTGGTCACAAGGTAATTATTTTTTTTTTCAAACTCAGCGAAAGTTGAAGACTATCTACTAAGAGGAGCTGTGATTTAAGTCAACGGCAGGGTGGGAGGGAAACCCATCCTACCCATCAAAAAAAAAAACATTTTAAGTTCTTGGGGTAATTATAAGGCACAACTTTCTGGACATTATTAAGCACATCATACAGGTTTAAACCATTCTATGTCCTATATCAAATAGAAACAACACTTTTTTACATAAATGGTTCCAAGAATTTTTAATAGAAAACACTCTCCCCCCCAAAAAAAGTTTATGTAACAAGAAAAGTGATACAAAAGACAAAATTGGGAAATATTTTCATTATATTAGATATGAAATAATTTTCAAATTATAAAATATAAATCACAAACTTTGGCTATCAATTATGTCCATGTTATCTCAGTGGGAAATCAGAAAAGCAGTAAAAATAAATAATACTATCACAGAGCTGTTACTGGCTTAACAGAGTAATAATAATGTTGCTAGCCAGCAATTATAGGAATTTAGTCTCAGTCTTTGGGTTTCTACGTGTCACTAGGGAGATAAAATTAAAACTTTCATAGAATAAACAAATTATCATTCCCTCACTATGCAATAAGGAATTTCATACTGCAAAACTCTGCAACTATACTTAAAATGATCATTTTTCTCCTATTTCCCGAAAATGATAATAGGAAAATCACCAGTATGAACATTTCCTACCACAACTGTTTCTTTCTTTCCAACCCAAATACTTATAAAATGAATTGCATCATCCCACTGGCTTTCATTATAAATTCAAATGTGTTACCACAAGAAAAAGAAAAATAAACCCAAAGCCTGAATTAAAAGGAGAGGTAAAGATAAATGGCCAGCTCTGACACATGACTAGAATATATCAAGATTATCTTATGGTCTTTACTGGGACTTATAATTCCTTACCAATTCAATTTTCCTTCGTATCACTTTCTTGTGCATCACTTTCCTCATTCTAAGATGTCAGCTTTGACCAGGCACCACAAAAACAGAGATTTTTCACCCCTCACAAGTCTAGAGATCTCTACCCATACTTATATGTTCTAGAACTTATGTGACCTCCTCATCTTTTATTATACTTAAAATATCCAATGAAGCCAGGCTACCAGATTGCACTTCATCAGTAAAAACTGATTTATTACATATTGAAAATTTCTTAATTTACTGGTTTTAGGTGGCATAAGATAAATTAAAATTAGTTGCCCATCCTTTCCTTCCTAAAAACTTAAAATCCCAGTTGGTATACAATGAAACGTACATGTACTAACTGATATAATTTATCACTTCCTTCATTTTAAATGGATATATTTTGCAATAAAGATTAATTGTAAAAAATAATAAAAGCTTCAACCAAGCTTTAAAATTCCTTATGAAATTACCAGTTTTTAGTACAAAGCCAGACCCTGAATGGGAATGAAATGATCAATAAAAGACAATCATAACATTTACCTAGCTCTTCAAAGTTTACAAAATACTTACATAGCCTCCTTTGAGTCTCACAATAATGTGAGTTACTGATTACAGTTATTATTATTCCTACTTTTCAAATGAGTAAACCAAGGCTTCAAGTGATTAAGTGAACTGCCACCTGTGGCTGCTCAGCCAGTATTGTATGAGAGATTAGATTTGAACTCAAGACTTCCTAAATCCAAATAACACCCTTTATCCTATGTAACTAACATTGATTATGCCTTCCATTATCTGTGGCTTGATCTCTCCATCAACAAAATAGGTAAAATTCTTATAAATTATTTTTGATTTTTAAAAAGTTAGGTGGGACAGCTAAGTGGTGCATCGTCCCTGGAACCAGGAGGACATGAGTTCAAATCAGTCTCAGGCACATAACACTTACTAGCTATATGACTCTGGGCAAGTCACTTAACCCCAATTGCCTCACCAAAAAAAAAAAAGCTAGGCAAAAATGAATGGGAATACTCTAATAAGGATGAAAATGGTTAACTATATATTCATATGTTTTTTAAATCTATGAAACTTCTCCGGATATTATCTCATACAGGATATAAAACTGGCCTATAATATACTTTGCATTAGTCATTTTGTACATGCGGTTTTATTTGAGACTAAAGGGGGGAAAAAAAAACAACCAAATCTCCTTCTTGGGCTTTCTCTAAAATTATTCTCTATTCTAAAAAGCAATCTAACTCACTTTTTAAAAAAAGCCAAATAAATAAGTTAATAATAAGTTCCATAACTGGGTAATGATCATCATCCTACTTGATTAATATTTGTTAACACACAGAGAAAATCTGAGTAACTGAGAGATAGATCCCAGATAGCTGACAGCAGCCAAAACATCCTGAGTCTTGGCTGGCTGACAGGAAATTTGTACTGAGGGGATCTTAGAAAAAGTGTACTTCATTTTGATCATTTTCTAGGAAAAGGGCACAAAGTCAAGTCAGTGTGTGTGTGTGTGTGTGTGTGTGTGTGTGTGTGTGTGTATGTGTATATAGACACACACACACACATATATGTGTATATATATATATACACATATATCCTTATCCCTGATCACCACCCTAAAATATGTAGAAATAATAGAAATAATTATAAATATAGATAAATATAAATATAGAAATAATCTTCTGGGGCACACAGAATTCTTACCTCATCCTAGGAGCTGTGGAAAGATTATTACAAGTTCAGATGTTGCATGAAAATTGTGAGTATCTTATCCAATGCCAAACAGAAAATATGAGCCATTTTTACTGATACTAAACTAATGGTATTTAGCAACAAGTTATGACCTTTTTCAACTTGGCAATTTGTTCCAAGTACACCTGCATTTATGAGATGAGGAATGAATATCACCATCCATTGTTGGGAGGAGAAGATGGAATGTCCATATTCTCCACATGGATATTTGTTGGCAGATATCTCAAGACTGAATGGGCTTTGTAGACTAAGAAACTCTCAGTCACCTATGGCTGATTGTTTCAAACCAACAGCTTGGGAAACCTTTGCACATATTACACATCATATAGCACAGTGTTTAGGAATGAGGATATAGGGAAAAGAGGATAATATTGACAGTTGGGCAATGAGGGAAGTGTCTGTATTTCCTGGACTTGTCTTTCATTTACATCTGATTTTAATCCTACAAAATGCTAAGAATGGGGGGAGGGTAGTGAGACGGGAAAGGAAATGCGTTGAACTATTTAATTATCATTAAGCATTTTATGTATGTGACGTGCCAGGACCTGTGCTAGGCACATAGGAATACAACAAAAATTATAATATTCCTGACCCCAAGGAGCTTACATTCCATTGAAGGAGACAATGTGTAGACAAAACTACATACAAAACAAATGTAAAGTAATTTAGGGGTGAGGGAAACTATTAGCACAAGGAGGAATTGGGAAAGGATTTTTTTTTCTAAATCATGTGTTATCCTGATTGTGTTTCCACAACACTTGAATTGTTTCTTTATGGCTGCTTGTAATATTTTCTCCTTGACCTGGGAACTCTGGAATTTGGCTGCAATATTTCTAGGAGTTTTCCTTTGGGGATCTCTTTCAGGAGGTGATCGGTGGATTCTTCCCATTTCTATTTTGCCCTCTGGTTCTAAAATATCAGGGCAGTTTTCCTTGATAATTTCTTGAAAGATGATGTTTAGACTCTTTTTTGGATCATGGCTTTCAGATAGTCCAATAATTTTGAAATTCTCTCTCCTGGATCTATTTTCCAGGTCAGTTGTTTTTCCAATGAGATATTTCACATTGTCTTCTATTTTTTCATTCTTTTGGTTTTGTTTTACAATGTCTTGATTTCTCATAAAGTCACTAGTTTCCATTTGCTCCATTCTAATTTTTAAGGAATTATTTTCTTCAGTGAGCTTTTGCGCTTCCTTTTACATCTGGCCAATTCTGCTTTTTAAGGCATTCTTCTCCTCATTGGTTTTTTGGACCTGTTCTGCCATTTGGGTTAGTCTGTTTTTTAAGGTGTTATTTTCTTCAGTATTTTCTTGGGTCCCCTTTAGCAAGCTGTTGACTTGTTTTTCATGATTTTCTTGCATCACTCTCATTTCTCTTCCCAGTTTTTCCTCTACTTCTCTTACTTGCTTCTCAAAATCCTTTCTGAGTTCTTCCTTGGCCTGGGACTGATTCATATTTTTCTTGGAGGCTTTGGATATAGGAGCTTTGATTTTGTGGTCTTCTTCTGGTTATATGTTTTGGTCTTCTTTGTCACCAAAGTAAGATTCTACAGTCTTACATTTTTTGCACAGTTTGCTCATGTTCCCAGTCAATTACTTGATTTTTAAACTCTTTGTTAAGGTAGGAGTCTGCTTCCAGGGTGGAGAATGTACTGTCCCAAGCTTCAGGAGTTTTGTGCAGCTATTTTTAGAGATACTTCTAGGGACCCATAAATTTTCAGTTTTTCCAAGGTAGTATGATCAAGGGCGAGGTGTTTACTCCTTTCCTAACCTGTGCTCTGGTCTATGAGTGACCACAACAAGCACTCTTTTCTGCCTTAGAACTGTGAGGAAGATTCTCTCTCCACAGCCACTACAAGTCCCACCACACCAGCGCTCCTCCTTGCCCCAGGACTGCCACCCAGAACTGTGACCCAGAACCAAGCATGGGCAAAGCAAGAGATTCTTGCCTCAGCACCAGCAAAGAGATCCCTACAAACCTCTTCTGATCAGCCACTCAATTCTCCCTCAGTCTGTGGGCTGAGCTCAGGAAGCAGCTGCCACCCTGGGACCGCACCAGAACTAAGGCTGGGACCAAGCTTCTCTCTCACCATGGTCACAGACCTTTCCTACTGACCTTCTAAGTTGTCTTTGGCATTTGTCAGTTGAGAAGTCTGGAAACTACCACAGCTCCCTTGATTCAGTCCTCTGAGGCCTGCTCCAGGTTCACTGAGGCCTGGTCTTTGCCTGCAGGGCCCATGCTGAACTGCACTCCTCTCCCAGCCTGATGTAATAGACTTTCCAATCAACCATCCAGGTTATCTTGGGCTGGAAATTTGTTTCACTCTGTCTTTTTGTGGGTTCTGCTGCTCTAGAATTTGTTTAGAGTCATTTTTACCAGGTAATTGGAGGGGTTTGGGGGGAAAGTTCAAGCAAGTCACTGCTTTTAATCCATCATCTTGACTCCACCCTAGGAAAGCAGGAAAGAACTTTTATAAAAAGTTCTTTTTGAGCTGAGCTTTGAAGGAAAGTAGGCTTTGACATGGGAATGACTCTAATAAAATGAAATTAAATGGGAATAAGTGTAAATCTTGCACTTGAGTACAAAAAATCAATTGGCATGGAGAGACAGACTTGTTCTGAAAAGGATTTGAGGGTTTTAGCGGAAGACAAACTTAATCAAACGAGTCTGATATGACAGACAAAAAAGCTAAAGCAATACCAGGCTGCATTAGGAAAAGTATTCCTTCTAGGAATAGAGATGTGATAATCCCACTATACTCCACCCTTGCCAGATCTCATCTGGAATATTGTGTTCCTTTCTGGGCACTAGAGATAAGAAAGACAATTAGAAGATGAAGAGTGTCCAGAGGAGGGCAAAGGGTAGTTTTTCCCAACATTTTTATACTTCTTCAAACCTCCCATGGCTTCCTCTCTGACCACTCACTCTGCTTAGAACCTTCCCTTATATTTCACTGAAAAAAAATTGAGGTCATTAGCCAAGACCTCCTTCCTCCCTTTCTCCTCATGTCACATCATTCCAATGCCTTCTGCCACTATCTCCTTCTCCCCCCTGTCTGACAGGAAAAGGAGGGCAAACCCCTCTACCTGTACAAGTAATCCCATTATATCCTGTCTTTTCCAGCAGACTGTCTCCTTTATCATCCCCACTCTCACTATCTTTAACCCCTCCCTTTCTTCTGGCTACTTCCCTTCTGCCATAGACATTCTTGTGTGTCCATCATCCTCAAAAAACTCTTACCTCATCTATCCATCCCTGATAGCTATTTTACCAAAATCTCTACTCTTTTTCGTGACTAAAGTCCTTGAAAAGGTTATCAACAATAATGCCTCCATTTCCTTTCCTCTTATCCTCTTAATACTCTGCTTTCTGGCTCCCAATCTTATCCTTCAACTGAAACTCCTCTCTACAAAGTTACCGATGATTTCTTAATTGCCAAATCTAATGGCTTTCTCTCACCCTTTTTAAACTCTTTGCATATAGGCAGCTTCGATACTGTTGATCACTGTCTTCTCCTTCATACTTTCTTCTCTCTAGGTTTCCATGATACTACGCTACCCTGCTTCTCCTATCTATCTGACCACACTTCAGTCTCCTTTCCTGGATTTTCATCCGTCATGCCTGCTCTCAGTGGACATCACTTAGGACCCTTTCATGGGCCCTCTTTTCTTCTCACTCTATGCTATTTCACTTGGTGATCTCATCAGCTCCCATGGATTCAATTATCATCTCTATGCTGATGATTCTCAAATCTATTTGTCTAGCCTTAATCTCTCTCATAGTCTCCAAACTAGCATCTTCAGCTTTCTATTAGACATCTTGAACAAGATGACCTATAGATATCTTAAACTCAACAAGTCCAAAACTGAACTCAATATCTTCACTCTTGAACCTCATATCTTAAAAACTCTCATCCTTTCTAAATTTACATAGTACTGTGAGAGTACTACCATCTTCCCACTCATCTAAGCTCACAATCTAGGTATCATCCTTGACTTCTCACTCTTTCTCACCACCCTTAGTCTTATCTAATCTCATGCTAAGGCTTGTTGATTTTACCTTCATAAAATCTCTTACATATGCCCCCTTCTTTCCTCTGAAATTGCTACCACCCCGGTCCAGGCCTTTATCACCTCATACCTGGACCACCGCAATAGCCTTCTGGTTGGTCTTCTTGCCCTCTCTCCCCTGCTTCAGTCCATCCTCCACTCAGTCGCCAAATTAATCTTCCTAAAGCCTAAGTCTGACCATGTCACACACAATCCCTCACATTCAATAAAATCCAGTGGCTCCCTTTCTATCACTTCCAGGATCAAATATAAAATGATCTGTTTGATATTCAAAGCACTTCATAATCTAGGCTCTTCCTACTTTGACAATCTTCTTATATTTTATACACCTCTGGGTACTCTGTAATCCAAGGACATGGCCTCCAGTGACATTAATGGCCTCCTTGCTGTTCCTCCTGTGCATTTTTACTGGCTATTCATCATGTCTGGAACTCTGTCCATTCTCTAAGCTTCTCCAGCTTCCTTCAAGTCCCAGATCTGCTATAAGAAGTCTTTCCTGATCCGTCTTAATATTAGTGCATTTCCCCTATTAATTATTCCCAACTTATCCTATTTACAACTTAGCTGTACATAGTTGTTTGCATGTTGTTTCCCCCATTGGAATGTGGGCTCCTTAAGAACATGGACTATCCATAGCCTTTCCTTGCATCCCAAGTGCCTGGCACACAGATGGCGCTTAATAAATCATTACTGACTGGCTGACTAAAGGGCCTTGAGTTCATGACATATGAGGAATGGCTGAAGGAAACTGGCATGTTTAGCCTGGAGAAAAGAACGCTGGGGGGAGGGAGGGCATGACAGTTGTGTCCAGGTATTGGAAGGGCTGTCATGGAGGGGAAGGATTAGGTTTGTTTCATTTGGTCCCAGAGATCAGAACCAGGAATAATGAGTGGAAATTGCAAAAAGGCAAATTTCCTAACAATGAGAGCTGTCCAAAAGTGGCATTGATGTCCCCCAAGAGGTGTTGGTTTCTCCTTCCCTAGAGACCTTTGAGAAAAAACTGCACAATCACTCATTAGGCATGTTACAGTAAGAATTCCTTCGTGTATGGGTTGGACTAGATGGGGTCGCTTCCTATTGTCAAAATGTTTAATTCTGTGATTCTTCATTCTAAGAGGCAGAGGTGAGAAGGGAATACATCTGATAATTAAAGGCACAGGCACCCAAAGAGAAAAGGAAGAATAAGAAAGAAGGCCCAAAACAGAGTCTTAGGGTATAACCACAGATATGAATGATATAAGAAAGGAACCTGGGAAGAAGCAGGCAGGTAAGAGAACCAATAGAGAAATCAGTCAGAGAGAGAGAGAGAGAGAGAGAGAGAGAAAGACAGAGAGAGAGGGAGAAGACAGTGCCTAGGAGGAAGGGTTAGTCCACAATGTCAAGTGTAGAGAGGCCAAGAAAGATAGGAATGCCAAGGGCTATTGATCCCACAATACCACCTCTAGGTCTATAACCCAAAGAGATTACAAAAATGGGAAAAGGACCTACATGTACAAAAATATTTGTAGTAGCTCTTTTTGTGGTGGCCAAGAATTGGAAATTGAGGGAATGCCCATGAACTGGGGAATGGCTGAACAACTTGTGGTATATGAATGTAATGTAATACTATTGTTCCATAAGAAATGATGAGCAGGCTGACTTCAGAAAAACCTGGACTTACATGAACTGGTGCTAAGTGAAGTAAGCAGAACCAGGAGAACATTGTACACAGTAACAGTAACATTGTGCAATGACTAACTCTGATAGACTTAGCTCTTCTCAGCAATGCAAGAATCTAAACAACTCCAAAAGATTCATGATAGAAAATGCTATCCACATCCAGAAAAAGAACTATAGAGTCTGAATACAAATCAAAGCATACTATTTGCTCTCTTTTTGTTTGTTTGTTTGTTTCTTCTTTCTCATGGCTTTTCCCACAAATTTTAATTCTTCTTTACAATATGACTAATGTGAAAATATGTTTAATATGAATGTATATGTAGAGCTTATATAAGACTGTATGCCATCTTGGGGAAGGTAAGAAAATTTAGAATTCACAATCTTATGGAAGTGAATGTTGAAAACCAAAAATTAAAAAAATTAATTAATAAAAAAAAGAAAGAAAGATAGGGACGGAAAAAAAAAAAGATTGAATTTGGCCATTGAGATTATGGATAACTTTAGAGAGAGTTTCAGTTGAACCATGAGGTTAGATGCCAGATTGGTAGGGATTTAGAAGAGAGTGAGAAGATAGGAAGTAGATAGCTTTTCTATGAGTTTTTTGTTTTGTTTTGCTTTTTAAGAAGGGTTAAAGATAGTAGAGACATGGGTGTATTTAGATAGAAATGGAAAATTAAAAACAAAGAGAATGATTATGGGAGTAATCTGCCGGGACAGATAGGAGGGGATGGGATCAAGGAATCAAATGAAAAGGTTGGCCGTGGTTAGGAGAAGGGCCACTTCTTCATCAGATACTAAAAGAGGAAAGGAAGGCGGGGGTTGGGGGGGTGATGTCAAGGCATTTTGAGATGGAGAATATAGGAGAAGAGGGAGCTTGGAGTGAATGGCCGCCATTTTCTCAATAGAGAGGCAAGGTCTTCTGTTGAGGGTGAGGGAAGGTAATTTGGGAGGTTTGAGGAGAAAAGGGAAAGTATGGAACAGGTGCTATGGACACTAAGGTAAAGAAGCAATTAAAGAAGAGTGATGAGTAAGAGCGATACCATGTAGCAGTGAGGGCCCATTTCAAATCTGTTTAAAAAAATTTGTAGTGGAATGAGTCAGCAAGATTGTGTATGTCCAACAACATGTGAATAGGAGGAGAAGAGGAAAATGGTAAAAGCAAGGTTGGAGTTTGGTTATAGATCATCCAAAACCAAAAAAAGAGTGGGGAAAGGGTTTGAGGATAGCTATCAATTTAACATTGAAGTTGGTTAACTATAAGGTCAAGATTGGGGATGTAAGTAAAGTTGGAGCAGGGGAGATGATCAGGGAGAACCAGGGAGTAGAGGGGCTAGAGGTCATGGTGAGGATGAAGGATAGGTTTAAAAGGACTGAAGCACTGGGAGAGATGGAATGATAGGATAAAAGAATTTTAATATTCATGTTCATGATGGTAGCAGGCCATTTCTACATGTGGCTGAGGAGGAGTGAAGGAATAAGTCTTGGGAGGTGAGACTGTAAAACTGGGAGGTCAGGGTGTTTGAGGGAACACTAATGTATACGTTGAAATTTCCTAGTATTTGAGCAGAGAAAGAAAATAGCAATTAGTTAAGTGCCTACTGTGATGTTGGGGATAAATATAACAGCAGCTCACATTTATCTAACACATCAAAGTTTACAGGTACAAAGTAGTTTTCCCATAACTGTTCTCTGAGGCAGTTGGCTATGCAAGTGCAAGAAATTATTAACCCTATTTTATAGATATGAAAAGTAAGCTTCAGAGAAGTTAATTACCCTTGATCTTGTAAGGGTCATAGATAGGATTTGAACTCAGATCTCCTTATTCCAATTACCCTCCAAATCCATAAAAAAAAACAAGGTACTGCTCTTGCCTTTGCAGAGCTAATAAGACATAGACAAGTTATACAGATTAAATATGATAAGGCAAAGAAGAGATCCAGACAAAATGCTTCAAGAAAATGTTAAGCATAAATCCTATACTGGTTCCCACAAAACATATAATGACCAGAGGATAAACTCTTTCAGGTTTTGTAGATCTTATGCAAAAGGTGATAACATAAGCAAGAATTACACAGTATGAGAAGGGATATATGAGTTGTAATCTGCACTAGTGAAAGGAGTATCCATTCAATGAGATTGCAAATACTTTGAAATGAGGAAGTAAATTGTTATAAATTATTGATTGCTGATTGACGTATACCCTTGCACTATGCTCCCTGCACCTACAGAGATGGCCCTGGGTCCTTACTACAGGTAACCCTGGGTTGGCAAGTATTATTATTCCCATTTTATAGAAGGGGAAGCTGAAAATTTCAATAATTTGCCCAACATCACATAATTAGTAATATTGGAGCCACCACAAAAAACAAACTGAAGCAACCTTGATAAAGGAATAAAGTATGACTTCTAGCCAGGGGAGTCCCTTTTGTACTAGGAGACCAGCACAGAGGAATCCCAGGAGCAAATCGATGAAATCTTTGAACTTGTACCAACTCTACCGCAATGTATCCTTTGTGAAAGACAACTTGAAACAGTCAGGGGGTAGGGAGGTCCCACTAAAGGTAATCATAATGAATGACAGTTTTCCAGAGGCTGCTTAAGGTTATTGGCAGTAGTTGTTTCAAAGCAGGAATTTAAAATTTTTCTTTTCTCTTCCAAAGTGGAGGATGAAAGGAAGATTATTGTATGTGGGTACACAGAGTATTTTATGAATTCTCAAAGAGCTATACTCCTTCTTAAAAAGCTCTGTATTGAAGTATTTATCCCATCCTATTTTTGCTTATGCATCACTTTCAATAATCCTTTGCACAATGAAAAGTTAAATTTGTTTATTGAATATGTTTTAATGCCATCACCATATATCACTTTATTAGCCAATAATACCCAAGTGCTAATTAACCAAAATTCATTCTTTTTTACTAAAAATATATTGTAACTCATCCTCCAACTAAATAACTATGTGCACAAGTACGTGAAGACATGAGAAAGAATTAGTTAAAGCCTCAATTTCCAGATAACTCTTTTAAGGAAAACGTGGCTCTTAAAATTCCTCAAAAAGAACTGATTTACAATCTTATCTTGCAGATACTTAAAAGCCTTTGAGATTACCAGCATGTTAGGGCACATTTTCCAAATTAATAACCTGAGTGCTCACCAGAAAGCTAAATAACAGGTGCTGATAACCATGAAAAACTTCTCAGCTAACTAAATATTATTCAATTAAAATGGCTCTGATTTTTCAGATGCAATCTATTGTTCTCATAATTGAGAAAATCTTGTTTGTAATTTCACTGAGTTTCCTAAGCTGACATCTTAACTAAGCAACCCATTTGATAGTAAGGTAGAGAAATGTTTTAGAAAGGGTTTCACTCCTTACTTATGCCGTAGCTTGGAATACTATGAGAATTCAATTAAATTTCAATCTTCATTTCTTTAACATGATCCATAACCAATAGTAAACTCCCAGTTCTCATAACTGATAATCATAAATCTAGTTCAAACCAGGCAGCTTCCCTAATAGCATACTGTGGCATCCAACTGTTACACAGACTATGATGTCACATTCAACAGATTAGTAACGTGCCCAAAAAGAGCACATATAGGAAAATAAAGCAAGCTCAAATTTAAAGTGTAGAACAACTCATAACTGCCAAGAGATTCACAAACACCAATATATTTTCAAAGGAAAACTCAATAAGTGATGTTCATAGTCTATCTAGAGTTGTATATTCTCAATTTCATTTGTGCCATTTTTGCTTGCCCACACTGTTCACATGGTTAGAGTGAAGAATGTGGGTGGTGGTCGCTAAGGATCTTGGTGAGTTTCCTCTGTCTTATAGCATAGCTAGTTAGAACTGTCTGAAGGTCATAAAGGGTGATACCATGGACAAATTAGGAGAGCATGGAATAGTTTACCCGTCAGATCTATGGTAAGGGAAGAATTTATGACCAAACAAGAGTCAAGAGAGCATTATGAGATGTAAAATGGATAATTCTAATTATACCATATTTTAAAAGTTTTGCACAAACAAAACCAATACAGCCAAGATTAGAAGGAAATCAGAAAGCTGGAAAAAAAAATTTACAGCAAGTATCTGACAAAGGCCTCTTTTCTCAAATATATAGAGAACGTCAAATTTATAAGAATACAAGTCATGCCCAACTGACAAATGGTCAAATTTGGACAGGAAGTCCAAATAGCATGATTATGATGATTATGGTGAACTCTTTTTAAGAGTTAGGATTCCACATCTTTGGTCACTACATGTACAAGTCTAGGGTGAAAAGTAAAAAAATAATAAATCCATACTTGAATCACTGATTATCCCATTTCTCACACCAACAAAACCCAAACCATATAATTATTTAACTAATTTAATTTAACTCTTGGGCCTAGCTTCTGCCTGTATCCAGATGTTCAATCTGAATTAGAGGGAAGTATATGTGTGCATGTGTGTGTGTGTGTGTGTGGGTGTGCATGCACATGTATGCATCACTGTTTCCAAATGATGAAAAAAATTATGAAATAAATAAACTTTATACAAGAAGTATAATCTCAGTTCATCAAAAACAACAAACTTCCCGGGGCAGCTAGGTGGCGCAGTGGATAGAGCACCGGCCCTGAAGTCAGGAGGACCTGAGTTCAAATCCGGCCTCAGACCAAACACTTGACACTAGCTGTGTGACCCTGGACAAGTCTCTTAACCCCAACTGCCTAAAAAAAAAAAACTTTAAGGTGAAACTCTATGATACCTTTTATCAGAAGGAGATAAAGACAAAGAAATAAAAGAATATCAGGAATTTAATAAAAAACAAACATCCACAGGCTTCCCTGGCAAGGTGAGGGATCAGTGCTTTCTTAGCTCCCATGCAACATACAGTGCCACTGAAGGGTTTTGAGAGACAAGATCCTCTCCCACCAAAGAAGGCTGAGAAGTGTAGTGATGTTTTTTTTAAAGGCAGCCACAGCAAAAATTAAGATACAAAGGTTTTCTTGTTACTCATCAATTAAACAAAAAGATTCAACTAATCAGAACATTTAATTCCTTAGGCATCCTAGTTAATCAAAGTTTCACTGCATTTGAATTGTATTACTTTCTTACTAATAAACTGCCTAATTGAAAAAGAAAGTACTCCTGACCAGGAAACTATCACTTGCATCTTAATATAGCCTGAAGACTTCTCTCTAAATCTATGTATTTATAAATAAACTCAAATATGACTAGACAATATGAAATTAAATAACCAAGAAGACTATAGAGAGACTGTGGTGTAGTGGAAAGAAAACTAGTCTACAAATCAGAAAACTTGATTTCTATTCCTAGTTCACCGCAGATTAACTTTGTGACATTAGGCAAGTTTTAACCTTTCTGAACTCTAGTATCCCCACCTGTAAAAGAAATAATTTAATTTTGAGGATCTCTAATTCATATTTTATGCATTTTATAGTTATTTTCAACAGAATCCTCTTTTCTAATTATTTCCTCCTGGTTTTGTTATTGTTATGCAGAAATGCATATTATTTTTATGGATTTATTTTGTATCTTACTATTTTACTAGAGCTACTGGTCTCAATTAGTTTCTATGCTGATTCTATAGGATTTTCAAAGTAAAATCATGTCACCTGAAAATAGGATAATTGTCTTCTCTTTGCCATTGTAAATGTCTTTTAATATCTTTCTCTTTTCTTATTCCTACTGCTAGCATTTACAGAAGGTCAAATAATAGTGAGGAGCAGGGCATTTTTGTGTTACCCCATACTTATTTGGAAGCCTTTTGGTATTTCTCCATTGCAAATAATGCTAGTTTTTTTCTTTAGTTTTTTTTTTTATTTTAGGTGATACTTTTTCTCATATTAAAAATTGTCCCTTAATGCCTAAGGTTTTTTTTTTAGCATAAATGAATTTATATTTTGTCAAAGGTGTTTTTTTTTTTCTCCACCAGTTACATCATCATAAGGTTTTGGTTGTTTTTCTTTTTAATATAATCACACTTTTCCTATTGTTGAACAATCCTTGCCTTGATAGTATAAATCTAACTACCACAGTGAACAAATATACATATATATGAAACACACATACATATATGTTACAACACATAGATATATACACATCTATTGCTATAGTCTTACTGTTAAGATTTCACTTAAAAGTGTTGCATCAATATCCATTGATGATATTTGTGTATAGATCTGGGGAATAAAATAGGAGCTTCCATGACCCTACAAGAGCACCATTCATCTCCATGTTAGTTAAAAAACTCTTGCAGTCCAAACCAATTTCTATGACTTTTCTCTGGAGATCCTTCAAAAAAATACTAATATATTGTGAGGAAGAGAATTCTTATTTGAGATCTGCTAATATAGCTACTATATAAAATAGGAAGAAGAGATTTACTTCTCTCTGATTTGCATTTATCCTCAATCACTTGTTTACTTGAGCCAATGAAACTAAATTCACAGATATAGACATTCAGTCCAATCACAGTTAGTTTGAAAACTGCCCATTGGACAAGAACCCCAGTCACTTGGCTCTCAGTCCCAGAATGCCTTCCACTCTATCACATTTCCATCACAATCCGAAATCCAAAGGGGATACAAAAAATGATTTTTACATTGTAAAATTCTAATGATTCTTTTGGGGTTTATTTCAAGACTTGTAGTCTCAGAATATTCTGCTTTCTATCATAACAAAATGAAAGCACGTTATTAAAAACAGCTACCAAACAAACAAACAAATGAACCCACAACTGGTACTTAAAGACCCCATTTTGGTTTTCTACAATAGAAGCAACAGGTAGAAAATTTCTTCATAACATGCTGTGATTAGATAATTTTCCCTGTAACCTACTGCTATGATTTTATTTTACAAAACAAATATTTGCCATGTACTGCACACAAGAGGGCATATAATTAGCAAATACTTCTCGAATGCTAGACTATATTTTCCAAAAGTTTTGCTGGCAACTAAGAATATCAATGTTTCTCTACTATTTGATGATATCACATCTTGAAGCTCACCCTCTATTCTGACCAGTATGAGTCATTTAAGTGACTAAGATATGTGAATGAAGTATACAAATAATTGTACTTAGTTGTTCTGCCCCAAATTATACGTATATCCATGGAAAAAATTGTCCTAATAGAATTGGAAAACACAAAATACTTGAAAGTGTTACTATTATAAGGCTTTAAAAATAACAGGAATGAAATAAATATAATAGTTGCTAACTTTTATAAAGCATTGTAAGGTTTGCAAAGCACTTTACAAATATTATCTCATTTTATCTTCACAACCACCCTGGGATATAGGTACTATTATTACTATCCCCATTTTACAGATGAGGAAAACTGAGGCTCATAGAGGCTAAAAGACTTGTGTTGGATCACACATCTAGTAAGAGTCTCAAACATAACTTGAATTCACGTCTTCCTTACTCCATACCTCTAGCACTCTACTGTGCCTAATCTAGGTACACAAATGTTTGTGGAATTAAATTGGTCCAAAGACAGCCTTCAGTTCTGAATCTTCATTACCACTAAACTTCTAAATGAGCATAGAAGATAAAAAGGATATGCTTCAGTATGACCTATAGCATTAGTAATAATCAAAATCCTCCTTGCTGAGGTCCCACTATGAGTTTTGCTGATCTTCAGAACCAATCCACTGGCAGTAAGGTGGTATAGACCTGCTCTTACCAGTGTGGAACAACGAAGAGAGCACTGACTTTAAAGACACAAGACCTTGGTCTGATTCTCAGCTCTGCCTCTTATTAGATGTGTGACCTTAGAAAAGTCACCTAACTTATCTGGGCCTCAGTTTCCTTACCTGTAAAGTGAGGGGGCTGAACTAGATAATCTCTGGAGTCCCTTTGAGTTCCAAACCCATGGATTCTAAGATCTATAATCCTTCTGGCTGTAATTAACTTCCTTTTCTTTTTTTCTATTAGGCGGGATGAAATCCACAGGTAACCCTCCTCATAATTTATCTCTAACTTAACTTGAAAACTGTCAGAGGTATCCATGGATAAGTATTTAAGCAACTTTGCAGGTATGATGATACAACAAATTTTATTACCCTGTCTTTAACAGATAGAAAAACTGAGGAAAAAGGTACCCAGAAATTTTTAAAGTCCACACAGTAAGACTGGAAATAAATCCACACTTCCTAAATCCCAGTCTGGTATGACTACTCTACAGTGCACATTGGACTAGCACACTGACCCTTGTGGACTGTACTACTTAGTAATGATTTCAGCCAATTGTAGAACTTACATTAACTTATTTAAATAATAGCTGATCCTGCACAAGGCTTTCTTCCAGTTGTGCTTCTCTCCTGTGTGACAAAGGAGGGGCACTGCTGGGTTACCCTCTGGTGCCAGTCACCCATGTTGTGTATTTACCATTAAGAAGCCAATACGTACTCACCCAACCTTTCAGAATGGCTCAGAGTATAGAGCTGCTCAAAATCCCCCCTCAGTACTTCTAATAAAATCGACTATTTCAATAAAGCTGCAACTGCTTTTGAAGTTTCCCACTGGTACCATCTAGGAGTCTTGGTTTCAGGCTTAGCTGATACCACTGAAACAGGCAGCAGAGCATGAAAGAATTGTTTTGGTTAAAATTCAAACTATAAATTGCTTCGGAGGTACTGCAGAATTCTATTAACACGACATATCTGAGAACTGTGTGGGATATGAATCTGAGATATTTCCATAAAATGGAAAGAGGACCAAAGAAGGAGACAGAAGATGAATATTCTTTATTTTACTCCAGCAAATTTTAATTCCAATCCCAGGGCAGTTTGTATAGATGAACTAGATATATAAGAGGGTAGAGAGATAGAAATATAGATACAGACAGTGATAGATGAGAGAGAGAAAGAGAGAGAGATTCTTCTCCTCTCCCCTAAAAACAGGATTAAAGGCTGAATTTTAGCTGTTTCTCAAATTATTTGTCATTATGAAAGAAATCAGGCAACAGAGGGACGTGCTACGAGAAACAGATGTGGAGAACTCAGAAGACATGACATTTGGCCTGCATCACAATTATACCTATACCACATACCTTTTGGATGTGACTTACCTGTCCTTCTCTGAACAGCACTAAGTAAAATCCTGCCCATTGTAATATATAATTCCTATACTTAATCTCTCATTATCCCAATACTTGTAGCATAGATGGCAACAGGCACTTTCTCAGTATAAAAGTACCTTACCTAAACCACATCTAATCATACACATGTATGTATGCAATACATATGTAGCAGTAGCTATTTTTGCACAGTAATAATTAGAGATGACACTCATTTTATCTGTTTGATAACACTAAAATTTTCCCTCTCAGATTCCAACATCTAGATTTTTCAAAATAAATTAACCAGTATTAAATTTAGTATTTTTAATTATTAACAAGAATTCTTTTTTAAAAATCAAAAGAAAACTGCTCATAAAACAAAAGTAAATATTTAACTCTAAATAGTGACAATTGCTATCTATACTATTAATCTATGACATAATATGTTTAACACAAAAAACTATGCTGTTTTTCTCTATGAGACTTCATGTGCTTCTCAGAATTATTGTGACCTCGCTAAATTGTAATCCTGAATAATCTCCCTCACCCCACCCCACCCCTTACCCCATCAAATCACTCCATTCCATTGCTAATATTAGCACACTAAGTCACCATTACCACAAAAAGGGTCATAATGGACCGATATTTTGGGACAAAGAAAAACTGCCTATTTTCTCAACAAGAGAATTTAGACATATAACTCGTAATACTTTTTTCTATTTCAAGTAAACGAGGTCACTTTAAAAACTGATGACAAACACTCCCATCACTCAAAAATTGTTCATGCATAAAACACTGATCATTTTCTTTTGTTTATCTAGAACTTGTGGCTATTTGATATTGCCAAACCCTCTCTTACACACTGATAGAGGGAACTATCTAAAATGTCTAAAAGGCAAGAAATGAAGCAGGCAGAATGTTATACCACAGTATAGGGCTACTTTTAAAAATTGTTCAAAAAAATAACAAGCTGAGAAGAAAGCAGACTAGACACGTAGTGGCTGGTGGGAAAGCCATTTTAGGACTGAAAAAAAAAAAAGCTATGAGCAATCCACAAAGCAAATGATCAAAAACTGAAAGCAAATACCAAAAAAAAAAAAAGACAGTAAAAGTTCATTGAATTGGCTAAGTTGGAATTCAACGTGAAAAGTCTGAATACGCAAAGAGTTCACGTTAAATATGGCCTTATTATTTTTAAGTACAGTTAATCCCAAGTTTTACCACATTGGATGCCTGGATATCATGTCAAAGTTAACCACCATAAAGTAAACTGTATTTTCCCAGTATAACAGTGCTATAATTGGGGGTATATTCCTGAGCAAAGACTTCCCATTGAATAAGTTCATAGATGTGAAAAAGAATATATGACAAAAAACAGAGTCTAGATACTGCTCCTATAATTGATGGCTGGAACTTGAGTACATTAAATGCTTATTTACTTGTACTCAAAATTGGTCTCACTACTTCAAGTCTCTTCTCCACCCCAATCCATCCTCCCACACAGCTGCCAAAGTGACTTTCCTTAAGCCTAGAACTGACTATGTCATTACCCTACTCAAACAACTCCAATGAGGTAAGTAGTATTATTATCTCCATTTTGCAGATGAACAAACCTAGGTTCCAGATGCAAATAACTTGATTATTATTATATTGCTAAGTAAGAGCTACAGGGATATGAACCTAGTTTTCCTACTTTGAAATCCAGCATTCTCTCTACTATACTATGTTTGTTTAATTGAATTGTCCAGATACAGAGGCTGATACTTTTATAACATATATCAAGACACTTCATACTTATACACTTAACAGATGAGAATTCTTCTTCACTTGAATTAAAATATTCAATCAGATGTACTAAAAATAGGTATGAATAATTCCTAAATAACTCTATTGAACCCAAAGCATAACACTACCCCTTTTACACTATTAATATACCTAACATAACCTCTCATGTAATTTAATATTCTCTGAGATTTAGCCAACTCAAAGTGAGCTCTCTTCACTACCATCTTCCAACCCTCACAAGTTCTCAGCATCATCATTCATTTGTTTCTCCTTCCCTCATACCACAAACCTTCATAACCTAGCCCTCTCCTACCCAACAGTTCGTCTCTCAGCTCCAAGCATTTTCTCTGACTGTCCCCCATGCCTGGAACACTCTCCTTCCTCTGTTCTGACCACTAACCTCCCTGGCTTCCTTTAAGCTCCCACTAAAATCCCACTTCTGCAGGAAGCAATCCTTAATCCCGCTGATTTCCAGTGCTTTCTTTCTTTTAATTATTTCCTATGTATCCTGTATATAGCTTGCTTTGTATATATTTGTTTGCCTGTTGTCTCCCCCATTGAACTGTAAGCACCTTGAGGGCAGCAGGGACTGTCTTTTTATTCTTTTTGTGTCCTCAGCACTCAGCAAAGTATCTGGCACATCGTAGGCAATTAATAAACATTTAATGAATTTAACTGAATTGAATAAAGAAAGACTATCCCTAATACCATGCAACATCTAATTTCTCTAAATGTGCTTTTGATTCAATTTCCTCCTGACTCTAGGACTACAATCCAACAACAGTCTTGCTTCTCTCCTGAATCTTCCGTTTCTCCCTCTTCACTGGCTCCTTATCTGTCTACAAACACACTCAGGTGTGCTTCCAAACACACCCAAAGCTCTCCTACCTCCATGACTTAGTGCACACTCTTTTTTTATGCTAGGAAATTCCATAGCTCCTTCCTTCACCTATATGTCTCTAAAAGCCCAATTCAAAACTATCTCTTCCATGGAACCTTCCCTGATTCCCCAATAATAATGATCTGTTCCCCTCTTGGATCTTACAATGCATTTCATTTTGTACTTAATATACTCTATCATATAATATTTTGTAGTTTTGTTATCTCTGCATGTTTCCCATCTCTCATTAGGTGATAAGCTGCAAAAAGGCAGGTACCATGCCCTTAAACTTTATATGTATTGCCTTATTCCAGCACTGACCGTCTTTTGTACGCAGTAAGGTTTTGATATATATAGGCTGAATTTAATTGACTATAGTAATAAGGTAAATTCTGGGCTAGTTTTTCTTTGAATTATCACAAATGCCACTCATTGGAATCAACGAACAATCATTTGTTTGGCACTCTGCTAGGTTCTAAGGATATAAGACAGAAGTGAAATAATCTGTTTTCTCAAAAAGCTTACATGTCTCAGAGGAATACAGAACTGACACACATAAGTGTATACACACACACACACACACACACAGAATAAGTACAAAATAAGTACAATTCATCCTTGGATAACTGGAAAGGAGGGTACTAGCAGCTGGGGATGCTAGATCTAGAGTTTGATCTGTGACTTGAGGGAAATAAGAAATTCTCTGTATTCCTCTGAAGAATGTAAGGGAGAGGTGTGAAAAAGGAGTGCATTCTAGGCATGGCCAATGGCCAATGCAAATGCATGGAGACAGGAGATGAAGATGGAATGTCATGCATGAGGAACAATGAGAAAGTCAATTTGGGTGGAGCACAGACTATGGAAAAAAGAAGTAATGTCCAAAGAGGTTCAAGAGATAGGATGAGGCCAGGTTGTGAATGGCTTTAAAAGCCAACCAGAAGAGTATATTTTATCTTAAAGAAGAGAGGGAGCCACTGGAGTTTATTGAGAAGGGAAACAATATGGTAAAATCTTCACTTAAGGAAAGTTTCTTTGGCACCTATATGGAAGATGAATTGGTAGTGGAAGAGAGTCTTGAAGTAGGGAGAGCAATTCAGAGTCCAAATAAATGAACATTTAATACATTCAAATTTTAACTATCAATTATAAGAGCAGTATCTAGGTTCAAACAAAAGGTGTTATTCTCTTTCTAAGAAAATCTCTTAACATCTATAAGTGAAAAGAAAAGATTCTAGCAAACATGGCACCTTCTACCATGGAATGAGAAAGCGAGTTCCTAGTATTCAACCAAATAAGGGCGTACTAGCACCTGTTACTCTAATCTCACCATGATTTTATGTAGAGTATTAGGAGCCTCTTTTTAAAAATATTGATATATTTCTATCTATCTATCTATCTATCTATCTATCTATCTATCTATCTATTAATGTACAACTATGACCCTACTTTAGATAATAAATTAGAATGGAGCACTTCAAGGTCACTCAAAACATATACTTAGCCCCCAATTCCCCATGTTTACTTTACCTTAAATTGAAGGAAGGTGTAGCAAAACCTGGTTTAAATAACATTAGGTTAGGAATCAGGAAGTTTGCCTGGGGTCTGGTCTCAGGGTCAAGTCATCAAATGTTTTTTCTGAATCCACTTTGCCATCTGTAAAGTAAGAATAATGGTATGTTGTAAGGAGGGGATGAGAGATAATAAAAGTGAAAGGAAAACTGGGGCCCCTTACATTTGAAGTTTTTCAATGCGTTAAGGTCTCGAGTCTGTGAATCTTCATACCACACACACACACACACACACACACACACACACACACACACACACACAC